>NC_058403.1:206508170-206580801 GCF_002201575.2 Neomonachus schauinslandi
GTGCGCGCGGCGGCAGCGGCGGGACGCGCGCGGCGCCATGGCGGCCGCCGAGCGCCGCGCCTTCGCGCACAAGATCAACAGGTAGCGCGGCCGCCGGGCCCCTCCCGGGCCGCCCGCACGTGTCCGAGCCCCGCCCCGGGGCGGCCCGGCCCTCCCCGGCCCCGGCGCCCCCGATTCAAGCCCCTTCCGCCCGGGCCGACTCCGGCCCGCTTCCTCCGGCGGGGGCCGGGGGCTGCGGGAGGCGGGGAGCGCGGCCGGGGTCCCCGCTGGGGCCGCGGCGGGGCTGCGAATGCGATGGCGGCGGAGCCGAGGTCCGCCCTGGGCGCCGGGGGGTGGGGTGGGGGGACGCGTGGGGGCTTGTCCGGGGGGCCTTCCTGGAGGCGGCGGCTCAGGGAGAGCGGGGACCGGGAGCCCTCCGCGTCCCTCGCCACCCCCCGGTCCTTCCCGGGTCCCCGAGCCCGAGGGCATGGGAGCGGGAGGGGCCTTCGCGACCCACCCTCTTTCCTGGCGCGGGGCTGGGATGCTCCTGGAACCGGGATTTGGGAACAGGGATGGTGCTCTTGGAGGCCATTGAGGCCCCTCGGGAAGTTTCCCGTGCTCTTCCCCCGCTGCCAAGGTCCCGTGCCCAGCTGTCTGGGGAGCAGGGGACAGCTGTGGATGCCCTCCCCCGCCACCTCCCCAGCCCTGCTTCAGGCTCTCCCAGCGGCGGCTGGACGCGCTGGAGATGGATGGGTGATTGAATGGAGGGAGTGGGGGCTGGGGACCCAACCAGCTGGTGGGCAGACGGGGGAGGGGACAGGCGCCAGGCGCTGGGGGATCCATTTCCGTGGCCACTGGAGATTGTAAGAGACTCAGCCCGGGAGGGGGAGGTCAGACTGGGGCTGAAGAGCCTCTCCCCCATCTTTGCCTCCGTGGCCAGAGTCTGCCCAGGGGTCCTCTCTACAGGGGAGGTGCTGGCCACGCCCAAGTGAGAGAGCGCCCTGTGGGTCCAGAGCTGGCCTGATGGAGACACAAGAAAAGATCCCACCCTTGGTGGCAGATACAATGGGGTAGACAGAGGAGTAGCACAATAAAATAGATTATGTATTAATGATAAGTGCCAGTGCTATGGGGACACACAAGGCAGGGAAAGGAGATGGGGATGATGGGGGCCATTTTAGATATGAGAAGCAGATCAGGAAGGCCAGGATGATAAGGTGACAATTGAGCAAAGTTCTGAAGGAGGTGAAGGAGGCATCCGTGCCCATATGTGGGGGGAAAGCAATCCAAACACAGGGAAAGGCAAGTGCAAAGGCCCTGAGGCAGGAGGAGGCATAGTGTATTTACAGGTCATCTGAGGAGGCCAGCCAGTTTGGAGCAGAGTGAGGAAGGGGACAGTGCGAGCAGATCGTGCGGGGTCTTGTGGGTTGTGGGGAGGACCTTAACTTGTATCCTGAGTGAGGTGGGAGCCATGAAGAGTTCTGAATATGTGGATGTGACCATGTGTTTGGAGCATAGTAGTCAGGCAATTTTTATGTTCTGTTATCTTTATGTTCCCAAATTGCCTCTCTGTCTTGGACCTTTGGCTTCTCTGAACACGTTTCTTTGCCACTCAGTCTCTGTGTTCTTGGGTCCTGGCTTCCACTCCAGTAAAAAAGGGAGGTCCTGGGTCCTGCCCTGGGGAACAGATGCTACAGAGCCCAGGGTAAGAAGAGCAGAGAATGATCCTGGGGCCCCAGTGAACCACAAGCAAAAGGCTCACGTCTTCTAGCCATCCTTTGCCAGGGCCTCCAGAGCAGCCTAGTGGACACCCAGGTGTCTACATGCTCAGATCTGGGCCTATATTCATCTATTCAATCATTCAGTCATTCATTCCACGATGCCATATTGACCCAAAAGTTAAACAGTCCCCCAGTTTCCTAATGAACAGATTCTTAAAAAAAAAACACACAAAGATTTGGGGGGACAACTTAAAACTAAAAGTAAATAACATGGACAAACATTACTGTATGCAATATAACTTGTTCATTTTTTCACTTATACTGTTTAAAGCAAAACACAATATGGAATGGTGATAATGGCCAGCGCTTATAATATGTTTATGGCTGGCTGGTCCCCGGGAATGCCATTTGTCACCAGAGCCTGGTGACATAGGTATAACTATAGAAAGCTGGACTCACAGTCCAGTGACTGTCGAGTGTCTCTTGTGGGGAAGTGAGCCCAGGAGTGTGTGGCCCCAGGCTTCAGAACAATCTCAGAAACCGTGTCTCTTCCTGCCCCCACATATCCCCCGTTCTTCCAGGCATCTGATAGCGGCATCTTCATTCGGCCCCCCAGCTGTCTCCTGCGGGGCAGGTGGCATTTCTCACTCAAGGAAATAGTGATTTCATTGGAGGCGTGGGAGGGCAAAGAGACATGTATTGACCAAATTCCAAAGGTGCCTCTGGGATTTCAAGGAAATGTCTCCCTCCCACCCCTGTCCCCAAATACATCTGCAAACGTGAGCACACACACGTATTGTTACTTTCTACCTTTAAAAAAATGGTGACATCTGACATGCATCTAGAAAAATGCAAAGTTTAAATAGTAGTTAGTTATAGAACCAATGCCAAGGGGGCGCCTGGCCGGCTCAGTCAGTGGCGCACGGGACTCTTGATCTCGGAGTCATGGGTTCGAGCCCCACATTGGGGGTAGAGATTACTTTTTAAAAAATTAAAAAGCAGGGGTATCCGGGTGGCTCAGCCGGTTAAGCGTCTGCCTTCGGCTCAGGTCATGATCCCGGGGTCCTGGGATCGAGCCCGGCATCGGGCTCCCTGCTCAGTGGGGAGCCTGTTTCTCCTCCCTCTGCCCCTCTCCCTCCCCCTGCTCGTGCGCTCTCTCTCTTGCTCTTTTGTGCACTCTCTCTGTCTCAAATAAATACATAAAATCCTAAAAAAAATGAAAACACAAAACAACAACAAGACAATAAATACCAGGGGAAAAAGTCACTGGGGTCAAAGGCAGAGATGAAGGCAGTCTCTATCTCCTGGGCCACCCAACCTAGCCGCCCCTCCTGATCTGCACCCAGTTCCGTCCCCCAGGGAATTGCCATGCTGATGGCAGCTGCCCCCACTTCCTCACTTGCGTTATGGTTTCTCCAGCCGGGCTGGTTCCCTGTGCGCCACGCCTGCTTAGAACATCTTATCGATGGAATCACATGGGGTGTCGAGGCTGTGTGCCCAGAGTCTCTCACCCGACATAATGTCAGGAGGAGGAGGGCTCGTCTGTGCCGTCGATGGGCAGGTGCATCCTTTTTCATTGCTGCATACTATTCCTCCTGCCCGCGCACAGTCTCTATCTTCGGTCAAAAAACATGTGCGTCTTTTCACTTTGGGGTTGTCATGACCGGGGCTGCCGTGAACATTCTCAGCCTCCTGAGCATCTACGCCTCTGCGTGGAATTGCTGGATTGGCTTATCTTCAACTTTGCTTGGTCATTGCAGACGGTTGTCGAAAGGGGTTCCCCCAGCAGCAGATGAGAGTTCCTGTCGCTGGCAGGCAGATCATTTGTCTTTAAACTGTTCTGCCAGTCCAGGAGGGCTAGGGTGGGGTATAAAGAGGAATCTCTTTATGGTTTTATATGGATTCATAGTCTTCCCTCACTTTTTTACTCAAGTGGGAACACGCAGCGTCAGAGGCTTATGCCATTCTCGTTTCTGGTTTTTTTTTTTTTTTTTAAAGATTTTATTTATTTGTCAGAGAGAGAGAAAGAGAGAGAGAGCACAAGCAGGGGGAGTGGGAGAGGGAGAAACAGGCTCCCCACTGAGCAGGGAGCCTGATGCGGGGCTCGATCCCAGGACCCTGGGATCATGACCTGAGCCGAAGGCAGACACTTAACTGACTGAGCCACCCAGGCGTCCCTCGTTTCTGGTTTTATCTCCTCCTCCCCTGTGGGGATAGATTTCTGTTAATCCGACCAGCCCTGGGGTGAGGTCCACAGTCTCACATGAATTCCCAGTGATGCCACTGCTTCATCTCTCTCCTCTGAGTGTCTCTGTAGGATTGTTGACTTTCACCTTAGGAGGTCTTGTCTCAGCAGTAGCTGTAACCCACCACCTGATCTTTGCGGTGTCTCTCATTGCAATCCTGAGGTCACTTCCTGAGGAAAACCAGTATATTCAGCTCAACATTTTGCCTCCTTTTAAGAGATGTGCTCCGTGGGGGTGTCTGAAGCAGATCTGATGTGGGCGTGAGAAAGAGAGGAATTGGGGATGACTCCCAGGCGTTGAATTGGGGGTCCTGAGCATCCCCAGAGGGCGGGGCTGCCCTTAGGGAGACGGGGAGGATGGCAGGAGGGCAGGTTATGGTCAGGCTGCATGCCTGCAAGACCCCACGTGGGCATGCAAAGGAGGCAGGTGCCACACAGAATGGACCCAAGGATTGTCCTTGTTTGGGTGGTCCTGAAACCTGGAGGCTGGATGGGACCACTGTGCGGGGGGGGAGCTGAGCATGGACATGGGAGAGGCAGGTTTTGGAGCCCCTGTTTTTGGCCCTGTTCCCCAGCATGGGCAACGTGGAACACCACGTGCTGGGGGGCACAGACTCTGACTTCTGGCCCACAGGGGTTTGATTCTTGGCACCTACCGCATTCGGCTCTCTAACCCCAGAGGCCTCCCGACCCGCCCTTTTCTGAGCCTCACTCCTCTTCTGGCCCAGCATAAAAAGCAGGGCCAGAAATTCCAGTTTCCCAGGATCCTTTTAAGGCAACTTAGTGACAGCAAGCCTTAATTGAGCACTTACTGTGTGCCGAGCCTTATACTCAGAACAGTTCGATAAGGTGTGGGTACTGTATTGTACAGTACAGAGGTCCAGAGAGGGGATGATACTCATCCATGCTTGCCCAGGCCCAAGTGCAGAGCCCTGTGACATAGGAAAGTGGCTCCCATGGCCACAGTGTTGAGGACCGACCCACTCGGGGGCCATCTCTCCAAGGCCAAAGACAAAATGAAGTGGGAATCCTGGCTGTCCCTCCTCCCCTCTCCCTGCTCTGTTGGTGCCCTGGTCCCAGCATTTTCATAAACCATCCCCCAAGACCCTGTGTGCCCAGGCTTCCAGAGGAGGCGGCCCCAACTTTGGGAATTTGAGGACAAACAAGCTCATTTGGAACACCCTTTGAATTTCCTAGAAGATCCTCCATCAGCTCCCTCCACACCCCCGAACAATAGAAGCAAGACTCTGGGACAGTTGAGAGAGAAAGTAAATAGAATACAGAGGCAGAGGAGTGAGGCTGAGATCTCAGCTGGAGGCCCCCATGATGGGTCAGGGTCATGGTCAAGTTTTGTTTGATGGATTTTTTTTTTTTTTAAATTTATTTGACAGAGAGAGACACAGCGAGAGAGGGAACACAAGCAGGGGGAGTGGGAGAGGGAGAAGCAGGCTTCCCGCCGAGCAGGGAGCCCAATGCGGGGCTCGATCCCAGGACCCTGGGATCATGACCTGAGCCGAAGGCAGATGCTTAATGACTGAGCCACCCAGGCGCCCCTGACCTATACGGATTTGAATTCAGAGGCTTCCAGATGACCCCCGTTGGTCCCAGTCTCCCCCACCCCCACCTGTCTTCCCTGAGCCCACCGCACACATTCATCTCATCGGTGGTCCGTGGTTTGTGATCAACATAGTACTTCCGGGGGGGTACAACTTTTCATTATGAAAACTTCCAAGCACAAAAGTGGAAAATGGGAGCAAGGCCCAAATACCCAGGCAATTGCCTTCTCAATTTTAAGAGGGATTGAGGCCCAGGGGCTCCTGGGTGGCTCAGTTGTTAAGCGTCTGCCTTCAGCTCAGGTCATGATCTCAGGGTCCTGGGATCGAGCCCCGCATCGGGCTCTCTGCTCAGCGGGGAGTCTGCTTCTCCCTCTCCCACTCCCCCTGCTTGTGTTCCCTCTCTTGCTGTGTCTCTCTCTGTCAAATAAATAAATAATATCTTAAAAAATAATAATAAATTTTAAAAAAGAGAGATTGAGGCCCAGAAAGGGTATCCCATCTGCCCAAAGCCACACAGCTAAAATTTCTGGGGCTTCTCCTAACTCACGGTGGATTTTGGCAAGTTGGAGCAGGAGGGAAATGGGGAGGGATTCATTCCCCTCAAGAAAAATTTATTGAGTACCTACTGTGTGTGGGGCTGGTGCTGGGGCCTGCATGGGGACCACACAGCCCTATTCCTGCCTTCATAGAGACCCCGGGAAGCAGGAGTCTCCATGCTTGGAGCACAGAGCCCAGCCACAGGGTCTTTGCATTTGCTGTACCCTTTGCCTGAATCCTCTTCCTCAGATAACTGTGCAGCTCTCTCTCCTTCCCCTCCTTCCAAGCTCAGCTGAAGGAATTGAGTGCCTGGGCGTACCAAGTCCCAGATTCCTGTGCTGCCCCCCTCCCCTGTGGGTCTTGCCCCTTCACCCTCCTCCTCCCTGACTTGGAAGGCCAGCACAGGTGAAGGTGGCCCAGGAAGGCCATAGCCCAGATCTTGGTTACTGGGTGTGCTCTGTGAATCATGCTGGTCTCTTAACACACGCTCAGGTGGGTGAACTGAGGCTCAGAGGGAGGAGTAACTTGTCCAAAGCCCCATAGCAAGGATGGGACAGGGTGGGTGGAGGTCCCCCAGATGAGGAAGCCGAGGCCAGGGACCAGGGGGCTGGCCAGCCAGGACTCACACCCATTGCTGGGCATCAGGGATAAAGAAGGATCTGTGACCCTCATGCCCTGCCGGGAGCAAATCCTTCCATCTGTGCTTGGCCGGTGTGGGGGGGTGGGGGGTTGGAAGGGCCCCAGGCCCAGCTTGGGGGGTCCTGGGGCCTCTGTATCAACCATAGCCCTGGGGCCCCGAGGCTGATCTCTGCAGATTCTGAAGTCCAGGTTCTCCTGGTCCGTGGCCTGGGTTTTTCCTTCCGCAGCCTGGATTTTCCTCTTGGAGAATGAATTTATTGGCCGGAAGTGGAGTTCCCAGGGCCACATCGCCCAAGTTGTCATGTCCTCAGTGGCCCCTTCCCTTTCCCCGCAGGACAGTGGCTGCGGAGGTGCGGAAACAGGTGTCCCGGGAGCGCAGTGGCTCTCCACACTCCAGCAGACGCGGCAGCAGCTTTCTGGGGGTACGTGTTTGGGAGGTGCTCCCCTTCAGGACCCTGCTCTCTAGCAGATGTGGGGTTCCGCTCTGCCTGGGCCTGGTCCCACCCACCCCTCCCACTAGTGTCCTGTCCTGGGTGGGACTGTCCCCACTCCTCTTTCCCTGTGGGTGGGGAGGGTAGTCCCCTCTCTGCAGCTGCTGAGGGGCTTGGGGGGGGCAGCGCCGTGGGTGGTCAGCCTGATGCCGCCCCACCTCCTGCTGCCGGGACCACCCAGATTGGGGGGTGGGTATGGGAGGTACTTCCAGCTGCAGCGGAGAGGGAGTGGGGCCTGAGGAATTGTCTTTCTTCGCAGCAGCCAGCTTGCCTTTCCTTCCAGCATAACCCTGCCCCTCCAGGCACAGGGGTGTGATTTCCTGCCTGGAAAGAGGGGCAGGGCAGGCCATGCTGGGATGGGGGTAGAGAGTCTGAGGTCACTGTCCTCCCTGGCTCCTCACAGCTCCAACACCCTCCATGGCTCCCACCGCCCTCTTGCTCGAGCCCAAGCCCACGCCCCCCCCCCCCCCTTCCCCAACCCCCAGGGCAGGGCCCACAGTCCCCTTGCTCCAACCCAGGTCCCACTGACTGAAGTCATTGAGCCCCTGGACTTCGAGGATGTGCTCCTGAGCCGGCCACCAGACGCCGAGCCTGGGCCCCTCCGGGACCTGGCTGAGTTTCCAGCCGACGACCTGGAGCTCCTGCTACAGCCCCGGGAATGCCGGACCACAGAGCCCGGGATCCCTGAGGATGGGTGGGTTCAGCCCCATGCCCTCCTTGTCTGTGACTCCGGACTGCCTCCGTGCCTGCCCCTCATCCACATCCCCCTTCCATCAAGCTCGCCACAGCCCCAAGTTCAACTCCTGGCTTGGCTGTGTAACCTTGGGCAAGTTACCCTCTCTCTCTGAGCTTCTGTCTCCACATCTCCAAAACGGGCAGAAGGGCAGGCCCTACCTCAGGCCACTGGACGGATGAACACCCTGCCCTGCCTCTGTTTACCCTGATTTTATTTTGTGCAGAAAGCTGGATGCCCAGGTGAGGGCCGCAGTGGAGATGTATACAGAGGATTGGATCATCGCTCATAGGAGGTGGGTCTGGCTCGGGGGCAGCTCCAGGCAGAGGGTCAAGAGGCCAGGTCTGAGCCCATTGGGCCAGTCCTCCTGCTTATCTGCCCACTGTCACTGCAAGGGCAGCTGGACTTCTCTGGTGGATCACAGGGAGGGTGGAAGGCCTGGCAGGCATCACATGGACCTGTGGGGTGCCTTCATCCCTGCTACCCACCCAGCCCTGCCTCCTCCTAGGTACCAGCATCTGAGTGCAGCGTATAGCCCCATCACCACGGAGACGCAGCGAGAGCGGCAGAAGGACCTCACTCGCCAGGTCTTTGAGCAGGACACTTCTGGGGATGAGAGGTCCGGCCCAGAGGACTCGGTGAGGGAGCCCCGGGCACGCGTCACCATAGGAGTGTGTGGGCTCTGGCCCCAGCTCTCGGTCACATGTGACGGGAAGTGACCCAAACGGCCTTGAACCCAAAAGGAAACGTGTCAGCCCCGTGAGTTAAAAGTTAAGGGTCATGATTATGAACACACATGCTTAGTGTGTACTAAAGGCTTTATACTTGTCCTCATCTTTCATCCTGGGAGGCAAGGCTACTCCCGTTTTGCAGATAAAGAAACTGAGGCACAGCAAGGTGATTAGAGGAGCTTCACTGGCCCACTGGGTTCTGAGCCAGTATTCACCGGGCTCCTGCTTTATGCCCACAATAATCCTACCAAGAGTTACTGATACCACTTCCATTGTTACTAGTTTTAGATGTAGATGAGGATCCTGAGGCCCTTCGAGCTGGGTTCGGGGACACAGGGTCACAGAGCTGAGTGGGGCTTTGAACCAGGGTGGTCTGCCTCTGACCATATAGCTGGGTCAGGGAGGCCAGGCAGGTTACCCTGAGCCAGTGACAGTCCCCTTGGGAAGAACTCTCCCTCCCCTGTTGACAGGGAGCAAAGCCCCAGGGAAGGTTCTCACTGGCCCAGCCCACACATGTCCTTACCTTGGCCCCAGGAGGAGCCTCCCCCAACGGTGGTAAAGGAGGGGCGCCCTCCCAGGCAGAAGGTTCTAGAAAGAGGCTCAGCAAAGCCTCAAAGTGACCCTTGTAGCGGTGGCCCCCCCACCCCCTGGGCCTCAGCTTTCCCATCTACGCATTGGGCATGGGGACAGTCTCACGGGAGCGGGATTGAAGGTGCATCCAGCCGGCGCTCCGTGTTTGTGCCTCCTCACCGGCAGGATGACCCCCGGCACTCCTCAGGCTCCCCAGAGGACACCCCGCGGAGCAGCGGTGCCTCCGGCATCTTTGACCTGAGGAACTTGGCCGCTGACTCACTGCTGCCGTGGCTGCTGGAGCGCACAGCCCCTGAGGATGTGGACCGGCGGAATGAGGCCTCGCGGCGGCAGCACCGACCCCGCGCCCTGCTAGCGCTCTACCCGGCACCTGATGAGGTGGGAGCCCCCAGGCCCGCCGCCGCCCTGAGGCCCACCTGCATGCACCCGACCCTATATGGTATCCCACCAACATTCGCTGGGGGCCTGCTGTACACCCTGGGGTTTTTTGTTTTGTTTTGGGGGGTTTATTTTTTTTTTATCTTTTTTTTTTAAAGATTTTATTTATTTATTTGAGAGAGAGAGAATGAGAGACAGCACAAGAGGGAAGAGGGCAGAGGGAGAAGCAGACCCCCTGCTGAGCAGGGAGCCTGATGTGGGACTCAATCCCGGGACTCCAGGATCATGACCTAAGCCGAAGGCAGTCACTTAACCAACTGAGCCACCCAGGCGCCCGTTTTGGGGGGTTTAAAAAAATATTTATTTATTAGAGAGAGAGAGATCGAGAGTGCGGGCATAGAGGGCAGGGGCAGAGGGAGAGGGAGAGAGAGAATCTCAAGCTGACTCCCGCTGAGCGCAGAGCCCATCCCATCACCCGAAATCAAGAGTCAGAGGCTCAACCAACTGAGACACCCAGGTGCCCCTGGACACCCTGTTTTTTTTATTCAATTCCTTTTATTGGATGTCTACGACATGCTCTTATATTTATCCCAGCAGCATTTATTGGATACCTACCATATACTCCTATCGTCTTTCAACCAATACTTAATGTATGCTTGTGTATAGTCTTCTTAATTCAAACAGAATTTAATCAACTGATATTTATTGAGCACCTCCTATATATGCCTATATTGATCCAAGTGACATTTATTGGGCACCTAGTGTATACCCTGTGTTTTTATTCAGTGGCTTTTATTTTATATATACTCCTATATTTATCCACCCAGCATTTATTGGGCACCTATTATATACTGCTCTATTCAACCAATGTTAATTATGTGCCTATTGTATAATCCTTTATTTAATCAGACAGCATTGAAGCAACTCCTATATCTTGAGTACTTATGTTTACCCTACCAACTTTTTTTTTAAGTAATGTCTATGCGCAACATGGAGCTTGGACACACAACTCTGAGATCAAGAATTGAGGGCTCTACCAACTGAGCCAGCCAGGCGCCCCTACCCAACCAACTTTTATTGGGAATCTAGTGTATACACCTCTGTTTTCATTCAGCCATTTATTGAGTGCTTACTGTACACTCCTATGTTTATTCAATCGGTACTTACGGGGGGCCTAATATATATCCCTCTGTATGTCCAGTCAGCATTAATCAAATGTTTTCTGTAGACATCTATGTTTATCTAACCACCTCTTAGTAGGTCCCTATTGTATGCCTCTGTATTTATTTGACCAACATGGATGGCAAGCCTTGGAGGTACAGACATGAACAGGATAGACTCAGTCCCTGCCCTCAGAGTTCACAGCGTAGTGGGGGAGAGACCCTCCTCCCAAGAAATCGCAACCCAGGCCGAGTGGTGCCGTGATGAGTTGCCGGATATTGGCCCTCACATGGCCCTCTGTGTCCCAGCCATGTGGCCCTTTGCAATAGGGCATGGTGAACACCTGGACAAGGAGCCTGCTCAGGCCTCAGGGGTCAGGGAAGGCTTCCTGGAGGAAGTGCCGGCTAAGCTGCTACCTGGATGAGGAGGGGACAAGGAAGGGCATCCAGGCAGGGGGAATACAAGGAACTGCAAGAAACTAGTCAGGCTGGGGGTAGAGCTGGTCTCAAGCCACGCATCCCAAGCCCTTCTTAAAGGACGTGTCCCAGCTGCCCTCCCTGGCTCTCGGCAGGACGAGGCCGTGGAACGCTGCAGCCGCCCCGAGCCGCCCCGGGAACACTTTGGACAGAGGATCCTGGTCAAGTGTCTGTCGCTGAAGTGAGTGTGCTGACTCACCCCCTCCCTTCAGACGTGCGAGTCCCCACGTAGGTCCCGGTGCGCGCGCACATGGTGCCCATTGCCCAAGCTGGGCCATGACTGTGTGCAGCCCTGAGACCCATGAGGCGGTCCGGGCACTTTTAGGTGGGAAGTAAAGACTTCCTTTTCTTGTTCTTCAAAGCCACCAGGCCTTAAGCACCGACTATGTGCCAGGCTCTGTTCTCAGCCCTTCACATGCATTACCCCTAATCTTGTGAGATAGGTGCGGGTTGGGGGGGAAACCGAGGCACAGGGTGGCAGTCATTGTGCGCGAGATCACATGACTTGCGAGGCCGGAGTCTGGCTCTCGCTCTGCTGGGACCCAGCCTGGTGGGGGCGCTGGTGACCCTGGACCTGGCTTCCAGCTGACCAAGGCCCCCTCCACATCAGTCCCTGGGAGCAGCCAGAAGTGCGTGGGAATGGAGCTGAACAGGATGTGGCCTTGGACCTAAGCCCAGCCCTGCCCCTCCCCACCCTGAGTTCCTGCCTGGATGGGGGCAGGAAAGGGAGGCCTTGGTCTGGCCTGAGGCCCGGGTGGGCCGCCTGCCCCAAGCACTAGGGCTGGGAACCAGCTCTATGAGTATCCAGTCATTCAACAAACACTCATTGAGCACCTACTGTGTACAGGACATGTAACCATGGAATGACCACACAGGGCTCTCTAGGTGGGGGGACATGGTACACCCAAAGGCTGGGAGATGTCTGGAGGGGAGAAAATGAGGCCAAGAGGTGGGCAGGAGTGGACCATGCAGGATTTTGTTCTCAGCACACTGGGGAGCCTCAAATTTTAAGTTTTAAGATGCTTCCTTAGACTCGCATGAGGAGTGGGAGCCAGCAGGGCAGAGTAAGACAGGAAGGTGGTTACAGGGACTATCCAGGGGAGTGAAGATGGGCCTTAGCCCAGGGTGGCAGAGGACACCCCAGAAAGGGGGGACAGGGAAGCCTAGGAGTTGAGAACTTCAAGATGGGGGTCATTGTTGTGCCAAAAGCTTCCTCTGTATCAGCTGAAGAAGGGCCATAGTTTCAGGGGAAGGGCTCTGCATGAGTTACAGGGCCAGAGTGGGGGGCAGGATCTCAGTGGCTCAGTTTCCCCTTTTGCAAAATGGGACAGGCTTTTCCTACAAGCTCTTAAGTAGCAATTCTTGGTGGGCCAATGGAAATCAGTCCCCACCAGCACCATAATGCACCACGCCTGGGCTGGGTCTCAAGAGGGAGTGGGGTGTGTGGGTGGTGGGAGTTTTAGGGACAGACTCTGCCAGAGTCTTCCCATTCACTGTAGGTTTGAGATCGAAATTGAGCCCATCTTTGGCATCTTGGCCCTGTATGATGTGCGGGAGAAAAAGAAGGTAGGAGCCCCTTTCTTCCCTTTCCTACCCCAACCTTCCGCCTTGTTGCAGGGCAGTGGGCTTCCTGGAGGTGGTGGCCCAGCTGCCTTTCATGTCCCCAGATCTCAGAAAACTTCTACTTTGACCTGAACTCGGACTCCATGAAGGGGCTGCTGCGGGCCCATGGCACCCACCCCGCCATCTCCACCCTGGCCCGCTCCGCCATCTTCTCCGTGACCTACCCTTCGCCCGACATCTTCCTGGTCATCAAGGTGCCCGCTGGGGCTGGGTCAGGGGGTGATAATGGTAAACGCCAGAGGGTGGCCCCTGCTTTCATGGAAGAGGATGGCCAGGTCACCAAGAAGGGTGATCAAGTCTCTTGTGGGGGAAGCACAGGCAGCTGGGTAGCCCAGAGGAAGCTCCTGACCCAACCCAGGTGGGGAGAAATCACGGAGGGCTTCTGTGGAGAGGTGACTGCTAAGCCGGGACCCATGAGTGGGCGGCCTGGCACGTGCAGATGGACATTTAGAATGTTTTTTAAGTTGAGAGTTTTTCAGTTTATTAGGGAAGAAAGACCTAGTTGGCACATTTGTGTGAGATCTTCTGTTTCTAGGAGTGGGCTCAAATTTCCTTCCCCAAGACGTTCAGTTGGGTTACACTAATGACATTAATTGAGCACCTACAGGCAGGCGCTGCTCATGGTCAGTCAGACTACACGGGGATTCCCACCTTTAACCTCACCGCAGCCTCAGGAGGTGGGGGTTGCTGTGGCCTCCATTTTACAGATGGGGAAACTGAGGTACAGAATGGGTTAGGGACCTCTTTAGGCTCCCACAGCCCCCAAGTGGTCAGGATTGGCATCCAGCCATGCTTGGAGTGGCCTCTTTGTATATTAACAAAAATATCAATATAGAGAAAATATGGAGACTTGGGTTTGGAGTGGGTTCAAAGGGGAGGGGAGGGGGCAGCTGGCCAGGCAAGCCAACTGCTAGTGCTCAATCCGGAGGACAGTGGGAGCCATGGGAGGTGTTGGAGCGAGAGCCCTAGCTGGATGGAGTGTCTGAGGGCCCACGAGGGGGCCAGGCGATTGGAAATGGGGTGGGAGGTTGGGGTCCGGACAAGGCCTCACTGGCCCTGCCTGCCCCCTCAGCTGGAGAAAGTATTGCAGCAGGGGGACATCAGCGAGTGCTGCGAGCCCTACATGGTGATGAAGGAGGTGGACACGGCCAAGGTAAGCCTGTGGAGGCTGGGCGGGGTGGTGAAGGGGTCACCGGGCAGGGTAGGCCTGGGGCACTGAGCTTGTGGGGTGTGTTGGGGGGTCTCCCCACAGAACAAAGAGAAGCTGGAGAAGCTGCGTCTGGCGGCCGAGCAGTTCTGCACCCGCCTGGGCCGCTACCGCATGCCCTTCGCCTGGACCGCGGTCCACCTGGCCAACATCGTGAGCAGCGCGGGGCAGCCGGACCGCGACTCGGACTCCGAGGGCGGTGAGGAGGCGGGGCTGCCTGGCCAGGGGCGGGGCTACTGGGAGGGGAAGGGGCGCCCTCTGCTGGCCGGACTTGGTACAAGGTCGAGTCTAAGTGTCTCTCTGGCCCTCCCGGCCTCCCATTCATCTCTGCCCCCTCCATTTCCATCACTGCCTCCCCTAGAGCGCCGACCTGCCTGGACTGACCGCCGCCGGCGTGGGCCCCAGGATCGGACAAGTAGTGGGGATGACACCTGCAGCTTCTCTGGATTCCGCCCAGCCACGCTAACTGTCACCAACTTCTTTAAGCAGGTGCCATGGCCGTGGGGCTGGGGGAGGGTTTCCCAGGGATAAGCCCCGTTACCCCGCTGTGGGCGCACGGGCCCCAGGGACCCAGTTTACGTGGGCATGTCCCGTGCAGGAGGCCGAGCGGCTCAGTGATGAGGACCTCTTCAAGTTCCTGGCTGACATGCGGCGCCCGTCTTCTGTCCTGCGGCGCCTGCGGCCCGTGACTGGTGCGTGGTGCACCCCGTAAATAAGAGCTGGCACTTCCATGCAGTCACTCAGCAAACCCACACTGAGCACCTGCTCTGCCAGGCCCCGGGGACCCACAGGGGACCGGATGCACAAATCCCTGACGTCAGGGGCTGGATCTTTAATGGGCATCATAGACAAGAAACATAATAAGACAGACAGACAAACATAATAAGTGGGGGACATGGTGGCAGTGGGGACGTGGGTCCTGAGGGTAGAGCTGATCAAATGTGGAGGCAAGGTACAGCAATCGAGGGTGACTTCTGGCCTTAGCACCTGAAGGACAGCCACTAGAGGGCATCATGGAAAAGTCAGAGCCCCAGCCCTGAAGCCCAGAGAGGGTGGGGCTGGGGCTGGGAGGCTCCTGGGCAGGTGCAAACGCTCTCCTCTCTCCCCAGCCCAGCTCAAGATCGACATTTCCCCGGCCCCTGAGAACCCACACTTCTGCCTCTCCCCGGAGCTGCTTCATGTCAAGCCCTACCCAGACCCCAGGGGCCGGCCCACCAAGGAGATCCTGGAGTTCCCTGCCCGTGAAGTCTATGCCCCCCACACGAGCTACAGGTACAGCCCCCAGGGCCCAGCTGGGCACTTGAATGGGGGGGTATTCATGCATCATGCAGAGCAAGGTACCGTTTCTCCCAGACACACACAGACACCCGGAGTGAGATACCACTACTCCGCTTTAATGGAGGGCTGTGTACGCATGAAGGGTCCCATGTCCTGCCTCCACCCCTCCACACACACATGTCCTCTGTCTGTGTCCCCGCCTGCTTCCGTCTCTCCTCCGTGGCCAGAAGCAGGCCCCGGCACCCTGGCCGACCCCAGGGGGCAGGCAGCTCCTCTTTGTGCAGGGGCCACGTGGGGCATGGCAGCGCCCCTCCGTGTAGACTGGTCCTCAGTTCCACCCAGGCAGGCTCAGGCCGGGAGCGCCGCTGTATGGAGTCTGGAAGGGAGATGAGGCTCAGCCAAGGCAAAGGGGCCCCCATCCAGGTGCCCTGTACACCTCCCATCCAGCAGCCCCGCCCAACCAGCCCCCTCCAGCCTCACCTCTCCTGGATCTGTCGTAGCTGATGCTGCTGTGCGGCCATCTCCCGCCTCTGTCGCTGCACGTGGCCTGTGAGCGCCCACACGATGTGGCTCTGCTTGTCAGCGTGGGCCTGTGGGGTCAGGACAGAAACCTCAGCTGGGGCCCACTCACCTCCCATCCCCCAACCCTACATCTGTATGACCTAACAAGCCACTGCTACTCTGTGGCCTCAACTTCCCTATCTGTTAAATGGGGATGACAGAAGACTTGCTTCATGGGGGGGTTATAAGCATGATACGGATTTTTTTTTTTTTAAGATTTTATTTATTTATTTGACAGAGAGAGACACAGTGAGAGGGAACACAAGCAGGGGGAGTGGGAGAGGGAGAAGCAGGCTCCCCGCAGAGCAGGGAGCCCGATGCGGGGCTCGATCCCAGGACCCTGGGATCATGACCTGAGCTGAAGGCAGTCGCTTAACCAGCTGAGCCACCCAGGCGCCCAAGCATGATACGGATTATTAAGAGGCATGGCTGGGTAGTTCCTGGGCACTCAAGAAACACGACCAGTTACTCTGATAGTATACATTTTGTTGAGTAACTTTCATAGCCCCTGCCCCATGCTGAGTATTTTATCTGTGTTGAGTCCCTGTCTCTGCTCTGAGATGTGAATTGTTGCCCTTATTTGCAAATGGGGAAACTGAGGCATGGGAAGGGACAGGGGTTTTGCCCAGGGTCACATAGGTTAGAGGCCATGGCACTGGGAGGCTGATCTGGAGATGTCCCTGGGACTCAAGGCTCAGAAGCGAGTTCTTCGTGGGAAATCAGACTCTCCACTCCACCAGGGCCAGGAGGCTCTTACCTTTAAGGCCTCAAATTCTTGCTGGGCATGGCCCAGCCAAACGCCCCTCAGCTGGACTTCCAGCCGCTGCATGCTCTCCCGCAGCACCTGTTGTCCCTGGGCCACCTCCCCTAGCGCCTGAGCTGTGGCCTCTGCTTGCAGCTTCAGAGCATCCTCCTCCATCTGAGCAATAAATAGTGGATGTTAGTAGGACGACCAACTTGTCTTTGTTTGCCTGGGACTTGCCACATTTAACACTGAAAGTCCTATATTCCAGGGATGCCACCCCCCCTCAATCCTGGGCAAACCCAGTTGGTTACCCTAGACAACTCCACCGCAAACTCCTACCCACCCCACGATGCCCCAACTGCAGTGCCCACCTGCATCTCCAACAGGCTTGTGCGTAGCTCCTGGGCTGCATCCCGGCCCCGGCTGACCTCCTGCCCCAGAAGGCCCAGCACACGGCCGTAGAGGCCCAGGCTGTGCCGAGCCTTTGTCAGCCGTGCCTCTGTGGCCCTGTACACACCGTTGAGGGCCTGACCCAGCTGCAGGGCCCCGTGGAAGAGGAGGGTCAGCTCCTCATGTTGTGCCGGCTCCAGGCCCCCGACGGGCGCTGCAGAGGCGGGCCGGGCCACTGTGGCCAGAGCACACAGTAGGCACAGTGCGAGCTTGGGCATGGCTGAGGCTCTGAAGGGTGCGGCCACAGTGCCACTGCCACCAGCTTTTATGCCCCAGCACCCCGCTAACCCCAGGTCAATCGTTAACCGGCCAGCTGGACGCCCCGGGTTGTGCAAGGGCCTGGCGGTGGCGCGACAGTTGCATCAGGCGAATGTCCGGTGAGGCCACGCTGAGATCACGCCGGCTGGGGCTTGGGGCCAGCTGTGGACTGGGGGGCACTGGTTGAGGACAGGCCCAGGCCCCAACGGGGAAACCTGAAGCTCGGAGCCTCAGTTTCCCCGCCCGTGGAAGGGAAGACAACAGTAACAGACATGGTAGCCATAGCAGTGAGGATAGTGAGCGTCTTCGCTCGGATGGTTTGGGGGAGGGGGGGCAGGGGGCAGAGATTCTCCCAAGGCCGCACAGCCTGACTGCAGGCCCCGTGTGTGCCCCGGATCAGGGCTAGCTGCCATTTCTGCTCCTTGGATGACTGGGGGCAGGTGCCTCTATTCTCCCCCCCCCAACACACACACATACACTGTAAAATGGGAGGAGCGTTCATCCCCCCTCTTCGGCTGCTTGGAGAAGTAAATGAGTTGTTTCTCATGCTGAGCGCTAAGAACAGAGCTGGGCCTGCAGTAGGTTCCATGTTAACGTTTGGTACAATCCTTGTCGCTCCCCTTGTTTTCTTATTACTGGTATTGTTATGAAGGCTAAGCTGGGAGGCTCGATGCCCCTGTTATACAGATAGGGAAACTGAGGCCCAGAAGGAGGTTGGGGCTTGCACAGAGTTAGCCGTGAGAGGGAGAGGCAGAACTCTGACTTTAGCCCAGCCCCACTTCTGATTCTGGCCTCAGTTTCTCCACCCGAGACACAGGCCTCCTAACTCTAGTGGCTTCTCCTGGGGGAAGGGCAGTCAGGCCCCTGAGCGGGGGTAAGGGGCGGGTCAGCCCAAGCGGGGGCTCGGGCCTGACTGCTGGCTGCCCGGGCCACCTTCTTGGAACCCCAGCCCTGAGCACCCATCTGACCCTGCTCGACAGCCCCCATGCCTCAGTGCCCCCAGAGTCCCTCTGTGTCCCCACCCTCAGATGTACCTTTCCCCCATCTATGCTCTGAGGGTGCCCACCTGTCCCCCACTCTCTGCCAGTGACATCTCTCGCCCGGTGCTCATAATTGCCCCATATGCCGCCTCAGCTGTGTGGCCATCGACGCCCCCCCGCCCCCCCCCCCCGTGTCCCAGGCCAGGCTTGTGCCGGAAGCCCAGCCCCGCCTGTCCCTCTGATGCCCCCCTGCCCCCGCAGGAACCTGCTGTACGTGTACCCACACTGCCTTAACTTCAGTAGCCGCCAGGGCTCCGTGCGCAACCTGACCGTGCGAGTGCAGTACATGGCGGGGGAGGACCCCAGCCAGGCCCTGCCGGTCAGTGGCTGTGCCGGGGGCGGGGGCGGGGGTCCCGGCTGGGACGTCCCGGGGGGCCCCTCACGCTCACCCTCCCCCAGGTCATCTTTGGCAAGTCCAGCTGCAGTGAGTTCACCCGAGAGGCCTTCACCCCCGTGGTCTACCACAACAAGTATGCGGGGTGGCGGGACGGGACCGGCGGTGGGGACACGGTGGGGCAGCAGGAGGGGAGGGGGCTGCCGCTAGGAGAGCCGGCAGCGGATCCTGAGGCAGAGAGCAGACCGTGGGGCCAGGCAGCACTGGGGTCTGACTTGCAAGAGGGGATGGGGAGGGCCAGGGGGGTCCCCGCCCCCAGCAGAGCCCCATGCCAGGTCCCCAGAGTTCTACGAGGAGTTCAAGCTGCGTCTTCCGGCCTGTGTGACCGAGAACCACCACCTGCTGTTCACCTTCTACCACGTCAGCTGCCAGCCCCGGCCAGGCACAGCGCTGGAGACTCCCGTGGGCTTCACTGTGAGACCCCCACCAGCCCTCACCCCCACCCCCCAGCCCCGCTGACCCCCTGTTTGGCCCCAGACCTGACCCCCAGCCTCTCCCCAGTGGATCCCACTGCTGCAGCATGGCTGCCTGAGGACCGGCCCCTTCTGCCTCCCTGTGTCTGTGGACCAGCTCCCACCCAGCTACTCCGTGCTCACACCAGACGTATGTGCCCTGGCGCCCTGCCTCCCTTCCCAAGGCCTTGTCCCCCGACAACACTGCCCAGGCTCCCACCACGTGGTCCCCGATCTGTGCCGTGTCTTCCTTCCCATCAGTACCCCTGGGAGCCTTGTTGCCCTCTGTTCGGGCGTCCGGGGCCCCTGGCTGCTCCATCCCCCCCATTATACTTTTGTGTGTCCGACTGTCCCCACATGTCCCTGGCCTCATTACCACCTCCTGCCCCTGCACTCACCATTCCCCACTGTCTTTCTGCTCCAGTCCCCCATTTGTAGCCCTGCCTGCCTCCCTGACCACGATCCCCCCAGTAGTTCTTCTAGGCCCCATCACCCCCATTAATGCTGTCACCCTCCCACTTACCCTTGAGCTGTCATTAATGCCCTGGGGGCCTCAGGTTCTCCCATTATGCTCTTTCCCAATTCATTCCCCTCAGTAATGTGCACCCCAGGCCTCCACTGTCTGTTTCTCTGTTTGTACCCCAGGCTTCCAGCCTGCCCAGGGGACCCCCATAGTACTCCCTCCCGTCTGTGTCCCCCCCGTTGGCGCCCGGCTGCTCCTGCCGGTGGGGCTGGGTTACACCCACAGTATTGCAGTGGCTGGGGCCGGTGGCGCTATGGGCCCGGGAGGGCGGGCCGGTGCCCACCTGGCGTGTCCCTCCTGCAGGTGGCGCTGCCGGGCATGCGCTGGGTGGACGGCCACAAGGGCGTGTTCAGCGTGGAGCTCACTGCCGTGTCCTCTGTGCACCCGCAGGTAGGGGGTGGGGGGATCCCAGGAGTCCGGCCCTGGGGTTGAGCAACAGTGCCGCTGACCGGGGAGGCCTGGCCTCGGGCCATGGACGTGACTTTGGTCAGCGAGGCCCGGCTCCCAGGGAAGCTGCTGAGTCAGGCGGGGGCGGCCATGCCAGTGGCCATCCCAGCTGGGGCTTTGGCCCTTTGCGTGGTCTCTCCTCCCCGCGTGTGTCCCTCACCGCTTCTGTGGTCACTCCCCCGCCCCCTCTCCTCCCTCCAGCTCCTAGCTCATCCCTTTCCTCATTTATAGTCAGTTCATTGATCCCCGGCCTTGGTTTTCTGCCCACTGAGCACCACCCCCAACCCTCCAGGGCCTTCCCAGCCAATGGAACCCTGGCCACCCCCCGCCCTGCTCACCCCGGCTCCCCCCACCCCCAGGACCCTCACCTGGACAAGTTCTTCACTCTGGTGCATGTCCTGGAGGAGGGGGCCTTCCCGTTCCGCCTCAAGGACACCGTGCTGAGTGAGAGCACTGTGGAGCAGGAGATGCGGGCCAGCCTAGCAGCCCTGCGCCTCGCCAGCCCCGAGCCCCTTGTTGCCTTCTCCCATCACGTGCTGGACAAGCTCGTCCGTCTGGTCGTGCGGCCTCCAATCATTGGCGGCCAGATCGGTGAGCGGGCACAGCCTCAGACCCCAGTTTCCCTATCTGGAAGAGGGCCGGCCCCTCAGTCCCCTGGTCCTGGGTGACCTCCTCAGCCCGCTTATCTTTCTGGCCTCGGTTTTCCTTTCTGAAAAATGGCTCCCAACCACCTGTGACCCTTTGATTGGCCCCACAACCCCTTGGAAAGGTGGGAGATAGGAGTTCCCTGGGGAGGTAGAAGGCCCTGGGCTTTAGCACTTGACCTCTGCTCTGCCCGGCAGTGAACTTAGGCCGTGGGGCCTTTGAGGCAATGGCCCATGTGGTCAGCCTTGTCCACCGGAGTCTAGAGGCTGCCCAGGATGCCCGTGGTCACTGCCCACTGCTGGCTGCCTACGTCCACTACGCCTTCCGACTGCCTGGCACCGAGCCCAGCCTCCCAAGTGGTAAGTGTTAGTGGGAGGCCCCTGGGGGACAGGACATATCTGGGAGGAGAGCATCCCAGTCAGAGGGAACAGCATGTGCAAAGGCCAGGAGGCCGTCCAGACCTTGGCTGGTTTGGGCAACTTGCAAGAGAGAGAGTTTTTTGTTCACTCCTCCCCTCCCCAGGCTGGCAGTCTTTGTTGCTTGACTGGTGGGTCATTCAGCCAGTCAACAAGCACCTGCAGTTAAGTTGAAGCAGAGACGCAGCTGGGCTGCCCAAGCTCGAATCCCAGCTCTGCTTCCTACACATGCTGTGACCCTGGGCAAGTGACTTCACCTCTCTGGGTCTGTTTTCCATTTGTAAAACAAGGATAATAACGGTCATCCCTTCATGGGGGCGCTGGTAATAGTAAATGAGGTCTAATCCGTACAACACGCTTGATATGGTGAACGCTCAATGCAGTTGGATCCTTTTCAATTTGCTAAGTAATTAATACTAACCTCTAGCCCCTCTGGGCACTGACCACGTGCCAGGCACTGTTCTTGGGCTTTGTCCGTCTCCCCCAAATCACTATGAGGTGGCAGCCACTAGCGTGCCCATTTTATAGGCGAGAATCCTGAGGCTCAGAGACAGAAAGTGACTTTACCCAGGCCAGCCGGCCGGGAAGGGGCAGGGGGCCGACCGTCTTGCCGCCATCCTCAGGGACCCCTCCAGTGGCAGTGCAGCCTGCCACACTGGCCCGTGGCCCTGGCCGCCCCACCAGCCTCTACCTGGCCCGCTCTAAGAGCATCAGCAGCAGCAACCCCGACCTGGCTGTGGCCCCGGGCTCTGTGGACGACGAGGTCTCCCGCATCCTGGCCAGCAAGGTAGGGCATGGGTGGGCGCTGGGGTCTCTAGCCTCAGCGGCCACGGCTGCCAGGCGGACAGGTGAAGGATTAGGGTTGACAGAAGACGGGAAGCTCCAAGCAGCAGCACGGACAGAAGCTTGACTCTGGGCAGCGGGGCTGGTCTGCGGCTTTCACAGCTTGGGAGCTGCGACTCAGACTTTGCCCTGGGCTCCGCACTCCAAGGCCGACCCAAGGATGGGTGGCTGGAGGTCGGCCTGGTTGAAAAAGCAGTGTGTACATAGCGGACCAGGTGCGTATGGGCGCATATACGCCACAGGTGCATATACTCACAGACCCCACGCATGTGTGTGCACGGGGCACATATATAAGTGCACTCCATGCACGGCCGCCCACAGGGAGCGTATGCGCGTGGGCCCCAAGCACGTATGTGCACGTGCATTTGCCAGGGTTGCGTGTGGGTGCCCGGGGTGCGCGTATGGCCCCGGGCAGTGCTCACGCTTGGTGTTCCGTGCCGTTCTCCCCGCCTTCTGCCCACGGATTCTACCGCGTCCCCGTGTGTCTCCAGGGTATCGACCGCTCACACTCCTGGGTGAATTCTGCTTATGCTCCAGGAGGCAGCAAGGCTGTGCTGCGACGGGCACCCCCTTATTGCGGGGCCGACCCCAGACAGGTGCCCTCCCTACCTGCCCCTGCACGCGTGTGACCCCATCTTGGCATGAGCTCCTCCCACCTTCCTGGCTGTGGCCCACTAACCTAGGGGGGCTGCCTGAAGGAGGCAGCACACCCCTCCTGCCTTTGTTCAGGGGCTATGGAGTCAGTGTTTTAGGCATCACGGTCATCTTAACCAGCCTTTTGCTGCCTTACAGACTCCAGCCTCAGGCAGAGACGGGAGGGAGAGGGTGGTATGCAAATAGCATGCAAAGGATATGCAAATCCAGCCACTATAACCTCCCTGCCTCGCATGGCCTGTTTCTCTCTAATCCACTCGGTTCAGGAGCCTCGCAACTGTCCCCTTGACATAGCAATCCGAATGATGCCAAAGGGCCGAGACTGACCCTCTGGGCTCTCCCTCCCCTCCTGTTTCAGGCAGACAGACCTCTGTGGGCAGCTCCCTTTACTCTGCCCCTTCCCAGGGATCTGGTGTGGGGAGAGGCTTTGCCTTCAGACAGACCTGGGTCCCAGTTCTCGAGTTCTCGCTCTGCTGCGGGCTCGCCCTGTGCCCGAGGCTCTGAATTTTCAGATGTGGTCAAGATTCAAAGTAAAGTGTTTATTAGCACAGTGGTCCCGAACCTGGGAACGCGTTAGGGCATCACAGGCAGGATTTTATTGGGATAGATCTCAGTCCAGCCCGGCCTCTGAGCTGCCAGGTCTGGGAGATAGGCACCGATCATGCAAACACACGAGTATATGAGTGCAGGGTGTGAAAATGCCTGAAAAGAAATGAATAGGAATGAGGCCACCAGCCTCCTCTGGGTGGTCTGGGTGGGGGGGGGCCTCTCCAGGGAGATGACATTTCTCTTGGGACCTGAAGGGTGAGACAGAGCCAGCCAGGGAAGGGTGGCTGCTCCAGATGGATGGAAAGGCACATGCAAAGGTTGGGACCGAGCTCAGAGCCCCCGAGGCACTGAAAGGAGGCCACTGGGGTGGTTTCCCCACACACTTGGCCCCAGACCTTGTTCCAGCTCCGTGCCCACCACCCAGGCAGCCTGCACTGAAGGCACGTCAGGGGACTATTAGCAGCAAGGGATCTTTTGGACAGTCTTCTCCTGAGATTGCTGGAAATCTGGGTTCATGGGCCCTGCTGGCCCCCCAGCATCTTTAAGAGGGCCTCCCCCAATGCCCTCATTCTCTGAGGTGTCAGCTGGGCCTCGAAGAGCACCTAGGAGGGGATGAGGTGGTAAGAGGGTGGGCATTGCAGGCAGGAGGGGACCCTGAGGCCGGCCTTTGCTGTGGGTGGCCCATCTGGTGTGTGCTGAGGAGCCAGGGCCCTGCTGGGGTTGTGGGAACTGGGGGTCCCTCGAGTGCTGTGGCCCGGGCAGGTTCCAGGGGTCAGAGCAACTCCATCTTCAGGCCTCCTCTGCTTGCCAGTGGCCTCACCTCCCGACCAGCAAAGGAGGAGGGGAGAAGTGGAGCATGGGCCCCCATCCCCATTTCACAGATGGGGAGCACTGAGGCAAGCAAGCCTGGAACAGGGCCAGGCCTGGAACCTGGGGCTCTTGGCTGCTCCTGCTGCATCTCATCGGCACCTCCTCTCACCTCTGTCCTCTTTCCCTCTTCTTTCTCTACCCTCGCTTGGACCCCATGTCTATACTCCGCTCCCCTGTCTACGCTCCTTCCTCCACCTCATTGCCCTTCTCTTCCATCCACCCCGGCCTCATGGACTCTCTCCGGCTCTCTGACTTCACCCTCCCTCTTCACCGTGTCCACCCGCACCCCCATCCCTCTGCCATCTTTGTCCGGCCCCGTCCACCCTCGCCAACGGGCTCCTGTCCCCATTCTCACCTCTTCTGTTCCCCCTGCTGGGCACCCCCTTCTCTCTTTGTTATGCTTCTCATCCCCTCCATCACCCCCCCCACCTTTATCCTTATTATCTCTGCCAAAATCATCCATGCCCTCCTGGCCTGTCCACATGGACATGTCTGTGCCCTATCCATGCCAACCATCTCCTCCCCGTCCATACCGCCGGCACCCTCACTAACCCACCTCGCCATCCCATCCTCTTCACCCCATCCCATCATAGGCCATCAACCGCAGCTCTAGCCGAACTTCTTCCTACCTTGAGGGCTCCTCCTTGGCCCCACCAGCCACCCAGCCGAGACCCACTGTGCAGAAGGTAGTGGGAGGCAGGGGGTGGGTGACTCCGTGTTGGCCCTGGAGCTCCTGTCTCCCCCGAAGCCCAGCAGGGTCTGGAGGGCCCAGGGAAAGGGCGTGCTGACTCCTTCCGCTCCCTCTCCTGCACGGTCTCCAGCTGCACTAACCCCAAGCCATCCTGCTGCATCCAAGCCCCGTTATGCCCTCCAGAGGAGGGCACGGGGCGGGCTCCTCGGCTCTCTGTGACCCTTGCCCCCGCCCCCAGCTGCTGCACGAGGAGCTGGCTCTGCAGTGGGTGGTCAGCAGCAGTGCTGTGCGAGAGGCTGTCCTGCAGCACGCCTGGTTCTTCTTCCAGCTCATGGTGAGACACCCTCCTCCCCTCCTGAGAGCAAGAGACGCCCCGGGGAGGTCCTCTCCTCGGGAGAGAAGCCCCTGAGATTGCACCTGAGACCCCTGAGAAATGACCCCAAGAGACCCTCCATGTCGAGAGATAAGAAACACTGAAGGGGTTCTCTCCCTGGAGAGAGGCCCCCTGAAACTTACCTGAGACCCCCTCCACAGAGAGATGACCCCCCTACCTTCCCTAGGAGATTGTAGAGACCACTGAGAGTCCCCCTAACCAGCATGGAGACCCCTCCCTCTCAAGAGATATCCCCAGAGAGAGAGGGAATCCCTGTGATCAGACTCGAGACCTCTGCGCCAGCCTCTTCAAGTGGTGCCTTGAACCACCACTGCTAGATACAAACCTCCCCCAATCTGGTGGGCCATCAAACCCCACCCAGGGCTCCCTCAAATCCCACTTCTTGAGCCCTGCTTTCTGTCCTACCCACATACTTAGCCCCAGGAGACCTAGTCCAGCCCTTCCCAGGCTCTCTCAGCCTCCCCACCCCTGCACCCTGCCTAGAACCCACTCAGGCTCCTCTCACTGCCGGCTCAAGCCCTGTGTTAAGAGTCAGGGCTCGGGCGCCTGGGTGGCTCAGTTGGTTAAGCGACTGCCTTCGGCTCAGGTCATGATCCTCGAGTCCCGCATCGGGCTCCCTGCTCAGCAGGGGGTCTGCTTCCCCCTCTGCCCTCTTCCCTCTCGTGCTCTCTGTCTCTCATTCTCTCTCTCTCTCAAATAAATAAATAAGATCTTTAAAAAAAAAAAAAAAAAGAGTCAGGACTCAATCCCCACCCAGGACCCCTTATGCCCACCTCTAGCCCCCGTGCCTTGCTACTAAAACACCGCTCACAGCCCCTCAGGCCCTGCCCCCTTCTGGTGGGCCCCCCTGTTCAGTTCCTCAAGCCCCGCTCCACTCTCACCCCACCCCCAGGTGAAAAGCATGGCGCTGCACCTGCTTCTGGGCCAACGGTTGGATACGCCCCGCAAGCTCCGCTTCCCTGGGCGTTTCCTGGACGACATCGCGGCCCTCGTGGGCTCTGTGGGCCTGGAAGTCATCACCCGGCTATACAAGGTGTGCGGGAACAGGCCTCGATGGGAGGGTCTGAGAGAGGACATAGAGCCAGCCAGGCAGGGGCACCATGAACCCGCTTGCCAGATCAGTCGGTTCACTCAGCATCTATTTCTTGAGCACTGACTGTGTGCACAGTGGCTGTGCCGGATGGTAGACACAGCAGTGAACAAAAGAGGCCCAAATCCATGTTTTCATGGAGCTGACTTTTTGAGGAGACTTGAAGGTGCGGGGGGAGAGCACTCTATGCCATGGCTGGGGGAAGGGCCTTCCAGGCAGTGGGAGCAGCAAGTGCAAAGGCCCTGAGGTAGGACCATGCCTGGGTTGTTAGAGGAGCAGTTAGGAGGTAAGTGTGGCTGGAGTGGAGTGAGCAAAAGTGGGAATGGGAGTTGATGAGGATGGGGAGGTGGACAGAGCAGATCCATTAGCGCTTAGCACAGTGCCGAATACAGTAAGTGCTCAATAAATGGACATTGATGTTCTGAGGCCTTGATCATTGATTGTCCAGGTCCTGGATCACTAATTCCAGCGTTCCCAGGAGCTAGGCAGGCAGTAATAATAATGAGAGTAGTAATAATATTGAGCATTTATTGAGTATTTACTGTGTGTCTTAAATGTGGTTGATGGATCATATCATTAAATTCTCCCAACCACCCCCATGAAGTTGTCTCCATTTTACTGGTGGGGAAACTGAGGCAGAGAATGACCAGGTAACAACGTGATACCACACAACTGAGAAGGGGCAGAATGGGGATTTGAACCCAAGCTACCAGCTCCAGAGCCCACAGCCTCACACACACCTGGGAAGAGTGGGGCTTAGGGTGGACTCGGGGGCATGTACCCATTGGCTGTGGCCAGAATGCCTGATTTTTCAGGAGAAATGGGAGTTTGGGATTTGATAGGAACTTTCCAGATTTTTGAAATGCCGGCCCAGCCCAAGTCAGCCCTTGTGCAATATCCCATGACCTCTGGGCTGGGCTCAAAGTTCTCGACCTTGTTCCACTGGAGCCTCCCCAAGGGCTGATACTCCCAGGGGCTGAGCCGGATTGTGAGGAAACCACACTCAGAATGGGCTGAAGGGAGGAACAACACGCCCAAGAAGCAGCATCATCACAGCTGCCAGTGAGGCATTGGTGATGGGCCACAGTGGTTTCGTTGCTTCACTTGACATTTGTCGTGCACTGACTACCAGGCTCAGTGTACAAGGAAGACCCAGTCTCTGCTCCCCTCTGGACTCAGAGCTAAGGCAGGTTTTATATCTTGTTTCTTTGGGTTGCAGGGAACTGAGGCCCACTGAGGCTAACCACTCTGTGGCTTATGGTAGCATGAGAGCAGAACAAGCATCAGCTAGGCCTCGGAAGCCATAGCAGCCTTCTTGCTGTTCCTCACGGTTGCCAGGCACATCCTGCCCCAGGGCCTTTGCACTTACTGTTCTCTCTGCTCAGGATGCCTTTCCCATCTTGGCTCTTTCCCATCTTTCGGGTTTCTCTCAAAACAGCACCCCATTCAGTTCTTTTCAAAATACACGGAACTATCCCCAGTCCTTTTATTTATTCTCTGCCTTCCCCCCACACAAGACTGTGAATTGGACAAGCTACAGGGACCATGTCTGTGCCATTCACAGGGCGTGGCACATAGTAGATGCTCAGTATAGTCTTGTTAAATGGTTGCTGAGAGCGTATCAGTTAAGAGACAGGTTAATTTGCTTGATCATCATTACAAGTGGTTTAAATGTGACCAGAGTTTATTTCTGAGCCTAAGTGGGTTGCAGGGGATTCCACAGTGTGGGACTGGCCATCGTGGTTCACCATGGTGCCCCCCACATGAGGCGTGGCAGGTGGTGGGAACAGGCAGACCTGCCCCTTCTCTATAAGGGACGGCATCACTTCTTCCCAAACCCCATTGGCCAAGATGTGGTCACATGGTTATTCTCAGCCACAAAGGAGGCTGGGAAATGTAGTCTTTGCCCAACTCTGAACTGTGAAGAAGGGTTCCAGTACTCTGAGTGGGGAGAGGATTTGGGGGAAGTCAGCAGCCAGTTTCTGCCATCCATATTGTACTGGTCAAATCTAATGAAAGAAAACAGTGTTCTGAACAGAGTCCTGAGGAGTGTAGACATATAACCGTGGGAAAGGGGAGGGACAGAGGGAAGAGGACGACCAGGAAGGCCAGGTGTATCTGGAGTCCAGAAATGAGGGTGTATCAAGAAGCCCCAAGGCTTTGGGGCAATGACGCGGCTCCTGGAGGTCCCTGGTGGCCTTGGTGAGAGCCAGGCCCCATGTGGAGACTGAGGCTCAGTGGGACACGTGGATATGGGCTGACCGGCCCTGTGCCCCTAGGATGCAGAGCTGGCCGAGCGCCTGAACGCCAGCCTGGCCCTCTTCCTCAGCGATCTGCTGTCCCTGGTGGACCGCGGCTTCATCTTCAGCCTGGTCCGGGCCCACTACAAGCAGGTAGGGGTGGGCACGGTGGGAACGGCACATCTGCAGTGACGCGGCAGGGTGGTGGGCGTGGTGGGCAGAGCCACGTGAAGGTCGCCCGCTGACCCCCTCCCCCACAGGTGGCCACACGGCTGCAGTCGGCCCCCAACCCGGCGTTGCTGCTGACCCTACGCATGGACTTCACCCGCATCCTGTGCAGCCATGAGCACTACGTGACCCTCAACCTCCCCTGCTGCCCCCTGTCGCCCCCAGCCTCGCCCTCACCCTCTGTATCCTCCACCACTTCCCAGGTGGGCTGGCCTCACTCCTGGCTCCTCCTCTTGACCTATGACCACTCACCTTCAGCCCCCTCTTCTGTGGGACCCTCATTTGGCCATCTCAGAGTGGGCCAAAGCCCAGGTAGTCTGACCCTTCACCTCTGACCCCGCACTCTTGGCAGTTTCTTGAAGTGGGGGCCAGCTTCTTATATCTCACCCCAAATCCTAATTCCCGCCTGGGGTTCCATTTGCTGTTCCTCTGACTTCTGACTTTTGACTCCAGGCCCTGTCACCTCACGTATGGGTTAACGCCAGTCTCCCCCACCCGACCCTTGACCCCTGGCCTCCTGCCATCCCTGCTTTCTCCACCTGCCCTCTGCAGAGCTCCACCTTCTCCAGCCAGGCCCCGGACCCCAAGGTAACCAGCATGTTCGAGCTGAGTGGGCCGTTCCGCCAACAGCACTTCCTGGCTGGGCTCCTGCTGACAGAATTGGCGCTGGCCCTGGAGCCCGAGGCCGAGGGGTGAGCACAGGGCCGCTCTGGTCCCCGGGCTGGCGAAAAGGTCCAGGAGCCATGTCTGCTCCATCCCGAGCTCCTCGCTAACCGCCCCCCCTACAGGGCATCCCTGCTGCACAAGAAGGCCATCAGCGCCGTGCACAGTCTGCTCTGTGGCCACGATGCGGACCCCCGCTACGCTGAGGCTGCTGTGAAGGCCCGTGTGGCCGAGCTGTACCTGCCGCTGCTGTCTCTCGCACGGGACACGCTGCCACGCCTGCATGATTTTGCTGGTCAGTGGGCCGGGGGCAGGATGGGGCTACACGATCCAGGGGCTTCACTGATCACACCGGCTCAGGTCAGGGAAGGTGGGGAGCAGGGTTAGGAACAAAAGCATGGGTGGTGGGGGTCAGAAGAAGAGGTTCCAGTGTGCTGCTGTGGGGCCCCCGGCAAGCCATTAACCTCTCTGAGCCTAAAGGTTTCTCACCTGTTACATGGGGACAGTGGTCGCATGCACTTTCCTAGGCTTATGTGAAAATTTGGGGAGCAGCGTACTGGGACACTGTCACCCTCCCGATAGGTGAGGAGGGGCAGGTGGGGAACATCGGGGTGAGGGGATGGTCAGAGCCCCGTGTTCAGTCACTCCTCTTCAACCTTCACTGGCACCTGGGGGACAGGGGTCAGTTGGAAGCACAGACTTAGGCTTTCTGGGTGGATCCCCTTTGTCATTTGGGGAAAATTCTCAGTCTTTACCTCTTGCATTTTTTTTTTTCTGCCTCATTTTCTCGCTTCCCTCCTTCTGGGACTCCAATTACACGTACGTTAGACCTTTTGATCGCATCTCAGTGCCAGCTGTACTCTGTCCTGTTTTCCATTCCGTTTTCAGTTGGGAAATTTTCCATTCACTGGAGCTCACTGCTTCAGTCTTCTCTGGCTGCGTCCAGTCTTCTGTTAACCCCAGTTCCGAATTTCAGATGTTATACTTGGCGGCTATAGAATGTTTGTTTGATTTTGTGTGTGTGTGTTTTTGTAGATCCCAGTTCTCTACTGAAATGTGCCATCTTTTTATCCACGTTTGTCCATCTTTAATGCCAGTTTATATATTAACGTCCTTGTTCGCTAACTCCAACATTTGGTCATCTGTGTGCCTGCTTCTGTTGTCTGTTTTTCTCCTATCAATTACATTTTCCTGCCTCTTCCTCTGTCTTATAACTTGTTACGGTATTTTGGATGCTGTATGTAAACAAATCATTGGGACTGGGGTAATGTCATCCTTTCCCAGTGACGGTTCCTCTTTCCCTCCCTTACGCAGTAAGGAAAATGGGCTGGTCTCCTCCATCTGGTCAGGAACTGAGCTAGGTTAAGCTGAGCTGGAGCTTTAGTTAAACTCAGTCGACCCTTTGTTTCAAGAATCTCTGGGGTGAGACCAGTTCTGTATTTGCTGGCAGCTCCTGTCTCTGGCGAGACCTTTTTTTTTTTTTTTTTTTTGGTGGGGGGTGCTATGGGAGTTACTCTTTTAAGACCATAGAGTTTGGAAGCCGACTCTTTAGGTTAAAATCCTATCTCTAGGGGCACCTGGGTGGCTCAGTCGTTGGGCGTCTGTCTTCGGCGCAGGTCATGATCCCAGGGTCCTGGGATCGAGCCCCACATCAGGCTCCCTGCTCCGTGGGAAGCCTGCTTCTCCTTCTGCCACTTCCCCTGCTGTGTTCCCTCTCTCGCTGGCCTCTGTCAAATAAATAAATAAAATCTTGAAAAAAAAAAAATCCTATCTCTACCATTTACCTGCTGTGTGACCCCAGGCAAGTGATGTAATCTCTCTGTGCCTCAGTTTCCTCACCCATAAAATGGGGATGGGTAAAAGCATTTATCTCATAGGGTTGTTTTGAAGATTACGAGTTAATATTTTCAAAGTGCCTAAGAATGGCACCTGGCAGGGCGCCTGGGTGGTTCAGTCGTTAAGCGTCTGCCTTCGGCTCAGGTCATGATCCCGGGGTCCTGGGATTGAGCCCCGCATCGGGCTCCCTCCTCCACGGGAAGCCTGCTTCTCCCTCTCCCACTCCCCCTGCTTGTGTTCCTGCTCTCGCTCTCTCTCTCTCTGTCAAATAAATAAATAAAATCTTTAAAAAAAAAAAGAATGGCACCTGGCACATAGGAGATTCTAAGTGCCAGTTGATGCTACAATCATTGTAGCAGCATTTATTACTAATCATTATTGTTGTTATTCCTGCCATTGTTCCCATCATCATCATCATCATCGTAGTAAACATTTACGGCTCCTGTGGGCCAGGCCACATTCTGAGTGTTGAGCATATAGCAGCAGCTCAAGCAGATATAGTTCAGGCTTTTGTCATCGTACAGACAATTGTATGATAAAATGTATCTAATCATAAGCACAAAAAGTGAGTTCTGAGAATAGATAACCGGAGACCTCACCCTGGCCTGGGGGAGCGATATCAGGGAAGGCTTCCCTGAGGAGGCGAACTTTGAGCTAGACTATGAGATAGAGACGGTACTTACCAAGGGCTCATTCTTCTGTCCCCCTGTCCCTGCCCCCAGAGGGCCCAGGTCAACGGTCAAGACTGGCCTCGATGCTCGACTCAGACACAGAAGGGGAAGCGGACATCGGAGGCACCATCAACCCCTCCGTGGCCATGGCCATCGCTGGTGGCCCCCTAGCCCCTGGCTCCCGGGCCAGCATCTCTCAGGGCCCAGTGGCAGTGAGTATGGCGCTGGTCCCCAGAGACACCATCCAACCTGGTAATAGAAATTACGTAGGAGGGCGCCTGGGTGGCTCAGTTGGTTAAGCGTCTGCCTTCGGCTCAGGTCATGATCCTGGAGTCCCTGGATCAAGTCCTGCATCGGGCTCCCTGCTCGGCAGGGAGTCTGCTTCGTCCTCTGACCCTATCCCCTCTCATGTGTTCTCTCTCTCTCATTCTCTCTCTCTCAAATAAATAAATAAATAAAATCTTAAAAAAAAAAAAATTACGTAGGATATCCTGATAGGTCAGTTCTCATCACAATACGGAGGAAATGAGAATCCGCTCCATCCCTTCTGAGCACCCTCTCCCCTGTTTGGCCCCAGGCTTCTCGCTCAGGCTGTCCCCTCTCTGCCGAGTCCAGCCGGACCTTATTGGTGTGTGTGCTGTGGGTCCTGAAGAATGCTGAGCCAGCCCTCCTGCAGCGCTGGGCCGCTGACCTTGCCCTCCCTCAGCTGGGTCGCCTCTTGGACTTGCTATACCTTTGCTTGGCTGCCTTTGAGTACAAGGTATGGGGATGGGGGTGGGGTGGGCCAGGGGACTGAGTGGGTGGACGAGGCAGGGGTGAACTGTCTTCACGCCCAGGTTCCTGTGGGTTTGAGGGTCAAGGGGTGGACTGTTTCTGGGCTGAGCCAAAGAGAAAAGGGAAAATCGTCTTTGTGAATAGAATTTGGAAGGTGCCAAGACCTTGTAGTAAAGGGGAGAGCTGTGTCTCCAAGCACACGATCCTGGAGGTCAGAAAAGGCTGAATGAGTGTGACCAAGCAGCCCAGGTCCCACAGGAAAGGGCAGAGTCAACCCTCGACCCGTTCTCTGTCCTCACAGGGGAAAAAGGCCTTTGAGCGCATCAACAGCCTCACGTTTAAGAAGTCACTGGACATGAAGGCCCGTCTGGAGGAAGCCATCCTGGGCACCATTGGAGCACGACAGGACATGGTCCGGCGGAGTCGTGGTGAGAGGGAGATGTACCCTGTGCACGTCCCCATGGGCTGCTCCCAGCCTTTGTCTGAGGGGCCCCAAGAAGGGGTCATCCTACCTCTGTGTCTGCCTCACCTTTCCCAGAAAGAAGTGCACACATCGTCCGTATGCACATGGGCATCTGTGTTCCCTGTCTGTTCTCATGTCGTTCGTGTTTAACTGTGTTCCCTTAGCATGTATATGTGTCACCCGGTGTCCTCAAGGGCCGTCCCACATGTGTATCTTAATGCCTGAACCCTTCTCCTCACGGTCACACGTCCTTGTGTTTTTGCACGTCTGTGGACGCTCACCTGCGCATCTCAGAGAGGAGCCCGTTTGGGAGCCAGGAGAACGTCCGCTGGCGGAAGAGCATCACGCACTGGAGACAGACCTCGGACCGCGTGGACAAGTGGGTGTGGGCAGGAAGTCGTTCGCTGGGGTCAGACCAGTTTCCGGAGAATGGGTGCCCCTAGAGCAGCTAAGGGAGGGGCAGAGAGCTCAGCCCCCAGCCCCTTCCCATCTCCTCCAGGACCAAGGATGAAATGGAACATGAGGCCTTGGTGGACGGGAACCTGGCAACCGAGGCCAGCCTGGTGGTTCTGGACACACTGGAGATCATCGTGCAGGTAGGGCTTCAGCCAGAATCTCTCTGACCTCTGCCCCACTGCCATGCCTTGTGATCTCTGACTCTAGAATCCCTCTCTTTCCCTGACGCGGGAAGCAGCTCAGTCCCTAACAGCTGGATTTCTGACCCCTTTCTCCCCCACCCCCCGGCAGACAGTGATGCTGTCAGAGGCCCGGGAGAGCATCTTGGGTGCAGTGCTAAAGGTTGTGCTGTATAGTCTGGGCAGTGCCCAGAGTGCCCTCTTCCTGCAGCACGGCCTGGCCACACAGCGAGCCCTGGTGTCCAAGGTAAGCCCCGCTCGACAGGCAGGGCCCTGAGTAATCGTTGCAGCCCACTGAGCTCCTGCTGTATGCTCAGCCACTTCATGAGACAGACACTCCTGAGCCATGGTTTATAGAGGAGGGAGCTGAGGATCAGAGTGGCAGAGTCACTCCCCCAGGGTCACACAGCCAGGGCCTAACCCCGTGTCTGATTCTGAAGCCCACTGTGCTTGGCCAGAGGGGGCAGAATACAGCTGCCCCTGCCGATGTCCCCATCAGGGGCCTTCTGTGGCACCGTGGGGAGGGGCTGACCAGTGTCTGTGTTGCGCTGGGGGGACAGTTCCCAGAGCTGCTGTTCGAGGAGGACACGGAGCTGTGCGCCGACCTTTGCTTGAGGCTGTTGCGACACTGTGGCAGTCGCCTCAGCACCGTCCGCACGCACGCCAGTGCCTCGCTCTACCTCCTCATGCGCCAGAATTTCGAGATTGGCAACGTAAGCGGGAGCGGCGGGCAGAGGCCATGGTCCACGGGGGCCTCGGGGGAGGGGAGGGCGGCCGGAGGGTGGGGGTGTTGGTGCAGTAAATGGAGGGCGGGAGGGGAGAGGTCGGCAGGTCGAGCGGGCCCTGGGGGTGAGGGTCCCAGGCTCACAGGTGTTCTCTTCCTTCCCGGCTCCTCGTAGAACTTTGCCCGCGTGAAGATGCAAGTGACCATGTCCCTCTCATCCCTGGTGGGGACAACGCAGAGCTTCAGCGAAGAGCACCTGAGACGGTCGCTCAAGACCATCCTCACCTATGCCGAGGAGGACGTGGGGCTGCGGGACAGCACCTTCGCCGAGCAGGTGATGCCGCCGGGCCCCCCCGTGACGCCTTCCTCGGCCTGCATCTTTGCTCTGCCTGCTTCGCCCCCGCCACTAAGGCTCTCGGTCACGTCTCGATGCCCTCATTGTCCCCGGCTGCTCCCCCGCTCCAGGTCCAGGACCTGATGTTCAACCTGCACATGATCCTGACGGACACGGTGAAGATGAAGGAGCATCAGGAGGACCCGGAGATGCTCATCGATCTCATGTACAGGTGACGAGGGCCAGGTGGGCCCTTCAGCTGTTCTCACCCACAGACAGGTGGCGGTGGGGTGGGTGGGGAGAGGGACAGGTGAGCAGGCAGGAGAGGGCACAAGCAAGGGGAGGGCAGGTAAATGAACGGTACAAAGGGTGCCAGATGAACATAATTGGAGGACGACAGAGGAGAATAAGGTCAAATGAGGGGGACAGGGGGGAGAGACAGGTGAGGTGCTAACCCGTGACAGGTCCGGGAACAAGTGATTTGGAGGAGAGGTGAGGGGTGTTTGGGAAGAAGTAGGGGAGTGGGAGGCGGGGGACAGGTGATGGACCTAGGGAAGGCGCGGGGGCCTATGGGAGGTCGGGGCCTGGTGCACGGGGATGTGGGGCCAGGAGCAAGGGGAACAGGGGCGTGGCTTAACATTCCAGCTTTGGAGCCCGGCTGGTGAGTGCCACCGATGGGTGGGGTAGCAAGCAAAGGGGGTGGACCAGCGAGGGGTGGCCAGTGGGGGCTAGGCAGGTCCCCATCCTCCTCACCAGCCCCCACCCCTATGCCAGGATTGCCCGCGGCTACCAGGGCTCCCCCGACCTGCGGCTGACGTGGTTGCAGAACATGGCGGGGAAGCACGCAGAGCTGGGCAACCACGCGGAGGCCGCCCAGTGTATGGTGCACGCCGCCGCTCTGGTGGCCGAGTACCTCGCCCTGCTGGAGGACAGTCGCTACCTGCCCGTGGGCTGCGTTTCCTTCCAGGTGAGCCAGTGGGGGCAGTGGCGGGCCCGATGGGGCAGGGGGTGGCACCCGTGGGCCGGGGCCAGGGCCTGATGCCACCTCCCACCCCAGAACATCTCATCCAACGTGCTGGAGGAGTCTGCCATCTCCGATGACATCCTGTCCCCCGACGAGGAGGGCTTCTGTTCCGGGAAGCACTTCACGGAGCTGGGGCTGGTGGGGCTGCTGGAGCAGGCGGCTGCCTACTTCACCATGGTAAGGCCTGCGGCTGGCCGCAGAACGTGGGGCTCGGGTCAGGGTGGCGTCCTCAGGGCCACTGACGGGCCCAGTACCTGCTCCTGGGGGCTCGCAGTGAAGCTGCTGCCCGATCCCTCCCTTTCTGAGCAGGGTCCTTCACAAGCTCGGGTTACCTGCCTCTCTCCCTGTAAAACCCTTAACACATGGCCTGGACGTAGTTAGCCTTCCACACACTCAGCCGCTATTAAATTTTTTCTATTAGAGAAAATTTCGAGCACACATAAAAGAAAAGGTTGCACCCCCACCCCCACCACTCAAATCCAGCAACCACCAGTCTTTATGCTCTTGTTTCAACTCATTGCCTCTAGTTTTTTGTTTTGGTTTTTGATGGCGTTTGTTTTTTTGTTTTTGTTCTGGGTTTTTTTTTGTTTTTTTATATATACATAAAAAGATCTTAATTTTCACAATTTTTTTTGTACATAAAAAAGAGAAGATCTTAATTTTCACAGATTGATTGATGAAACCCAACATGACCGTTCAGCTGGAGTTTTTTTTCAAAGCTTGCCTACTCAGTGTGGTCTGACGACCAGCAGCATGGGCATCACCTGGGGGCTTGTTATAAATGCAGAGTCCTGTGCCCCCAACCTTACATTTTAACAAGATCTCAGAGATTCCTGTGTGTTGGGAGTCAGAGAAGTTCCAGCTTCAAACAAACCCTACTCATCACACCATCACCTGCACAAGTACCTCCCTGTGCAGCCCCGCTGGTGAAATCCTTTTTTTTTTTTTTTTTTTAAGATTTTATTTATTTATTTGACAGAGAGAGACACAGCGAGAGAGGGAACACAAGCAGGGGGAGTGTGAGAGGGAGAAGCAGGCTTCCTGCGGAGCAGGGAGCCCGATGTGGGGCTCGATCCCAGGACCCCGGGATCATGACCTGGGCCGAAGGCAGACGCTTAACGACTGAGCCACCCAGGCACCCCGGTGAAATTCTTTTATGCAACTCTTTATACCGGTCCGTGCTTAGATGTCCCTGATGATCTCGAAACAGTTTTCTTTCTGCAGTTGGTTTGTTTGAATCAGGATCCATATAAGACCCACAGTGGCAATGACTGACAAGTCTCTTAAGGCTCTCTCAATCAAAGAAAGAAAACAGGAACAAAAGACAGGGCATAAGTTCCCCACTTTGTACAATAAGGCTTTTTAATGTTTTCCTTGATAGGTTGAGGCCCAGGCGATGTATTGTCCACTGTTATAAAAAGGTTTTCTCTTCCAGTTTGCTTGTTTGTGTGAAAGCAGTTGGGTTTTCCCCTGCATTTCACTTGTTGGAGACCTGGGCTTTGTTCCAAGAGGTTTTCTGGCCTGCTTAGGGCTGGTTGCATCCCTGTGGTGTTGCTTTACCTGTTCCTCAGTCCCCTGAGCTTGTGGGAACTGATGATTAGATCTGGAGCCCTGCTCAGATTCAGGGTCAGGTTTTTCAGCGAGAATTCTTTTCTGTGCTGCCAGCCCCCTAGTGGGGTTTTCATTATTGTCATTGTGTTAAAGACTCAGAAACAAAAGCCTTGGGAATAAATGGGACGGTAGACACAGGCCTCTCACGGTTGGTCAGCAAACATCGCAGGCTGCCTGCTATGCTGGCGCTGGCTGTGGGTGAGGGGCACTTAGGAGCGGCCATTACCACAAGCCAAGAGGTAGCTGGGTGTGGAAGTCTTAGGCACCAGGCCAAAAGGGCTGGTGTTCAGGTCCTGGCCCTGGGGAGCCATGTCTGAGTTTTAGTTTTCTGAGAAATGAAAAAAAAAAAAAAAAAAAAAAAAAAAAACAAGAAAACCTCCTCCCACAAATGAAGGAACATGGGTAAAGTACAGATGTACACAGCACCTGGTCCACAGTAAGCACGATAGAGACCACGGAGGGGTCTGTGGGGGGTGGAAAGACTGGTGTCCCATCTGGGGCAGGGTGGTCAGGGTGGGCTTCCTGGAGGAGGTGGTGAAAGATGGAGCCCTAGAGGATGGGTGGTTGCACAGAGGGTGGGCTGTTCCAGGCAGGGGAGAAAACTGGGGGAGGGGTGCTGGGAACCCTGATGTGCCCCCACCCCCAGGGCGGGCTCTACGAGGCAGTGAACGAGGTGTACAAGACCCTCATCCCCATCCTGGAAGCCCACCGAGACTACAAGAAGCTGGCTGCCGTGCATGGCAAACTGCAGGAGGCCTTCACCAAGATTATGCACCAGGTGGGCCCAGGATGACCTCCCAGACCCTGCCTTTGGCCCCACCTCCCACCTCACCACAGCTCAGCTGACCCTGACCCTTCTCTCCCCCACAGAGCTCTGGCTGGGAGGTGAGTCAGCCCAGTGGCCACCTGCCTCTGGGGCCCCCGTGATGGCTGGTCAGCAGTGGTCAGGGACCACCAGGGGGTGCTGGAGGAACATGGCTGCCTGGCCGCAGGGGCTGGTGCTCAGTGGGCAATGACGCACCCTCCACTTCTTCCCCCATTCCCCCGGGTCCCCCTCCCTGCCCCAGATCCCAAGGGCAGCCTGTGACTCACCCAGCTGGGAGCTCTCCAGAGACACCCCTCCCTCGGGCAGGGCCAGCTTGGTCACTGCCTGTAAGGGGGGGCTCTGACTCCCTCCTTGTCTGTCTCTGTGTTCCTTTTCGTCTCGAATTATGGTCTCTTTCCCTGTCTCTTTCTCTCTCCCTGTCTTGGTCACACTCTGTCTCTCTGGGTCTCTGTCTCTCACTGTCTCCTCCAGCTTCTCCCAGGATCTCTGCTCCTCACTGCCATCTCGTGCTCCCTCTCCCGCCTCTCCCCGACTTGGGTCTATTTTTAGGCATCTCCTAGTTTGGGGAGAATTTTCTGGCCAAAGAAGGCAGGAACCCAGAGCCAAGATGGGAGGGCTGGGTGGGGGCCGGGTAGGACGGTCAGGTCCCCTCCTTCCCCGGAGAGAAGGAGGGGAAGAGAGAGATCTCTGGTCTCTGCCCGAAGAATGGTACTCATGGGGCAGCATAACCAGGATCCTGGGGGTTGGGGGCTCTTACCTCTGACCTCTCCCATGACTTTGTGTCTCCCTCCCCTATCAATACCCTTGTGCCCGCCCCATTCTGCCTGGATCGGCCTTGGTGAGTGAACATGGAACTACCCTCTTCCTTTCTGGTGGAGGGTAGTATATCTGATGAGGGTGAGGGGTGCCCTGGAACAAGGGAGCCAGAGCCTCTGTCCCAGAGGGCTATGCATTTCCTCAGCCACTTAAGGATTTATTGAGCACCTGCTGTATACCCAGCCCCATAGACATTGAGGACACAGCTGTAAGCAACAGAGCCCTAGTCCTAATATCATATTGAGATCCAGACTCTGAAGAACCGCACGGGATGAGAGGGATAATCAGAAAGCAGGGGCTTGTGTTGAGTGAAAACAAAGATTTGGGGGAGGCAGGAGACAAAGGTTGGGGAGAAAGAGTGAGGGTATAAGCAGCTGGCCATCGTCTGGGTCTCAGGGTCCCCCCAGCTGTGCCTATGACCTAATGTTCTTGGGGTCTCCCTCGCCCTGCCCCCCTCTTCCACACTTGGGGGCTCAGGGCCACGCATCCCTGGGGCGAGGGAGCCTCCAGGGGGGCGTCCCGGGCCACAGCTCCCCTTCTCACAGATGCAGCGCGTGTTTGGGACGTACTTCCGCGTGGGCTTCTATGGTGCCCGCTTCGGTGACCTGGACGAGCAGGAGTTTGTGTATAAGGAGCCGTCCATCACGAAGCTGGCCGAGATCTCACACCGGCTGGAGGCACGTCCCAGCGGTAGGGGGTAGACGGGCACTGGGCTGCGCTGGGGCGGAGCGGGGGCCGCTGCTCCTCCATGGCCCCGAGTCAGCCCCGTGTCCCCAGGAGTTCTACACGGAGAGGTTTGGGGAGGACGTGGTCGAGATTGTCAAAGATTCGAACCCCGTGGACAAGACCAAGCTTGACCCACAGAAGGTGAGGGCTCCTGACCATCCCAGGGGACCCCCAAATCCTATCTTCAGGGAGACTCAAAAGTACTATTTCCTGGGGACCCTCAAATCGTATTTCTCTGGCAAACTTGAGAGCTTATCTCTCTCGGGGACCCCCAAATCCTTCTCTTTGGGAGATTCTCAAACATCGAGACTTCGGGGGCTGTGGGAACCCCAGATTTAAAGCTCCCAGACCCCAGGAAGTCCAAATCCCCTTTCTCCAGGGATGGGGCCCTGCAGGGAGGCTGGCAAGCCCCAAGTGTGTGTACTGGGGCGGTGGGAGCCTCATACCTGAGCCCCGTGTCCCAGGCCTACATCCAGATCACTTACGTGGAGCCGCACTTCGACACCTATGAGCTCAAGGACCGGGTGACCTACTTCGACCGCAACTACGGGCTGCGCACCTTCCTGTTCTGCACGCCCTTCACACCTGACGGGCGTGCCCATGGGGAGCTGCCGGAGCAACACAAGCGCAAGACTCTGCTCAGCACAGACCACGCCTTCCCCTACATCAAGACGCGAATCCGCGTGTGCCACCGGGAGGAGGTGGGCAGAGGCCCAGGGCCCAGGGAGGGGAGAGGCCGAGACCCAAGATAAAGGGAGGCCCGGGTACCCCAGACCCAGGCTGGCGAGAGGACCCCAAACTCCAACCCCTAAACACCAATCTTCAGACTCAAACCTCTACTCCCTGACCTAGCCAACTGGAGGCTGGACCATAATCAGACCAAAGTCCCCAGAGCCAGACATAGGAGGCTGAGACCAGACACCCCCCTCCCCCCTCCGCCAGACCCAGGCAGGCAGACACCCCCACACCCTGTTCATGACACAGCCTCTTGGAACCCCTCTCCACCCCCAGCAGGGGTCCAGGCTGCTCTGGGCCGGCTTGGGTCAGGACATCTTCAGGCCCCAGCCAGTGCCTGCCAACCCCCCCCCCACCCCCAGACAGTGCTAACACCAGTGGAGGTGGCCATTGAGGACATGCAGAAGAAGACACGGGAGCTGGCTTTTGCCACCGAGCAGGACCCGCCCGACGCCAAGATGCTTCAGATGGTGCTGCAGGGCTCTGTGGGGCCCACTGTGAACCAGGTACAGCCAGTGGGGCAGGCAGGCTGCCTGAGGTACCCCAGAGGCCATGCGGACACCCTCAGGAGCCCCTCTCACCCTGCAGGGTCCCCTGGAGGTGGCCCAGGTATTTTTGGCAGAGATCCCAGAAGACCCCAAACTCTTCAGGCACCATAACAAGCTGCGGCTCTGTTTCAAGGACTTCTGCAAGAAGTAGGCCTGACCCCTCCAAGCCCCGCTTACGGGCTCTTTGCCTTCCTGACCTCATACAGCCTCTCTGTATCCTGGATGTCCATTATGGAGCTCCCGCCTCTCTGGTTCTCATTAAGTCTCCTCTACCTAGCAGACTCACATTATAGCTCCTGACCCCACCCCTTATGGACTGCCCCCCACCTCCAGTCTTGCCTTCTCCTGACTGCCAGCCCCGAGCCTCTCCTGACCTCTGTCTCTCAGGTGTGAGGATGCCCTGCGGAAGAACAAGGCCCTGATAGGACCAGACCAGAAGGAGTACCACCGTGAGCTAGAGCGCAACTACGGCCGCCTACGGGAGGCTCTGCAGCCGCTGCTCACCCAGCGCCTGCCCCAGCTGCTGGCGCCAACCACAGCGGGCCTCAGGTGCCTGACCCCAGCCCCCCACCCATCGGGAGGGCAGAGGCGGGCACAGACGTGTGCTGTCCTACACATGCGTGTCAGCACGCATGCTCACGGCGTGGCACAAACATGCAACTATGGGGACATGCCCTGCTAGGCAGGCTCCCAGCAGCCACTTCGGATCCTGGCTAAGTCATTTCCCAGACATGTGACTTCACGTTCCAGAGCCGAGATTTCCACATCTGTAAAATGGGCACAATTCTTAGCTTTGGTGGGAGATTCCAAGAGAGATTCTGTGAACTCGTGGCCAGATCAGAATGGATGGGAAAGAAGCAGAGTCCCTAATTAGAAGAGGAGGGGGCGGGGGGAGGCTGATGAGCACTATGGAGTTGGCCATGTTGACCCACCTCATCCTTCCCCCAGGAACTCCTTGAACAGAGCAAGTTTCCGGAAGGCCGACCTCTGAGCTCCGAGTGGCCTGAAGCCACACCCAGAAGAACCATCACCCTAGCCTCACTGTCTATGCCTTCCCAGGATTCTCCCTCCACTGGCACACTGGGCTGTGGGGTGATCATATTCACACGGGGCTGGGCCCTCTGTTCCTCTGTTCCCATCTGTGTGCACTGATGCTTCTTACCTTTTCTAATTTAAAGTGGTTTTCATAAGCAGCCTGTTTGATGTGGATCCTGGGAGTTGGGTCATGAGCGCACCCACACACCCTGATCTTTGACAGACTCTGAGAACTCACTGGGTGCCAGGAACACAGCAGCGACAACCGATGCAAATTCCTGCCCTGGTGGGGCTGACATTCTAGTAGAGGAGGCAACACACAAATAATGTCACGTGCCCATAGGGAATAATAGTAACATTAATTAAACTCTTGGCAGAGGACTCAGCACTGCGCTAAATGGCTCCTAAAAAGACACCGCCCCATTTATGGGGCCTTTCTGACCTCCATTAGGCCCCCCTCCTCCTAGTTAGTGAATTTTCTCAATGCCATTATCAGGTAGGAAGCATTTTTAACCCCGTTTCACAGGTGGGGAAAATGAGGCACCAGGCAGTTAGGGGCTTGGTGGGGATTGGAGCCCAGGTCCGGTTTAGCCATTGCCTGCGCAGCCTCGCACTGACCCAGCCCCACTCCCCACCCCGCGGCAGTCACGCCACCCCGTACCAGGCTTGTGCTGGGCCGCTTCCAGCCCTCGGCCGGCGGGGTGGGGGAGGGGTGACCTCCCGCCGCCGCCGCCGCCCGCGCCCTCCCGGAGCTGGGCCTTGGCCAGCCCCGCCCCCTCCCGCCCCCCGCAGCGCCGAGCTGCGGCGGTGGCGGGGACCGTGCTCTGGGGACTCGGGGAGGAGGGGCGAGAGGACGACACCGGACCCCTTGCGCGCGCGCGAGCACATACACAGACGCACACCTGCGGTCCAGGTGCGATCGCGTTCTCCCGGCATCCCCCTCCACGGCTGCCCGGGGGGGGCGGGCGCCTGGGGGCGGGGCCGGCCCGGAGCGGGCAGGGCGGGGGCGGAGCCACCGCCGAGGGCCGGGCGGCCGGGCGGTGGCGCGCGGAGGACGCACGGGCGGCGGGACGCAGGGACTGCGGCTGCCGGAGCGCGCGAGGCGAGTAGGACCCGAGGCTGGGTCGGGGTTCGAGTCCGGTCCGGGGTTCGAGCGTGGTCCCCACCCCACCCACCCCCAATCCCGGGGCGCGACCTCGCCGTTCTCTACGAGCCGCTGCCTCCAACTCCACCGTCTAGGTCCAAACTTTCCGGACTTTCAGTGTCTCGTTCCCCGTGTCTCTGTCCCTCCCTCCCCCGTCTTTGACCCCATCCCTACTTCTCCCCCCGGCCCCATCCTCCTCCATCTGTACTTCTCGCCCTGCCCCTTTCCCGCATCATTGCCCTCCCTCTGCCTCTTTCCCCCACCTCGGTCCTCCTCTCTACCTCTCTACCCCCGCTCTGCCCCCCCTCGCCCTCCTCCGTGGCCGAGCCGAGCCAGGCCCCAGACGGCGGGAAGGCGTCCGGGCGTCCGGCCGGGCTGGGCCTCGGCCTGGCGGTTGGGCCGGCATGGGGAGCGGCAGCTGTTTGCCATTAGCCGGGGACCCCGCAGGCCCCGCCCCCTCCCTGCACGGGGCGGGGTCACTCTTGCCCCCATCTTTGGGGCGGGGAGACCCCAGAGACGTCCGGGTTTGGTTGGCAGGGGGGCTTCAGGGAGACCCCGCCGGACATTCGGGCCCGCCCGGGACCCCGCGCCCCCTTACCTGTCCCCTCTGGGAGCGTCTCGCCTCCCTTTTTCTCCATCTCTCTCCTACCCGGTGTTTCCTTTTCTGTACCCCAGGGGTCCCATACAGGGAGAGGGGCTTCAGCCACCACACTCCCCACCTCCATCTGCTTTCTAGACCTGGAGTCATCCTCGCACATAGAGGGTGGTCAGATGACTGGACTCTCTCAGACCTCAGTCTCTGTGTCTGGGAAATGGGCAGAGGGATGTGGAGTTGGGGGTGAGGGTGGTGTGGCCCTGGCAGTGGGGAATCTGCCAGGCTTAGGTTCAAGTCCACACCCGGCCTCTTCCTCCTCTCGTGACCCTGGGCAAGTCATTGGACATTTCTCTGTCTCCAAAACAGGGCAGTAACCGTGCGCCTGATGGGAATGTTGTGATCAAATGAGCGGCTGGGGTGATTATTACACTTATCACCATTATTCGCCCCACCGCTTTTCACCTCCAGGGGCCCCCACAGGCTATTCCAATTCTGCTTCCTGCCACCAGTCTCTCTCAGGTCTCCAGAAAATACTTTTGATTACCTCCTTGGTGTGTAGGGGGTGAACCTCCAAGCAGATGGAAAACCGAACTTCATACAATTGGTGACTGTGCTCCAGGCGTTGAAAGACAGAGACGTGGAAAGAGAGGGAGAGAGAAGTGGATCGAGATACAGACGGATGTGGAGAGACTCGGAGAGACGTGGAGAGACTAAGCAAGAGGCAAGCAGGTTGTGAGAAGAGGACAAGCTTGGCCGCCCCTGGAGCCCCAGCCTCGCCTTCATGCCCGGCAGGTGCCCCGCTTGGCCCATCCTCCCAGGTACCCACTGCCCTGGCACCCATAGGCCAGAAAGGGTCCTCCTTGGTGGGATGGGATGGGGCCTCTGGAGCAGGGTAGTTAGAGGTCAGACAGCAGAAAGGACTGGCCAAGCTCAGGCTGAGTGGTGGGGACAAAAGGGTCCTGGCTGGCCTCCAGGGCTGAGGAGGGGTTAGTGAGAGGCTTTGATTGTCCCTCCCTTTTGCAGCCTCCAGGCACCCTCTCTTACTTCCTCCCCCCCCCACCCCCATGACTTCCCTGGCCACCTCCCGGCCTTCTATCCCTGCTGCGCCCCTGAGCCGGACGCATCCTGGGGGGGCAGGAAGTTCTCGTGTAGCCCGGCAGCAAAACTGTTTATTTTTAGAGAAAATTGTTTCCATAAAGAGGAAAGGCTTTGCTCCTCACTGCCTCCCCTCAACTTTCCCTACCCCCCCCACTCTGGCTAGCCTGACCCCGCTCTGCTTTGGGGTCCCCTACCCTGAGCTCCATCTCTCCTTGTGCCTGTGTCTCCGTGTTCTCGGATCTTTGCAGGAAGACTGTCCCCCACTTAGTGCCCCAGCCCCCTGCCCACCTCAGCCCCAATCTGTCCCTGTAGCCAGCTTCTGGCCTGGGCTGAGAGGAGGGGTGCAGGAAGGGTGGGGCCTGTCGGGCTTGGGGCCCCCCGGCCAGGGCCTTGTGGAGGCGGGGCTGTGGGAGCAGCTGGAGCCTGTCCAGGGGCTGGACAGATGTGCAGGCGGGCCGTGAGGTTTGGTTTCTTTGTTCCAGGCCTCAGGGGCCCTCCCCCCCACCCCTTTCCACAAGCCAGGCCGGGTGTATTCCTATAAGAGGGTCCCGGACTCGGGGAAGGTGGGGGGGGGTTGGGAGGGGGACAGTTGTGGGGGAGGGGTGGCCACATCCCCTCCCCCTGCAGAACTCCTCCTGACTCCAGGCTCCAATATCCTCTCTCCCCAGGTACGCCTCAGCCTGTGCTGCAGGTGATCTGAGTCATAGGCCCCAGGTGACTCTTGAGGAGCATCTGTAGACCAGAGGATGGCCCAAGTCCTGCACGTGCCAGCCCCCTTCCCAGGTCAGGGGTCTCAGAAAGAAGGGGCCCTGCCTTGGAGTCTGGGAGAAAGATATGGCCCCGCCTCAGGGGTAGAGGCCAGGGAGGAGGAGGTGTGGGGGGGGTTGTTGAGGGTAGAATACAGCCCTGCCCGGAGGGCCTGAATGAGGACCTTTTGGCTCTGCCCTGGAGGGTCTGATGGGGGAGACAGTCTTTCAGGGAAAGGGGCTGGTCTGAGTAGAGACACAGGTCCCTGTGCTGGGGGTGTTGAGGGAGTAGGCACAGGCCTGCCCTGAGGGTTTCTGAGGGGGGGACAGGGCCTTGCCTTGAGACTGGAGTCACGGTTGAGCACCCAGTGGGCTCCCATCCCTTGGGCAAATAAACCTAGACTCTCCCAGGGATGTGAGTCTTCACCCTGAGGAGGGGACAGCAGTGTTCAGAGGCCCTGGTCTTTCTTCACACCCCAGGGACCCCTGGCCCAGCCTCCCCACCCGCCTTCCCTGCCAGGGAGCCTGACCCGCCGTACTCCGTGGAGACGCCCTATGGCTACCGCCTCGACCTGGACTTTCTCAAGTACGTGGATGACATCGAGAAAGGCCACACGCTCCGGCGAGTCGCCGTGCAGCGCCGGCCGCGCCTCGGCTCACTGCCCCGAGGTCCTGGCTCCTGGTGGACATCCACCGAGTCTCTGTGCTCTAATGCCAGTGGGGACAGCCGCCACTCGGCCTATTCCTACTGTGGCCGTGGCTTCTACCCGCAGTACGGTGCCCTGGAGACCCGAGCCGGCTTCAACCCGCGCGTGGAGCGCACGCTGCTGGACGCCCGTCGCCGCCTGGAGGACCAGGCAGCTGCGCCCACTGGCTTGGGCTCCCTGACCCCCAGCGCGGCAGGCTCCACCAGCTCCTTGGTGGGCGTGGGGCTGCCACCCCCGACGCCACGGGGCTCGGGACTGTCCACACCTGTGCCTCCCAGCGCCGGGCACCTGGCCCACGTGCGGGAACAGATGGCAGGTGCCCTGCGGAAGCTGCGGCAGCTGGAGGAGCAGGTGAAGCTGATCCCCGTGCTCCAGGTGAAGCTCTCTGTGCTGCAGGAGGAGAAACGGCAGCTCACAGTACAGCTCAAGAGCCAGAAATTCCTGGGCCATCCCACAGGGGCCCGGGGCCGAAGCGAGCTCTGCCTGGACCTCCCAGAGACCCCCGAGGACCCGGTGACTCTCGAGACCCGGAGCGTGGGCACCTGGGTCCGGGAGCGGGACTTGGGGATGCCCGACGGGGAAGCAGCCCTTGCTGCTCAGGTCGCCGTGCTGGAGACCCAGCTCAAGAAAACCCTCCGGGAGCTGCAGGCAGCTCAGGCCCGGCAGGCTGACCCCCCGCCCCGGCCCCGGCCACCACCAGACAGCCCCATCCGCGTGGACACTGTCCGGGTGGTAGAGGGCCCTCGGGAGGTGGAGGTGGTGGCCAGTACAGCTGCCGGGGCCCCTGCACAGCGGGCCCAGAGTCTGGAGCCCTATGGGACAGGGCTGCGGTCCCTGGCGACGTCTGGAAGGGTCGAGAGCCCTGCTGTGTTCCGCAGCCATGAGGTGGTAGAGACAGCGTTCCCAGCATCCACTGCGCCCACTGGCAACGTCCACCTGGTGAAAAAGATCAGCATCACGGAACGAAGCTGTGATGGGACAACAGGTGAGCCATAGTGGACAGGGGAGGATGGTGGAGAGGTCCTCTTTGTTCCTCTGAATGCCAGGGTGTAGCCCCAGCCCTGGCCTTCCAGCAGACCAACCACTCTGGCTCTCAGAGCCTCTCGTCTCTTCACCTGCAAAAAAGGGGACAGTTCTACCACTGATTCTGTGCTGTAGGGAGGCATGCAGAAAAATCAGGTATCTGATTAAGTGTGCGTTTTCATATCTAGTATGTGGTAAGTATCCAGAAAACAGGAGGTTTTTGAGGGTTTAAGGGAGGGTCCCTAAGACTGTTGGTTCGTTGGGCCAAAAACCCACCCCATTTATTCAGAAAATGGCAGAAACCAACTTCAGAGCAGTTTAGGCGAGGAAAAGGAAACGTATTGTTCATGTAACTTAGTCACAACTTTAGGTATAGCTGGATCTAGGTGCTCCAATATCATCAAGGATCTCTGACTTCTGTGCGCCTTGGAGTTGTCTTTCTCAGGTGAGTGAAAGTGGCCCCACCACTCCAGACATCTGTCCTTCCATCTCAGTGGAAAGGGAGCCTCTCAGTCCAAATAGTGCCCATAAAAAACTCCCAGGGGTACCCCTCATTGGCCGGTGGCAGTCACGTACCCATCACAGAGCCAATCACGGTGTCCCTCACTGCCCGACTCCAGATCCTGGGGGTAGAGGAGCCTCACCCAAGTCCGGTGGCCTTTGAGGGAACAGAGAGGTGTCCCCCTGGCAGAAGTGCTGAGTCTGTATGCCAGGAAAGAGGATGTGGGATCTGCAAAATGACAGTTGCCCCACCGCTGCTACCCTTGGGCTCCTGGGAGAAGCTGTCGGAATGATTCACGTAATGACAGTTGTTCTTTTTTTTTTTTTTTTTAAAGATTTTATTTATTTATTTGACAGAGAGAGAGAGAGATAGCGAGAGCAGGAACACAAGCAGGGGGAGTGAGGGAGAGGGAGAAGCAGGCTCCCTGCTGAGCAGGGAGCCCGATGCGGGGCTTGATCCCAGGACCCTGGGATCATGACCTGAGCCGAAGGCAGACGCTTAACCGACTGAGCCACCCAGGTGCCCCTAATGACAGTTGTTCTTTATCAAGCGCTAGCCTAGTGCAGGTGCTATGCTAAGGGTTTCACTCGTGGAATGCTAAAGAGTATGGGGCTTTATAATCAAGCCACCTGGGTTCAAGTTCTACATCTTGATGCAGCCCTAGAGGGACTTCGCGTCTCTGAGCCTCAGCTTCCCTATCTGTAAGTGGCATAGCGATAGTCCCCCCCCGCCCCAGGACTCGTGTGAATTAATGCGCACAGTGAACCCTCAATCCCTGCTTGTTGCTGCTTTTGATAATTTTCAGGCCGATTCTGCTTATAGCTGGGGAAACTGAGGCTCAGGGAAAAGTTGTACTGGCCCTGGGCCACAGCCAGGAGGTGGCTGAGCCAGGATCTAGACCAAGGTCAGCCTGAACCTACAGAGGGCTCAAAGGTGCAGCTCAGGCCCTCAACCCAGTCTCGAATGTCAGAGCCCCATGGCGGGACCCGAGAGCACAAGCTGGAGGGTGGGGACCCAGCTGTGTTTTCTTGCTTTTCCGTGTTGTTCCTGGCCAGCTCCGGACACCACTCCTCTGTTCTGTGTCCATCACAAACTCCCGGCCCTTTGACTCTGGCCCCCAGCCAAGGGCCCTGCCCGGCTCAGCCTTGGGATTTCTGAGAGGCAGCCTTCATTCCAGACATGCCACCTAGGGCGGCCATGGGGCTGCCTGCCTGTGGGACACACAGACATAGTGATGTTCCCACTCTGTGCAGGCTGCTGCCCCCCCGAGTTCTTCCTTGTGTCTCACTTAATTCCTTCTTGCTGCAGCCAGCCCCAGTCTCGGCTCTGCTTGGGCAGAACCGGAGTGTGCCAGTTCATTTTAGTGTCTTTTCATTCAGCATACTTTTACTGAATGTCTGCTATGTGCCAGACTCTTCTAGGCACTGGGGACGCAGCTGTGAACAAGATAGACAGAGTCCGTGCCATAAACACGTGAAGCCCCATAGTAAGTGAAGAAATACCATTTCAGAGAATACGTGTTTGAAGCAGATAAAACGGGGGCATGGGGCAGGCAGCAGTTGGATGGGGTGGTGGGTCTGGGTTCCAATTCTGATTTCGCTGTTTCCTAGTTCTGTGCCCTTGAGCCAGTTACTTGACCTCTGTGTGCCTCATTTGCAAATCGGGGGTCCTGACAGCCCAGTGTCACCAGATCAGTGTGAGGTTTAATGCGTCAGTTTCTATCGAGTGTTCGGTGTGGCGTCAGGCTGTTGGCTCTTTGAACCAAGACGTGAAAGAGAAGAGGCAGGCAGGTGGCACAGAGGTGGGAAGAAGAGTGTTCACAGCAGGGACAAAGGTCCCGAAGTGAGGAGTTGCCTTGCGCACATCAAGGTGTGGAACCAGCTGGAATAGGATGAGGCCGGAGAAGCAAGGTCTAGAGGTAGCAGAGCATCAGAGGTGGGTCCTGTAGGGCTTGTAGACTGGGGAGAAGCACTGTGAAAAATGAAATTAGAGAGTACAGAACTTGACAAGCGTTCCAACCATGTGTTCAGGTCAGCCAGCTTGATGGGTGGATCTGGGAGTACTCCCTGGAGGAGGAGGCGGCAAGGAGGCCTTCTCTGCCATCTAGAATTCCCTCACTGCAGCCGAAGGGCAGGGAGGGTGAGAAGCAGCCTTCCCCTCAGGCTGACGAGGGTGGGTGGGGCAGGCAGAGGCCTGGGCACCTCACCAGGGCCCCCCACCCCCACCGCCCACCTTCCAAAGGCACCGCCTCAGCGGGATGACTGGGAGAAGGGGCAGCTGGGCATGTACATCCGTGGGGGCTCCAGGGCTTTGAAATGTCCTCTGCTCCCTTTCGAAACATATTCCTCTGACAGCAATTCATATTCTTTGTGGAAAATTTGGGAAGTAACAGAAAAATCTGGAACACAAAGCAAAACCCCAGTAAACCCATCACCGCCCAGACGCAGCTGTTGTCAGCACTTCTTCTTTCCTTCCGAAATTTTTAATGCAGAAAATAATACGTATTTTTCAAGCCTGGCAACAAGGAACTGATGCTGATGGAAAGCATTGTTTTGCGTTACTTGACTTTGAAAAGCAGTTAGGCAGCCTCACCAAGGGGCCAGGGCATTTTTAGATGCTCTTTTCATATTTTAACTCACCTCCCCAAGCCACCCGGATGCGGATGCAGCGGGCAGTGTTTTCATCCCCATTTTACAGATGAGGAAACGGAGGCCTAGGGTGGTTGCCCACTGTTCATGAGGCCAGGATTCAAACTACGCCTTTGGTTTCTTGGATTTAACATGATCCCAGAGACATTTCTTCTCGTCATTAAAAATTCCTGGGATGCCTTATTTACTGAACAGCCACATCGGTCTCTGCTGTCATCCGTGCCACGCGGACTTCGTCCTGCAGAAACCCCTCACGTCTTCTGTTTTCTCAGGACACGTTTCTGGAAAACCATTTTTTTTTTAAGGTTTTATTTATTTATTTGACAGCGAGAGAGCACAAGCAGGGGAGAGGGGCAGAGGGAGAGGGAGAAGCAGGCTCCCCCGTTGAGCAGCAGGGAGCCTGATGTGGGGCTTGATCCCAGGACCCCAGGATCATGACCTGAGCCGAAGGCAGATGCTTCACCAACTGAGCCACCCAGGCGCCCCTGGAAGACCATTTTTGAGGCCCATGACGTCTGTTGCCAACTTGCTTTATTCCCCTGTGGCCTCACTCCCTTCCCACACTGGGTGGCTGAGTGGTTTACATTTTTAAAAATGTCTTTTGGTGGGGCGCCTGGGTGGCTCAGTCATTGGGCGTCTGCTTTCGGCTCAGGTCGTGATCCCAGGGTCCTGGGATCGAGCCCCGCATCGGACTCCCTGCTCGGCGGGAAGCCTGCTTCTCCCTCTCCCACTCCCCCTGCTTGTGTTCCTTCTTTCACTGTGTCTCTCTCTGTCAAATAAATAAATAAAATCTTAAAAAAAAAAAAAGTCTTTTGGCCCGAAGAAGGTCCAAACCTAGTTCATCTAAATTCTTCAGCTCACAGCGACCAGCTCCGACGGTCTGTGCACGCCAGCCCTCTCGTTTTACTTGATTCTTTTTCCACCTTCACCTTCCACCCTCAGTGCTGAGGGTCATATCGTCTTTGTTGCTACGGCTCAGTTCAGCTTGGTTCTTTTTTTTTTTTAAGCTTTATTATAATATGTGAACATATTTTTTGCATATTTAATGTATGCATTTTGATGAGTTTAGTGCCTCGGTTCTGCCTGTGTAGCGTGTAAGCGTGGACAATATGTAAAGGGACGAGTGGGGCTGCGTGAAATTCAATTTCATGTAATTTCCTTTTTTTTTTAAAGGTTTTATTTATTTATTTGACAGAGAGAGACACAGCGAGAGAGGGAACTTGAGCAGGGGGGAGTGGGAGAGGGAGAAGCAGGCTTCCTGCTGAGCAGGGGGGCCCGATGCGGGGCTCGATCCCAGGACCCTGGGATCATGACCTGAGCTGAAGGCAGCTGCTTAACGACTGAGCCACCCAGGCGCCCCGATTTCATATAATTTTCACATGTCCCAGATAGCATTCTTCTTTGTTTTTTTCCAACCATCAAAAATGCAAAAATCGTGCCCACGGCCCGTAGTTGGACAACCCCTGCCCTATGCCATTCACTCTCCCCGCCCCCCCAGCCCATGTAATACCATTCCTCGCAATCCACCTTCCAAAAGCTTATTTAGACATTTCAGTGTCCTTGAAAAATATGCTCTGTGCATGCTTGACTTCCTAAAATGGTATTGTGATTTCCGAAGAAGAAATCTTGCTGTTTTTTTTTTTTTTCTCTCTGTACACTCTTTTTGAACTCTGCATCCTGATGCTGGTACCTCGGGCTTGTCACTTATGATGACTGCGTCGCCTTCTGCCCTAGGGGCGTGCTACACTTTTCTTTTCCGTGCCCCGTCGGTGGGCACTTGTGTGCCTTCCAGCTCCTGGGGGCCATGAGCAGTGACGGCGCTGTCTTCAAGTATCACCTCCCCTGGGGTTGCTGAATCGCAGGGAATTCACCACTTCACTCCACGTTTTGTCTGATCCTTTCTGGGAAAACTCTGCCTGTCCACACTCCCACCAGCCACGCTTGGATCCGAGGTGCCCATTTCCCCACATACCCACCGGCACAAAGTTTTGTCTCATGTTTTGCCCATCCGACACTGGCGGAAAGTGGTATCTCCGCGTTTTAATGTGCGTTTCTTTGATTTTTTTTGGTGAGATTGGGCATCACCATCCATGTTTAGTAAGATTCTTCTGTGAATCACTTATTCGTAGCCTCTGTCCTTTTTTCCTCAGACAATTTTGAGAAGTTCTGGCATATTCCAGAATCAAGGTTGGCAAACTACAGCCTTTGGGCCAAATCCAGCCCACTGCCTGTTTTTATAGGCTCGAAAGCTAAGAATGGTTTTTATGTTTTTAAATGGTTAAACAACATGAAAAGAAGAACAACATTTTGTGACATGAGTAAAATTATATGAAATTCAAATTTATCATGACTCGGCCACGCCCATTAATTTGCATACTGTCCAGGGCTGCTTTTGCCGCTGAGACCCTTATGGCTCACATAACTGAGAATATTTATTGTCTGGTCCCTTACAGAAAAAGTTTGTTAAGCCTTGTTCTAGAAGATAATCCCTTGGCCATTTTTGGCATTGTGAGTATCTTCCCATAATGTGCATTCTTTTATCATTTACCTTTTTTTTTTTTTACGAGTTTATTTATTTATTTGACAAAGAGACAGTGAGAGAGGGAACACAAGCAGGGGGAGGGGGAGAAGCAGGCTTCCAGCTGAGCAGGGAGGCCGACATGGGGCTCGATCCCATGACTCTGGGATCATGACCTCAGCCGAGGGCAGACGCTTAACGACTGAGCCACCCGGGCGCCCCTCATTTAACTTTGTCTATGAGGGTTGTTTTTGTTTTTGCTTATTTTTATTTTTATTTTATTTTTAATTTTTTTTTAAAGATTTTTATTTATTCATTTGAGACAAAGAGAGAGAGAGCACAAGCAGGGGGAGAAGCAGAGGGAGAGGGAGAAGCAGCTTTCCCGCTGAGCAGGGAGCCCGACGTGGGGCTCGATCCCCGGACCCTGGGATCATGACCTGAGCTGAAGGCAGACGCCGAACAACTGAGCCACCCAGGCGCCCCTGTTTTTGTTTTTTTTTTTTTAATCAAGTAGAAATCTTCATGTCAGATACAGTTAAATCCGTCGTATTTTTCTTTTCTTCTTTTGTTAATTTTCAATTTTTTTCAGGTTTTGAGGTATAATTGGCATGTAGCATTGTACCTATTCAAGGTATACAAATAATGATATTTGTATATATTGCAAAATGATGACCGCAGTAAGTTTAGTTAACATTTGTCAGCTCAGAGTTACAGACTTTCTTGTGATGAGAATGTTTAAGGTCTACTCTCTTAGCAACTTACAAATGTACAATACAGCATTATCAGCTATAGTCCCCATGCTAGACAGGACATCTCCAGGCTTTATTTATCTCATAACTGGAAATTCCTACCTTTTGACCCCCTTCTCCCATTTCCTCACCCCCTGCCTCTGGAAACCACCGCTCTGTTCTCTGCATCTAGGAGTTTGTTTTTTTTCCAATTCTACATGTAAGTGAGATCATCTTGTATTTTTCATATGTGGTTTGAGGTTCGTTTATTTGTTTTTAGAGAGACGGAGAGCGTGGGGAATAGGGAGAGGGATAAAGAGAATTTTAAGCAGGCTCCATGCTCAGTGCAGAGCCTGATTCTGGGCTTGATCTCACAACCCTGGGATCATGACCCGAGCTAAAATCAAGAGTCAGACACTTAACTGACTGAGCCACCGAGGCGCCCCATTTTTGAGGAATTTTTTTAAAGGAATCTTTCGCCTTCCTGAGGTCCCCAATATTCTGTTACATTTTCTTCCTGTAGCTTTGTAGCTTCTGGTAGCTACATTGATCCTTCAGAGTTTTTGTGTTAAGGTGTGAGGTAGGGACCTAGCTTGATTTTTTTTTTTCCTTGGGTCGAGTAAGCTGCTTTTCCCAGCATCACACCCCAGAGACCAACTTTCCCACCAATCTGTGGAAACCCCTTGGTCTTAACCCCAGCTTCCTCAGCTGGGGCCTGGGCCTGGCCTTCTCGCCTTTGATCCTTTGGCCCCTTTCTTCCCTCAGCAGTGCCTGCTCTTGGGCCATTGTGGCCATTTGGAATGTTTTACTCTCTCCTCAGCCAGGTTCCCCATCTGTGCCCTTTTTTGTAAAGTTGTCTTAGCTGGTTGTGGACTTCAGTTCCCCCATGTAAATTGTGGTATCATTTTGCCCCATTTGGCCTGCTTTTCCCTTGGGGCAGAATGGGCTATGGGGCTGCTCTATTTCCTTTTTTTTCCCCTCCACTTTTATTTTATTTTATTTTTTATTTTTTAAAGATTTTATTTATTTTTCAACAGAGAGAGAGACAGCAAGAGAGGGAACACAAGCAGGGGGAGTGGGAGAGGGAAAAGCAGGCTTCCCGCAGAGCAGAGAGCCTGATGCAGGGCTGGATCCCAGGACCCTGGGATCATGACCTGAGCCGAAGGCAGATGCTTAACGACTGAGCCACCCAGGCGCCCTTTCCTCTACTTTTAAAAAATTGTGGTAAAATACACATAACATTAAACTTAGCATGTGACCCATTTTCGAGTGTCCGGTGGCCTAAAGCACATTCACACTGTTGTGCAGCCATCCCCAGCATCCATCCCCAGAACTTTTCCATCTTCCCAAACTGAAACTGTCTGAGTTAAACACTGACTCCCTGTTCCCTCCCCCGGCTCCTGGCACCCACCATCCACTTCCTGTCTCTGTGAATGTGACCCCTCTAAGGACCTCACAGAAGTGGAATCCTGCAGTATTTGTCCTTTTGTGACCGGCTGCTTTCACTGCGCAAAATGTTGTCTCACCTGATTTATTTTGACCCTCCCCGGCATTGAAATCAGGAGTCTGGAGTTTGGGGCCAATCACTGAGACGGTGAACTGGCCCATCTGCCTCCTGACACATCCCACTTGGCCACGAAGTGATTTTGTTTGTTGGGTGTGAATTTATTGACAGAGTTTAAAAAAAGAAATCAGGAGATTCACATAGGAGCGCCTGGGTGGCTCAGTCATTGGGTGTCTGCCTTCAGCTCGAGTCATGGTCCCAGGGTCCAGGGATCGAGCCCCGCATCAGACTCCCTGCTCGGCGGGAAGCCTGCTTCTCCCTCTCCCACTCCCCCTGCTTGTGTTCCCTCTCTCGCTGTGTGTCTCTCTGTCAAATAAATAAAATCTGAAAAAAAAGACTCACATAAAAACCCCAGTGTGTGTTTTGTTCCCCACAGGGGCTCGGGTTGCGGCCCTGGAAGCGGCCAGACCCGGCCACACCCTGGGCTGGGCGCCGTCAGACCCATTTGTGGCTGTGTCTCATGTGTTCTTCACGCTTTGCTTGTGCTGACTGCTGACTCTCTGCTCTTAACTCTGAGTGGTCGTGGACTTGAGGAAGTAATCACTGTGCCTGTCAAAAAAAAGTTGTAACTGTTAAAAGGAATTGAAAGGAATTGGTCTGCAGAGCCCGTGGCCAGGGGTAGAAATGAGACGTCCTGGGGAAGCAGGGACACAGAAGCCACACGTGGCCTGGGGGAACCTGAGCAGGTTCTGAGATGAGGACAGCTGCTCACGGTGGCACTTCTGTTCCTGGCTCCCAGGCTGGTGATCCAGGCTTGGAGCTCCCTGCTGCCCTCACTCCCACATGGGCAGTGGGCACCCTTGGGACCTACTGCCCACTGAGTCACCTTTGTCCTCTGCCCAACCTGGGTGGTTTTTTCAAATTGTGATAACGTATGCATAATATAAGACTTACCATCTTAAGCATTTTATTTTATTTTATTTTTATTATTTTTTTCAGTAGGCTCCATGCCTAACGTGGGGCTTTAACTCATGACCCTGAGATCAAGAGTCACATGCTCCACCGACTGAGCCAGCCAAGCGCCCCGCCCCCATCTTAACCATTTTAAAGTGTCCAGTTCAGGGGCACTAAGCACATGCACATTGTTGCGTGACCATCCCCACCGTCCATTTCCAGAACATTTTCATTTTCCCAAACTGAAAATCTACCTGGATGGGTTGTTTGTTTTTTTAAGATTTTATTTATTTATTTGAGAGAGAGAAGGAGAGAGCCAACATGCACACGCGTGCGTCCCTATGAGTGGGGTGGGAGGGGCAGAGGGAGAGAGAGAATCTCAAGCAGACTGCACTGAGCACAGATCCTGATCCGAGTCTCGATCCCATGACCCCAAGATCATGACCTGAGCTGAAACCAAGAATCAGACGCTTAACTGAACGAGCCACTCTGGCACCCTTACCTGGGTTTTAATTTTTATTTTCCAGGGCCCCTGGGTGGCTCAGTCGGTTAAATGTCTGCCTTCGGGGGGCGCCTGGGTGGCTCAGACGGTTAAGCGTCTGCCTTCGGCTCAGGTCATGATCCCAGGGTCCTGGGATCGAGCCCCACATCGGGCTCCCTGCTGGGCGGGGAGCGTGCTTCCCCCTTTCCCTCTGCCTGCTTCTTCCCCTGCTTGTACACTCTCTCTCTCTGTCAAAAATAAAGAAAATCTTTTAAGAAAATAAATAAAATAAATGTCTGCCTGCGGCCCAGGTCATGATCCCAGGGTCCTGGGATTGAGTCCCGCATCAGGCTCCCTGTTCAGCGGGAAGTCTCCTTCTCCCTCTCCCTCTTCCCCTGCCCGTGCTCTCTCTTGCTCACTTTGTCTCAAAAAAATCAATAAAATCTTAAAAAACATTTATTTTCTAATAGCCCTTATTATTTATTTTTCCTGATTGTTAAAGTGTTACCTGCTTAAAGTTCAGAAGAAGGGAGCTGTGATATCCAAACACAACCTTGCTTTTGTTAAAATACTAGTAAATCTTATCTAAATAGTGCTTCCAGCTCTCTTAACAAATGATCCTCGAGCACTGTTGATGTCCAGGCGCTGTTCTAAGCCCTTTCCCCCCATGTTGCTGTCTTCAGTCTGCACAACAACGCCATGAAGGAGGAGATGTCATTCTCGTGAGGCACAGAGAGGTTAAGTGACTTACCTGAGGTCACACAGCTTGTTCATGGAAGAGTTGAGTCCCTACCATGATGGGGACTCTTGGCTGTGATCAAACCTTATTTCCAGATAACACTCAGTGTGGTGTTGGGGGTGGTCACAAGCCAGGATTGTAGTCATAGTGTCTTCTTCCCTTCCCTGATCAGCTGCCAGCGCAGGCTGCTGGAATCACATTCTGCTGCTCAGAGGGTGAGGGTGACCTCAGGCAACCCTCTGTGCCTCAGTTTCCTTATCTGTAACAATCAGAATCTCACGGGCTGGGAAGATTTGACGAAGCAACACAAGCCTCAGCCCTCCGAGCGCCTGGCCCGGGGTATGTGACCCACGTTGTTACGGTGAGCACCTCTCTTCCTGCCCCTGCAGGGCTCCCACAGGCTCTGGCAGAGTCATCCTCATCACCCCCAGGAGTGGCAGTGACCCATCTGGCACAGCCTGAGAAGAACGCGGGTGGAATGGGCGCCCGTGAGGCTGCTAACACGGAGCCCACCAGGCAGGCAGCCTCATGCAAGTCAGAGGAGGCGGGGAGTGCAGGTGAGTGAGTGTGGCCGCCGAGGGGGACGGGGCCCTGGAGGCCTGGGCATAGGGTCTGGCTTTGGGAGATTCTTACGACACCACCTGTCCCCCCAGCTGAGCCCCCAGCAGGCGTGCGGTCCATCATAAAGCGCAGAGAGGAGTCCGCAGACCCCGCGGCCCACCGGAGGAGCCTGCAGTTTGTGGGGGTCAATGGCGGGTGAGAGGAGCCCCCCACCCCACCCCACGCTCCCACCCTTTCCTCAGCTTCTACCCTCCTGATTGTTCCTTGGTTTGTTCATGTCCAAGAATGCACCCTGGCCTAGGCCCCTTACTTTGATTCACTCCTTTAAGCAAGGCGCAGTAGACAGTTGGGACACTGAGGCACTCCGGGGCCAGATGCCTTGCTGGAGCTCACACGGCGACTGGGAGTTGGCCCCGGTGGTCAGACTCCCAAGCCTGTGCTGTGCCATTGGTCTGTGCTAGTCCTCGGAAGGTGCCGGGCTCGGCTTCCTACCTGGATGGAGCTCCCAGTCCAGTGGGGCCTCGGGCACTGGCGCGCAGTTCAGACCCAGTGTGGTTGGAGCGGTGATGGGGGATGGGGACACTCGGGCAGTGCACGGTGGGGGGAGGCAATGATGTCCCCAGGGAAGACACTGAAGGAGGGGACGAGTGTGCTGCAGGATGAGCAGGAGACAGCAGAGTGAAGAGTGGGGGTTGGGAGGGCACGCCCGGTGCAAAGGCTCAGAGGTGGGAGGAGGAAGCAACACACGTGAGAAGCAAGAGCCATAAGGAGTAGGAGTGGTAGACAGGGATGATCTGGGGACTTTGAATGCCGGGCCCAAAGCTTAGACTTTGTCCAGAGGCAGCAAGAAGCACAAGAGGAACCTGTTTGCAGTGGGGTGAGGGTCTGATGCAGTTAGACCTGCATACGGGGCCAAGGGAGACAAGGTACTGAAGAGTAGAGGGTGAGAGCAGGATTTGTCCCCCCACCCACCCCGAGCACGATCACAGTGCTAGCTAGTGTTTATTGAGCGCTTACTGTGTGCCAGGTGCTGTAAGGCACATCCCCACGGCCCTGTGAGGCTGATACTGCCATTATTCCCATTTAACAGATGGGGAAATCCAGGCCCAGAGAGGTCAAGCGGTCAGAGCCCATGTCCTGTCCCATCTGCTGTGTCTCCTCACTCCACCCGTCCTTCCTTCCCAGGTACGAGTCCTCATCTGAGGACTCTAGCACAGCAGAGAACTTTTCGGACAACGAGAGCACGGAGAGTGAGGCCCCAGAGCCAAAGGAGAAGGTTCCAAGTGTGGCCGAAGCCCCCCAGCTCAGGCCCTCGGGGACGGCGGTGGCCAGGAGTAGCCAGGAGGAGAGCCAGCTATCTCGGGAGTCTCAGCAGGCGCCCGTGGCGGAGGGCGCGTCAGGAGCAAATGCAGAGGAGGAGATCCGGTCAGTTTTCTGTATGGGATGAACTCAGACGGGGTGAGGTGGGTGACCCCTGCCTCAGATCTCACCATTCACGCCCTCTGAGGGAACCTGCCATCAGTCGCGCACACCTTAGTCTGAATTAGCGAACCAGCACTTTCTCCTTCTGGCCATCCGAAGGTCTGCAGGCTTTGATAAAGGGCCTGATGAGGGCAGTTTGGGCTGTTGGGGTTAAAATTTAAGGGACAAGCAAAGTTTGTCCTTAAGCCACCCACTGTCTTTGGGACATACGCCACACCTACCTTCCCCCCCTGGTGAAAAATCTGCCCTCGGGCAACAATTTTCTATCCACCACTGCCCGCTTGGAATAAACTTTAGCCTGTATGTCCACTTTCTCTTGGGCTCTGTCTGCTCCCCATGTCTGGGGTCACCCGGGAGGCTGCAGCGAGTGCTCTGAAAATAAACTTCCCCCAGGGCACCTGGGTGGCTCAGTCGTTAAGCATCTGCCTTCAGCTCAGGTCATGATCCTGGTGTCCTGGGATTGAGCCCCGCATCGGGCTCCCTGCTCAGCGGGAAGCCTGCTTCTCCCTCCTCCACTCCCCCTGCTTGTGTTCCCTCTCTCACTATCTCTCTCTGTCAAATAAATAAATAAAATCTTTTAAAAAAAAGATAAACTTCCCCCTTATCTGCCCCTGGCAGGATGGAGCTAAGCCCCGACCTCATCTCAGCCTGCCTGGCCCTGGAAAAGTACCTGGACAACCCCAATGCCCTCACTGAGCGGGAGCTGGTACGATGGGGCCCTGGGCCTGGGGTCCCCTCCTTCTCTTCCACCCCCACCCCAGCTTCTCAGCCACAGTGTCTCCCTGTGCCGGCTTTGAAGGGACTCTGGGATCCCAGCCGAGAGCTTGGGCGGCGGGGAAGGGGCCCTGGAGAGAGGGGCCAGGGTGGTGGGAGGGGCCCCGAGGATGGTCGCCTGCCAACAGTCCTGACCTCTGGTTCCTGCTGTTTTGGGGCCTTGAGGGAAGTTGCTGCCACATTTCTCTTTCCGGGGGTCTGTACTTGCCTTTGAAGACCACGGGCCCAGGATGGAGATGCTCACACCTTCCTCGGCGGGGTGGGGGGCACCTCTGGGACTGCGGTGCCTGGAGTCCCTTTAGAGCCCTTGTCTTGTCCGGGACGGGGAGCCCACGCTGTTGAGTGCAAGGGGCGCATCGGGGGAGGGCTGCCCACGCTTCTCCTTCAGGCTCTGGTTCAGGATCGGGGGGTGTCCCTACCCACACTCCCCGACCTGGGGCTTCGTCCGGGGTGGGGGGCCGCTGGGGAGCAGGCTGCTGCTGCCCTCACGGCCTCCCCTCCCACACGGTGGCCAGAAAGTGGCCTACACGACGGTGCTGCAGGAATGGCTGCGCCTGGCCTGTCGCAGCGACGCACACCCCGAGCTCGTGCGGCGCCACCTGGTCACCTTCCGGGCCATGTCGGCGCGCCTGCTGGACTATGTGGTCAACATCGCCGACAGCAACGGCAACACGGCTCTGCACTACTCTGTGTCTCACGCCAACTTCCCCGTGGTGCGGCAGCTGCTTGACAGTGGTGAGCCGGGGGCGGGCGGGACAGGGGGCCCCGGGCGGGGGGGCCGGCTGCCCCCCCCAGTCTGGTGGTCCGATGGCGAAGACGCTGCCCTCTTCGTCTCCTGAGGAGCATGCCAGCCTCCCAGTCTGGTGAGAGGGAGGTACAGGTCCCACCCGAGGCCCCAGCGTACTGAAAAGGGCAGACATGGCCTTAGGGACAGCATGGACACCTTCCAGCTCCCCTCCAAGGCCCGAAGTCCCTCATCTGATGGGGCAAGATAGTGGAGGTGGAGATGCTGGGGCAGAATGGGGCTCTCAGCCTGAGAGAAGGGAGGAATCTGGCCACTGATGGGGGAGATGCTGCCTGGTTCTCATGGGCGCTCCCCCAGTTTTGGGGTCTGAGGGTCCAGTGTCCACCCCCCTCCCAGGTGTGTGTCAGGTGGACAAGCAGAACCGTGCTGGCTACAGCCCCATCATGCTCACCGCCCTGGCTACCCTGAAGACCCAGGATGACATCGAGACCATCCTGCAGCTCTTCCGGCTCGGAAACGTCAATGCCAAAGCCAGCCAGGTACGGGCCGTCCGTGCTGCGGACCCAGGCAGCCCTTCCCACTGACTAAGTCCTGGCTGTGCACCAAGCCCAGATGTGATCTTATTCCATGCCCCCGGGGGAGAATCCCCACTCCACAGACAAGGGAGCCGAGGCTCAGAGAAGCACCCATTTCCTCAAGGCCAGATTAGAGGAGGTGGGATTTGAACCCCCATGGTCTAGCTTTAGAACCCCATTATTTTTTTTTTAAAGATTCTATTTATTTCCTTGACAGAGAGAGCGCAAATGAGCACAAGAAGGGGGAGTGGCAGAGGGAGAAGCAGGCTCCTCGCTGAGCAGGGAGCCCGATGCGGGGCTCGATCCCAGGACCCTGAGATCATGACCCGAGCAGAAGGCAGACCCAGGCGCCCCAGGATAATCTTTTTTTAAAAAATTATTACTATTTTTTTAAGAGACAGCACACATACGTGCGGGGCGGGGTGTTGCAGAAGGAGAATTTTTTTTTTTTTTTTCAGGGAGCAAATCTTAAGCAGGCTCCATGCCCAGCCCAGAGCCTGACGCAGAGCTCGATCTCATGACCTGAGATCATGACCTGAGCCGAAGGCAGACACTCAACCAACTGAGCCACCCAGGCGCCCCAGATTATTCCTTTTAAAGTATACAATTCAGTGGCATTTAGTACATTCACAGTGTTGTACAATCATCACCTCTATTTCTAGAACATTCTTATCACCCCAAAAGGAAGCACTGTGCCATTAGCAGTCACTCCCCATTCCCCCTCCACTTGGTCCTGGCAACTACCAGTCTGTTTTCTATCTCTATGGATATACCAATTCTGGATATTTTACATAAATAGAATCACATAGTATGTGTTTTTTTGTGTCTGGCTTCTTCCAGTGAGCATAATATTTCCAAGGTCCGTCCACTGTGTGGGGTGCATCAGTCCTTCATGCCCTTCTAAGGCTCAGTGATATTCTGTAGTTTGTTTTTCCGTTCATCCACTAATGAACATTGATTTAATTTTTACTGAGGTTCAACTAACGTATGGGAAAAGTATACAAATCTTAGCTCAGTAAATGTGTACATCTATATTACACCTGGGAGTGAGGAACCTGCTTTAGTTGGGGATGGGAATGGGTAGGCAAGTCGCACCTCCCCAAAGAGGACACATTTAAGTCCAGACGTGAGGGATGAGAAGGACACAGGAGGAGGAGGAGGAGGAGGGACCAGCAGGTGCAAAGGCCCGGTGGTGGGAGGGATTGTTTGAGATCTAGAAGGAGGCCAGTGAGTGGGGATACTGTTACCATCACAGTACTTGGGAGCCACGGAAGGTTTCCAAGCAAGGGTATCATGCCCTGGGGCCCCGCGTAGTCCATAACCCTGTTCCTTGCCCTGCCCAGGCGGGGCAGACCGCCCTGATGCTGGCCGTCAGCCACGGGCGGGTGGACGTAGTCAAAGCTCTGCTGGCCTGTGAAGCGGACGTCAACCAGCAGGATGACGACGGCTCCACGGCTCTCATGTGCGCCTGTGAGCACGGCCACAAGGAGATCACGGGCCTCCTGCTGGCTGTGCCCAGCTGCGACATCTCACTCACTGACCGCGTGAGTCCCTGGCCCGGCGCGCCCCAGGGAGGGCGGGAGCACCGCCCAGGGCTCGTCATAGCAGTGGATGCTTTACAGGACGGGAGCACCGCTTTGATGGTGGCCTTGGACGCTGGGCAGAGTGAAATCGCGTCCATGCTGTACTCTCGCATGAACATCAAGTGCTCGGTGAGTGTCAGCCCTGGCGGGGGGCGGGGAGGGGGGACACTCTTCGAGGGGCCGATGGTTAGGAAGGGCTGGGGCCGTATGGGGCCCATGCATGTTGAACCTTCCTGGTGCCCCCGTGAGGAAATGAGGCACAGACAGCTGAGAATACATGACAGTATTTGAACCTGGACCTGTCTGGTTCCAAAGGCTGGCTCTTAATTACCATCCACTCATTTTGAGAAATATTTACAGAGCACCTGCTGCATGATAGACCCTGGGGGCCACAGCCCCGAACCAAAGAGGAAACGGTTTCTGCCCCCACAGAGCAGGCAGATACAAAATATACAAATCAGTGTACCATGACCAGGTGATAGTAACTACTGGAAAGAAATCTGAAACAGGATAGGAGGGGACAGTGAGAGATGGGGAGGTGCTGCAGACGTGGGGGAGTGAGCTGTGTGGCTGTCCAGGCAGAGGGAACCTGCAAAGGCCCTGAGGCGGGAGCGTGCTCGGTGTGTTTGAGGAGCATCAGGGAGATGAGAGCAAGGAGGTGACACCGTAGATCATGCAGGCCCTTGTGGGCCACAGTGAGGCCTTTGGCTTCTGCTCGAAGCATGTCAGTGTATATTCAAGGCCTTGAGATGTCTCCCTGTAAAGAAACCTAAACTGCGTCTAACTCGGCATCGCTCTTACTTGAGCACAGAAACCAGGGTTTTTAAGAAATGATGCCTGTTAGCAGAACACTCTCTGGAAGCCTAAGAGAAGGATAATTTTGATGCTTGCTGTATCATAAGCGCCTGATGGAGGAGAGAGGCGTTCCAGTCTGAAGGGGGAGACAGAGGCACTCCTCATAGGTCTCTAAAGCGATACCCTTGTCTGACGGAGGAGACAAGCTCTTCCAGTCTGAGGGACCGTACTCTAGGTGCCTCTCAGCCATGATTTCTTGAACCCTCCACAAGAGCCTGATTCAGCTGCATAAAGTACTGTTATCCTTTCCGTTTTTCAGGTGGGGAAACTGAGGCTTAGAATAGTTACACCCCCGGCCCAAAGTCTCACAGATAGGAACGGGGGAGGCCCCGAGAGCCGTCTGTCTGCAGACCTAGGGCAGGAAACTCACGTTCCTCCTCACTCTGCCTTGCCCTTGCCCTGGCCTCCCTGAGGCATGTCTGCAGCCTGGCTCGAGGGTGGCATGGTAGGTGTTGACCACAGTGACCCGCCCCCCCAAATAGTCCAGGAGAGCGAGGGTCACTGAGATAAGCCCTCCGTCGCCCACGTGACTTCCAGGTTCTTACTGAGGCTCTAGGTTTTCCCAGCTTCATTCCCCAGAATGTTTGGACACCTGGGACTCAGTTGTTGTGCTCAGGGCATCACCTGGGGATCAGCTCGGCCTCAGTTTCTTCAACTGAAAGATGGGGGTGATAGGGCCAGGTGATGAGCTGTTGTCTGATGTGTGGTCCCGCTCCCAGGGGCTCCTGAGGGCCAGACCCCAGTCCTCCATCATTGTCTACCTAGACCACTGTTACTGCCTCCACCCTGGCTCCCACCCTCACTGCCGCCTCCAGTCTGTACCTGCCCCCCCCCCCCCCCCCCCCCCCAGCAAGCAGAGGTCAGTCACTGTGAACACGTGAGTTAGGGTATATCCCTCCTCAGCTCACAGCCCGCTGTAGCTGTCACCCTGCTTGGAGAAAAAACCAAAGTCCTCCCCAGAGCCCACCAAGCCCTGCATGAGCACCCTCACCTCCCCCCCGCCCCACTCTCTTCCTCTGCCCCTTGCTCAGTCTGCTCAGCCTCTCCGCTGCTCCTGCCTCAGGGCCTTTGCACTTGTTACTTCCTCTGCCAGAAAGCGCCATCCCTCAGTGTCACTCAGCTCAGAAGCCCCTCCCGCCCTGACTACCTGCTCTCCACCTCATTCCCCCCCCCCCCCCCCGCCCCCCCCCCCCAACCATCCTTTATCTGTGATGAAAATCCTCCTCAGCATCCCTGCGCTTCTCTGAACATCGCCTCCTTGAGGCCAAGGGACCAAGTTCAGTTGTTCACTCACCTCAGCCCTGAGGCCAGCCAACCTAGTTGGCACCTGGCAGGCACTGGAAATGATGCCCAACAAAAGAATTCTGCTTGTTTCAGTTTGCCCCGATGTCCGATGACGAAAGTCCTGCGTCATCCTCTGCCGAAGAGTAGCTGTGAGGGAGGCCAGGGGCACCTCTGCTTGGGGCCAGCCAGCCCCAGAGCCAGCTGGCCCTCGTCCCTTGTCCCCTCCCTCGCCAGCCCCCACGCAGACTCACCAAGGCCCACGTCTCAAAGGCAAGTGGATTTTTCTTCCGCTTCCCAGGAGGAGCCCCCCGACAGCAGCAAGACTCCAGCTTAAAGCGGGTTTTTCCGGGTAGGCCAGTTCAAAGCCGCCGCAGTGCAGACTGAAGCTAAATTCTTACGTAAATCGGCGCCAGTGGCCAAGGCTGGGGCGTGGGTTTATGAAGAACATGGAGAACAATCAACTGGCAATTATGGATGGAGCGGGGTGAAAGGGAAAATACTGTATTTTGAGTCATTATCGGGGGAGGGGGGGAATCATATTCCTTGTTGCCAATTTTGAAAGTCACTGGAATCGCATATTTTCATTTTAATCCTGAATGTTATTATGCACGGGTCACGTCTGGAGTGGCTTAACGCCCCCCCCCCGCCTACCCCACATTTAATTGTCTGCTATATAATAGTGTTTTGTCCACTCCTCCCCCCCTACCCCCCCGCAAGACCTCTCTTGGGAGAATTTTCTTCTGGTCTTTTCACAAAACGGATTCTGTCCTTGTCACTCAGGGCAGGAAGCTGAGTCCTTCCTTCTGCTTTCAAGTAAGGGAGCTCAGAACCCAGCAGCCGAGATGTGTGAGCAGTTCACATCAAAAAATCACCCAGAAACCCGTCCCCTCCCTGCGTGGAGGCCCTGGCAAATATTAATTTTCCTAGAAAATCTTTCAGACCTGGGGACGCAGGAAATGAATCCAGTTCCCAGAGCAGCTGCTGAGTCCCTGGGTTTAGAACCCTGGTAACTGGGCCGTCCTCAGCCTCCCCAGACTCCAGAATTTCTCTCCTCAAACGGGGGGGCGGAGAAAGGGCCTATGCGCTTGCTAGCAAAGCATAGGGCAAGCTCCAAAAACTCCATGTGTGCACAATTAAAAGTTGGCTGCCCCCGAGGGTTCCCAGTGCAAACTTAAAGAGACAGGGCTTTGCCGAAAACCAAACAAGGGCCAGCTGGGTTTGTTTTTTTTTTTGTTTTGTGTGTGTGTGTGTGTTTTTAACAACCTACAGGCCTTCCGGAGCTGCCTGGAACAGAGCCTGCTGGAAATAGGGCTCGCCAGACACAGTTTCCTTCATGGCCTGTTTTGTCCCCCAGAACCTTAACATAGTTTTCTTTCCAGTTCCTTCCTTTTGTGAACAACAACAACAACAACAACAACAACAAACCAGGGATGGAGGATGGGTTCGAAGCCTTGAGAAGTGCCTTATGACAGGGAGTAAGGTCCCCAGCTAATAGGTGTCCCGTCCCCTCTCGTCCAGTTCTCTGAGCTCAGCCGCCAGGGTTGAAGCCAAACCACGGCCCTGAGTGCTCGTGTTCATTCAGTAAAGTGAGGCGCTGGCTTTTCTCCTAGAAAAGTGGGTTTCTTGGCTTGATGGCGTCTGGCTTGCTTTGATTTTTGACTGAAGGGAGGTACCGAAGACAAAAGAGCTTGGACGGTCAAAGGAGACACCCTAGGTTGCGTGTGTGTCTGTGTGTGTGTGTGCGTGCGCACACGTGTGTAAATCGGAGAGAAAACAAAACCAAAGCTGACCGGGGACAACTGCTCATGTCTGACAGAAGGCCACAACTTGGGGCAGCTTTGAGAAGTGGTACAAGAGTTGTGTGCCTGTGTGTCTGGCCCCAGAGCCAGCAGTTAGGTTTATTTTAAGCTCCTAGAAGCAGCTCATTGACAATCCCCCGCCCCCCCCCCCCAGATAAGTCCATATTTATCCCTGCTTTCCCTTCCCCTGCCCATGGGGCTTGGTGTGCGAGGCTCCAGGGATGTCCCGCCTTTGTCCCTGTGCTCTTCTCACGTGTATTCATGACCTTTAACTTCACTTTCCGGCCACGGTACGTCCATAAAGACAGTATTACACTTAAATGAAGTATTCCTTTTTGTAATCGTGTTGTAGAAGGTAAAGGAATTTAATAAAGCTATCTTATGATAACGTCCACGCATCAGTGTCTGGTCTTTGTCTTCCTGTACTCCTCTTTAAGCTTTCAAATAGATCTCTCTCTTTTTTTTTAAAGAATTTATTTATTTGACAGAGAGAGACACAGCGAGAGAGGGAACACAAGCAGGGAGAGCGGGAGAGGGAGAAGCAGACTTCCCGCGTAGCAGGGAGCCCGATGCGGGGCTCGATCCCAGGACCCTGGGATCAGGACCTGAGCTGAAGGCAGACACTTAACGACTGAGCCACCCAGGTGCCCCTCAAATTGATCTCTTTTTGAAAATGGACTGATTTGGGGGCGCCTGCGTAGCTCGGTCGGTGAAGCATCTGGCTCGGTTTTCGGCTCAGGTCACGATCTCAGGGTCATGGGATGGAGTCCCGTGTCGGGCTTTGCATCCAACTGGGAGTCTGCTTAGGATTCTCTCACCCTCTCCCTCTGTGCAACCCCCACACACACGTTCTCTTTGCAAAAAAAAAATTAGAATTAAAATGGACTTATTTTAAACAACGTTCAAAGCGACAGAAAAGTGACAAGAATAATACAGTAAACTCCCTTCTGCTCTGCCCTACACACGCACTGTGTGTGGCTATTTCCATTTAAATGTAAATTATTATAATTAATTTGTGCTCCATAACCACACGTGCCTGGTGGCTACCGAACCAAACTGTGGAGATAGAGAACATTGCCATGGTTGCAGAAAGTTTTTTTTTTTCTTTTAAGGTTTATTTATTTGAGAGAGAGCACGAGCAGGAGGGACAGAGGGAGAGTCCCGAGCAGATTCCACTGAGCATGGAGCCCAACATGGGGCTCGACCCCACGACCCCAAGATCAGAACCTAAGCCGAAACCAAGAGTCAGACGCTCAATCGAGTGTACCACCCAGGCGCCCTGCAGAAAGTTTTAATGAACACCCGCTGTGAACCCCTCAGAAAACATCTTTACTGATTTTTTTTTCCTTGTGACAAAATAATTCATTGTGACTATAAAAGGCAAAATTCTAAAAATACAGAAATGTTTGGCACGGTGGAAGGTGCCATGGTCCCAAATGCCTCTGTTGTCAACACGTTGGGGTATCTCCTGTCAAACCTTTTTCTAATAGGTTGGATCTTTAGAGTTTTGGTTCACTGTTTGACTTTTTCTTGAGGTATCCTATGCATACATACTGTGACAGATCATGTACGAAAGTGTATAGCTTTATGGCCTTTGGCAAGCAATATCCCCGTGTCAGCAACACCAAGACAGGAGGTGGAGCATCCTCTCGGCCCATCCCTGGGTCCCCCCTCACTTCCCCCAAGGGTGGGGTGATGGAAGATTGCTCTCTTTACCTCTCCTCCTCTGTTTTTCCTCTGGACCGTTCCAACATGAGATTGTGGGGGGCTTTCAGAGGGTTTTGGAAATCCCAGAAATTTATGTAAAGTTATGTATTTCTGAACTAAAGGTCTACTGTCAGTTTTCCAAAGGGGTCTGTGAGCCAAGAGGCCTTCCAGAAATAAAAAATATTGTCATTCACAAGCAATTGCCAAGGACCATTTTGTCGTCTTTGTTGACTTGTTCAGCTCATGCTTAAGACCCCGTTCCGCAGCACCACCCAGTTTCTTGCTTTGCTTTTTTCTAATACGTGTATTTTTATTTTTAGTTGTGGTAAAATATTCATGACATTTACCATGTAAGCCATTTTTTAAAGATTTTATTTTTTTATTTTTTTTAAAGATTTTATTTATTTATTTGACAGAGAAAGAGACAGTGAGAGAGGGAACACAAGCAGGGGGAGTGGGAGAGGGAGAAGCAGGCTCCCTGCTGAGCAGGGAACCCAATGTGGGGCTCAATCCCAGGACCCTGAGATCATGACCTGAACCGAAGGCAGACGCCTAACGACTGAGCCACCCAGGTGCCCCTATTTTTTTAAGTAACCCCTACACCCAATGTGGGGCTCGAACTCACAACCCTGAGGTCAAGAGTCGCATGCTCCATAGACTGAGACAGCCAGGCACGCCCCCCGTTGAAGCCATTTTTTTTTTAAGATTTTATTTATCCAGGGCGCCTGGGTGGCTCAGTTGGTTAAGCGACTGCCTTCGGCTCAGGTCATGATCCTGGAGTCCCGGGATCCAGTCCCGCATCGGGCTCCCTGCTCGGCAGGGAGTCTGCTTCGTCCTCTGACCCTATCCCCTCTCATGTGTTCTCTCTCTCAAATAAATAAATAAAATTAAAAAAAAAAAGATTTTATTTATCCATTTGAGAGAGAGAGAGCACAAGCAGGGGGAGGTCAGAGAGAGGGAGAAGCAGGCTCCCCGCCAAGCTGGAAGCCAGATGCGGGGCTCGATCCCAGGACCCTGAGATCATGACTTGAGCTGAAGGCAGATGCTTAACCGACTGAGCCACCCAGGCGCCCCCCATCGAAGCCATTTTTACGTGTCCAGTTCAGTGGCATGAAGCATATTCACACTGTTGTGTAACCATCCCCACCATCCATCTCTTTCCTCTTCCCAAACTGAAACTGTGCCCATTAAACACTGACTCTCACCGCCCCCGCCCCCACCCCACCTGGCTACTGTTGGTCCACTTTTTGCCTGTATGGATTTAACTACTGGAGGGACTTCAAATAAGTACAATCGTGCAGTGGTTGTCTCTTTGTGACCAGCTTACTTCAGTTAGCACAATGTCCTCAAGGTTCATCCACGTCGCATCTGTCAGAATTTTTAAGACCGAATAACATCCTTTCATATGGATACGCCACATTTTGTTCAACCATCCATCAGTGGACACTTGTGTTGCTTCCACCTTTTTGGCTATTGTAAATCATGTCGGGTCTAGAAATATCTCCAAATCCTCGCTTTCAATTTTGGGGCTATATACCTAGAAGTGAAAGTGCTGGATTATTCCATTTTTAATTTTGTGAGCAACCGCCATACTGATTTTCCACAGTGGCTGCGCCATTTACATCCCTACCCACAATGCACAAGGGTTCCAATTTCTCCACCCCCCCTGCCCCCCGCCAATACCTTTTTTTTTTAATAGTCCCCATCCTAATGGTTGTGAGGTGGCTCTTGCTTTGTTTTTTGGAAGGGAGGTGAGTGACCTTTTTTGACAGGAGCATTTATATCTATCCGGCTATGGTTGTGCAATCCCAAATGGCTTATCTCATGACCAGCCCACCCCAGCTGATAAGAGAGAGCTATCATTAGCCCATGGTTTAGAAAGGTTCCGAGCTTGCCAAGGTCACAGGTAATCTGCAGAACCAGAAACTGAACCCCTGACTTCTTATCTCCTCATTATTTCACTCTGCATTGTTAAGTAATCCACCACCTTTAGACACAGAGAATGTGAGCCCCTGCCACCAAAGGTCACACAGCTGAGAGTGACACAGCAATCAGCATAAATGCTCAGCCAACAGGAGGTGAGTGTTGCTTGCCCTGAGTGCTGCCTCCGGGGACCCAACTCCACACCCACACACTGATGTTTCAGCAAGAATGCTAGCTACCCGAGGAGACAAGGCTGGAGAGCTTCATCAACCTAAAAATCTAGGGATGGCCTTTTGGGGTCCTAAACCCCAAATATGCACAAAATCCAAACGTGTATGGATGTGGCATGCGTTTTTCAAGAAAGAGTCCGTGTCACTGCTTTTATCAGATTTCAAAGAGACCTGTGACCTGGATAAGACTAAATCCATCTATCAGTCCTAAGGGTGTTCCCATCTCCATGACCACTGTAAAAATATAAAAACAGCCCTTGGGGTCATCACAAAAACTGTCTCTTGAAAGTAAGCTCTGGGGGCGCCTGGGTGGCTTAGTCGTTAAGCGTCTGCCTTTGGCTCAGGTCATGATCTCAGGGTCCTGGGATCGAGCCCCACGTCAGGCTTCCCACCCAGCCCTCCCCTCTCCCACTCCTCCTGCTTGTGTTCCCTCTCTCACTGTCTCTCTCTCTGTCAAATAAATAAATAAAATCTTAAAAAAAAAGAAATGAGGGGCGCCTGGGTGGCTCAGTTGGTTAAGCGACTGCCTTCGGCTCAGGTCATGATCCTGGAGTCCCGGGATCGAGTCCCGCATCGGGCTCCCTGCTCAGCGGGGAGTCTGCTTCTCCCTCTCCCGTTCCCCCCTCTTGTGCTCTTTCTCTCTCTCACTCTCTCAAATAAATAAATAAAATCTTAAAAAAAAAAAAAAAAAAAGAAAAGAAATGAAAGTAAGCTCTGGGGGTGCCTGGCTGCCTCAGTCGGAGGAGCATGCGACTGCTGATCTTAGGGTCATGAGTTCAAGGCCCACATTGGGTGTGGAGATGACTTAAATAAATAAAACCTAAAAAAAATAAAGTAAGCTCTGAGGAAGAAGGTGGCCCCAGGCGTGGGGTCGGGGACCTGTCAGAGTCCTGATGATCAATCAAAATCACATTTCCTGACTTCTCTGTGGTAGCTTCTCTCCTTCCACCCTGGCTGTGCCTTCTGTGTTCTGCCGGCTTTTCCTCTTTTCCACAATTTCTACAGTCAGAGGGTCTCAGTGCTTGGTCCTTGGGCCTCCTCCTCCTTATTCTCTTCCAGGGTGGTGGCATCTGGTCTCAGGTGCATCTGGACAACTGACTTTTATTCCCAGCCTAAGCGTCTCTACAGACTCACAGCCAAGCAACCACCTTCTCAATAGTTCCATGTGGCCATGCCCCAGCTACTAAGAACTTCCCTAAACCTTTCACTTCATGGGGCCCTGAGGGGGCCCTCCATTCTTTTTTTTTTTTAATTTATTTTTTATTTTAATTAATTAATTTATTTATTTTTAAAAGATTTTATTTATTTATTTGAGAGAGAGAGAGAGTGAGAGAAACAGCATGAGAGGGGATAGGGTCAGAGGGAGAAGCAGGCTCCCCGCCGAGCCAGGAGCCCAATGTGGGACTCGATTCCAGGACTCTGGGATCATGACCTGAGCCGAAGGCAGTCGCTTAACCAACTGAGCCACC
>NC_058403.1:206580811-206817236 GCF_002201575.2 Neomonachus schauinslandi
ATGACCTGAGCCGAAGGCAGTCGCTTAACCAACTGAGCCACCCAGGCACCCGGGGGGCCCTCCATTCTTATCTCCATGCCTGTTCCTCTCCCTCTTGGCCACAAGCAGCACCACCCATCCAGGTGTTTGGGTCAAACACCCAGGAAGCAACTTCTTCCTTTTCTTCATTCTGCATATCCAGCCCAGCCCCAAAATTCTCTAGACTCTGCAAGATCTGGAAGCCAGTCCACTCCATAGCTCTCCTCTACTCAGTGCCTTCCAATGCTTCCTGTTATACCGGAATAAAGTTTCAGGACCCCTGGAAACCCTCTCCCTCCTCCTCTCCAGCCACTTGGACCTCCTCAGTATTCCTTAAACAAACTAAAAATTTCCCCACTTCATTGTCCTTTGCACAGGCTCTTTCTTCTGCCTGGCGCTGGTTTCCCAACATCTTTTTATCACTCAGATCCCGGTTCATGGTTCATATGTCCCCTGCTCAGGGAGTCCGTCCCTGTCCCTGGCCACATAGCCTAAAGTCACTTCCTTCCCTGCCCCCAACTCCATTGACGCTATCCCAGACCCTGCTGGAGTGCCTTCAAAGCAGTTTCCTCACTAAAATGATCTTGTTCGTTTGTTTCCTTGCTTATTGTGAGGTCTTGCCACTAAAGCAGTGGCCTTCCGTGTTTTTTGTGTGACCTACAGTAAGATGGAAATTACACCTGTGACCCAGCAGTCCAGGTGTTACGGTTGCATAACAAATTATTCCCAAATTTACTGCCTTTGAACAATGGCATTGATCTTGCTCAGAGATCTACAGTTTCAGCAGTTTGGTGAGGACAGCTCATCTCTGCTCCTCTTGGTGTCAGCTGGGATGGCTCCAAGGCTGGGGGCTGAAATCATTTCCAGGCTCACTCACTCACTCACTCACTCACTCACTCACTTCTGCTGCTACCTCACCTGGGAGACTCTTTATATCATCACCTTGGGTTCCTCACAACATGGCAGCTGGGCTCTGAGAAAAAGTATCCCAAAACTGAGAGAGGGCAAGAGAGCAAGAGAGGGCACAAGCTAGCACCAGGCAGAAGCTGCATTCTAGTTTCTGACGGAGGCTCGAGGCTTGTAATTCACAGTACCCTTTCTGCTACATTTTATTTGTTGCAGAGTCCTGCGGAAGTTCAAAAGGAGGATGAGTCTGCCTCTTGATAGGGAGTGTCAAGGTTGGAACTATTTCCGTAGCCATTTTTTGAAAATATAATCTGTCACACCCAGTACACAAATGCAGATTTTGGAGTTTCCCAAAACAATACTTAACGTTCTGTACACAATGCACTGATTTTTCCCCCATTGTATTTTGTAGAAAACGCTGCTTGTGACCGGCTGAATTGATTTCTTTACCTCAGTTTGAGAAATTTGTCACGTAAATGAGCAGCTTTTCTTTTCTCTACTATCACCCTTCACACAGCATGGTGTTTGGTGCCAGTGAGGCTGGGTGCGCAACCTGTTAAGTGTTCTATGTAGGTTTTATTTAACGCTTTAATATTGTGCTCACTGAATACCCAGCACCGTCCTCACTTAATCCTCACGCCAACCCCTAAGTAGGTACTATTATGACCCCCATTTTACTGAGGAGGAAAGGGAGGTACAGGGAGGTGAAGTCATTTGCCCAGGGTAACAGAGCTAGTAAGTGGGATTCGAACCCCATAAATCTGGTTGCGGACTCTATTTTGCTATGCAGCCTCTTATGGAACTTATGTATTTATTACGTTGATTGTGAGGACCCCACGCACACTCTATATAAGGTCAGCTCCACGCTTCGCCCCTAGAACCCCGCCCTGGATGCAGCAGGCTGCCTACTGCCAACACACAAACAGCTTCAGGATCTGCCAGACGCTTTCCAGCCTGCGCAGGCGCATCATGCAGGACTCCCGCAGGCACACGCACCACCTCCCTCCCTGCGCCGATTGGTCATTGCCGGAGACTGACGAGCTGGCGCAGGCGCACTAGGCCAGACCTGAAGCTACCTCCCGCCCATTCTCTGATGACTGACGGAGGATCAAGCCAATGGAAACGGGCCTCTTCGGGAAGGGGGCGGGCCCTGCGGGCAGTTAAACCTGCGCGGGAATGGTCCTGGCGTAGTCATGGCTGCCTTCCGCGACATGGAAGAAGTGAGCCAGGGGCTGGTGAGCCTGCTGGGCGCCAACCGCGCGGAGGCGCAGCAACGGCGGCTGCTGGGACGCCACGAACAGGTGGTGGAGCGGCTACTGGAGACGCAAGACAGCGCCGAGCAACGGCTGCGAGGTCAGGGCTGGGGCCGGGGGCGGCCGGGACCCGGGTCCGCGTGATGGCAGGGGGCAGAAGGTCCGCCTCAAAACCCTCCCTCCTGGGCGCCCCCATCCCTGCCCTATTCTCCCGTAGACACTGCCTCCTCTGAGCCTCAGTTTCCCCGCCCGTGAAATGGGCTTCAGGATGGCAGCCACCTCCCAGGGAGTTAGTGGGTGAATATAGGAGCTCGCAGGGTCTGGCCCAATTTTGAGCGTTCCGTGAGCAGGAGCTGGGGGACTCAGGGTCCGAAGTGGGGCTCAGGAGTCAAAGCTCTGGGTTTTAATCCCAGCATCCCCACTTATTGAGGTTGTTCAGCTATTCTATTGAGCACCTGCCATGTGCCAGGTAGAGTGCCAGCCCTGGGTTAGAAGCAGAGAACAAAACAGACCGATAGAGAGTAGTTAATGCTAGCGGGGGAAGTCAGAGGATAAACAAGGAAAATGGATAAGTCAGGAGGTGACGGGCTAAGGAGAAAAACTGGGTTGTATAGGAGGGAGTGGTGATGTTTTGGGGCAAGTCAGCAAAAGCCTTCTGAAAAGATGATGTTTTAGCAGAAACCCAAGGAGGCTTGGGAGGGAGCCAGGGCTATGGTGAGGATTAAATAAATCGGTGCTGGTAAGGTGCCCCCTGCTTTACATGGAGAGGACAGTGGATAGATAATACCATTTACGTGGAATCGAAGACACCTTCAAATGTAAGACTCTTAAAGCTAAGGGGAAAAAGCTTTGCTAATAAATATCTTAATATGCTACAGAGAGGGCTAGATCAAGCCTCTCCCACAGGTGAGAGGGGCTCGCCCAGCCTGCGACCTGGATTTCAGGTAACTCATGAGCCCTGCGGCCCCAGTCCAGTGGCTGCCCTCTCAAGCCTCAGTGTCCTCATCTATGAAATGGGACCACTGATAGCACTTAGCCATTTTTAAGTGTCCAGTTCAGTGGCAATAAGCACATTCACATCAGTGTGCAGCCATCCCCACCGTCCGTCTCCAGAACATTTTCATTATCCCCAACTGAAACTACTAATTAAACGCTGACTCCCCATTTCCCTTCCTTCCAGCCCCTGGCACCCACCATTCTACTTCCTGTCTCTATGAATTTGACTATTCTAGGGACCTCATATAAAGTGGAATCCTGGAATTTTGTGTCTGGCTTATTTTCTTTTTATTATTATTTTTTATATTTTCTCTCTGCCTAATTTCGCTTAGCAGAATGTTTTGAAGATTCATCCACGTTGTAACGTGTCAGAATTTCCTTTCTTTTTAGGGCTGAATAATATTCCAGTGTATGGACATACCTCATTTTGTTTGTCCGTTCATCCACTGATGGACAGTTGGTAGCTTCCAGCCCCCGGCTATTGTGAATAATGCTGCCATGAACATGGGTATGCAAATATCTCTTTGGGTCCCTGCTTTCAAATCTTTTTTTGTATTTTCCCACAAGTGGAATTGCTAGATCGCATGGTAATTTGATATTTAACTTTTTGAGAAATTGTCATCCAGTTTTCCACAGTGGTTTCGGTGCCAGGGTTGGTTGGTTGGTTTTTTTAAAGTTTTTATTTATTCATTTGACAGAGAGAGAGAGCGAGAGCAGGAACACAAGCAGGGGAGTGGGAGTGAGAGAAGCAGGCTTCCCACAGAGCAGGGAGCCCGATGCGGGGCTCCATCCCAGGACCCTGAGATCATGACCTGAGCCGAAGGCAGACGCTTAACGACTGAGCCACCCAGGCGCCCCCAGGGTTTTTGGGTTTTTTTTTTAATGCCTTTTTACAGTTACGTTTTATGTGGAGATACTGTTTGGGTTGAGACTGAAATGACCTAGGAGCTAGGCAGGGGATGGCTTGGGGGAAGCATGTTCCTGGCAGAGGTGACTGCAAATGCGAAGGTCCTGAGGTGAGAGTGAACTTGGTGCAGGTGAGGTCAGCCACAGCCAGACCCTGCCGGCAGTGAGCCCCCCAGGAGGTGTTTGGAGGTTGTTCTAAGTGTGGTGCATGCCCCAGTCAGTCTTCCCCTTCTCTCCTCCTCCTTTCTCTTTTTTCTCTCTTCTCTCTCCTCCCCACTGCATTCGCTCCCCCTCCATTGATGGTTTGGGGAGCAGATGGCATCACCCAGACTGCCTGGGTTTTAGCAGAACGGATGGAGTTGGGGCTGGCGAGACGAGAGTCGGTGTACCAGGGAGCTGGTACTCTGGGATCCAGTTCAGATCCAGGCCTCAGAGCTAAGTGCCTGTGGACAAGTCACTGAACATCTTGGGGCTTCTGTCCTTCACCTCTCCATGGGGGCAGGGGTTAAGCCACCTCCCTCAGAGGCTTGTGAGGGAGGAGGGCACTCCCAGGGAAGAATCCAAGGTGATTCGGTTGTCTGTGGGGAGGGTGAGGGGAGAAGGGGCAGGAAGGCTGCAGAAGAGAGCCAGTCCTGCAGCTATCCTAACAGGAAATCAGCAGGCACTGTTTAAAACAGACAAATCAAGAAATAGCAGCATAAGCAAATTATTTAGAAATGTGAAGGTCAATGCCAGAGAAAACAGTGATGAGTTGAAAGTGGCTGCTTCAGAGGGTTGGAGAGGCTTGGGGAGGGGGGTGTTCCTGTGTGTGTTTAAGTTTTCACAGCCATATACATGTACTATTTTGATGAAAAATTAACTTAATGTAAGTTTGTAAACACTTAAACGCCAGCCCTTTGGGAAACATTTCCATCTGTGTCTTCTCTGAGTTGGCGGGTTTTTCCAGCTCTCTGGGAAGAAACATGGTAACCTTGTTAGGGTGTTTTTGATCTTTCTGGATGTTTTGTTCAAAGCATGTTTATTCTGAGTAGGTGCTGGCGATCTATGGTGAATGTAAGATGCAATGCCTGATTGGAGGAAGAAGGAGGAGGAGTGAATCATTCAGTGCTGGAGGGGCTGTCATGGAAGCATGGCCGTGCCCTAGGAGGGAGAGGAGAGTGTCCGGCTGCCCGAGTTGTGCACTGCCCAGGAGGTCTTGAAGGCTGAGTCCAGGAGTACGCAATGGGCAGGAGCACAGTGGCATCCCACAGAGGACAGGCAGGTGGAGGCCCAGGCCTGTGAAAAATGGGGCTTGTTTGAAGAACGATGAGGTGTTTTTGTGGCCAGAGCAGAGGGAAGAGTACATGGTGGGCTGAAAAGCAGGGAGAAAGGCTGTCGGGGAAGTTGAAGGTGCTCAGAGGGACCTGGACCTTATCGTGGAGACACTAGGCAGCCATGGGTGGTCTTTGAGCCGGGGAGTGACTTCACATTTGGTCTCTAAGACAGCCACACTGGAGGCAGAGAGCAGAAGGGACTGGCAAGCAGGGAGCGAGGGGGAGGCTGTTTGGGTGGTCCTGGAGGGACCTGTGAGGGGATTGCCGCTGGCCAGGAGGAGGGGACTGGCCAGACCTGGATCACTAATGGGATGTGGGAAGTGAGGGCCAAGCTTCTTGCTTGGGCAACAAGGTTGACCGTGACATTGTAAGTTAAGACTAGGTGTGCAAAGAAGGACTGGATTGATTGGTTGGTTGGTTGGTTGGTTGATTGATTTTTTTATTCATGCATTCGTTCGTTTTTTTTGGCGGATTCAAATGTGTTTTGGTGAAATGGAAGCACTTTTGCAAGGTCTGGGTGGAACTGAGTGGTGGGCTTTTGGAAATAGGATCGCAGGTTGGGGAGCCGTAGACAGGGAAGTGAGGAGTGGCCGAGACCTCAGGTGCATGAACCCCCCACCCTTTGTCCTCGGGCTCTTCTGGGGCAAGGGCAGACCCTGGAGAAACTGCTTTGAAGGGCTTCCACCTTCTCTCCTCTCCACCCCCCCGCCCCCAGAGGTTCTGGCCATGGAGGAAGAAGTGGCCCAGAGCCTTCTTGATGCGAAGGAGCGGGCGCACCAGGGGGGTGTCGAGTTGCAGCAGCTCAAAGCCGAGCTTCGGAAGGCCGGCGAGGAGGACACCCGTCTGAAGGCCAGCCTCCTATATCCTTCTGTGTGTGTGTGTGTGTGGCGGCGGAGCCTCGGGCTCACCCCGGAGACGCCAGCTCGTGGACGCTAGGCACCGGGCTTGGAGCCGGAGGCCCTGGGCCCCCCCGCGGCTGGGGTTCGCGCGGGCAGCCCCCCTCCAGAGCGAGGTGACCTTAACTGCCTGCTTTACTCAGCTCACCCAAGAGCTGGAGGAGCTCAAGGAGATCGAGGCCAGTCTGGAGAGACAGGAGAGGGAAGTTGACGAAGACACGACTGTCACCATCCCCTCGGCCGTGTAGGTCCCTCCAGCGCACGTGGGGTGGCGCGGCAGGTGTCGGGCGCGGTCCCGCAGCTGAGTTGGAGTCTCTGCGGGAGTGACTTTCTTTTCTCTCTCTTCATCTTGTTTTTTGTGTTCTCGTTCAGGTATGTGGCTCAACTTTATCACCGAATTAGTAAAATTGAGTGGGACTACGAGAGTGAGCCGGGGATGGTCAAAGGCAGTATCCTTTGTGGAGAAAGTGGAGCCTGGTGCGATGTGAGGTGCTGAGCCGCTGTGGGCAGCAGTCCGGCAGGTCCCCCGAATCCCCAGACGACCCCGCAGTCCCGCTTCTGGGCATAAACACAAACAAATGGAAAGCAGGGACTCGAACGGATATTTGTACACCTGTGTTCATGACTGCGTTGGTCCCAACGGCCGAAAGGTGGGAGCAACCCAGTGATGTCTCGGCAAACTGCTGGGTGAGCATGCTGTGGCGTATCCATGCCTTAAAGTAATATTCCGCCTTAGAAAGGGAGGGCGTTCTGGCACATGCTAGAACATGGATGTACCTGGAGGACATGATAGGTGAAGTCAGCCAGACATAAAAAGTGAACTGCTGTCTCATTCCACGGACAGGAGGGGTCCCTAGAGGAGTCAAAGCCACAGAGACAGGAAGTAGATGGCAGGGGCTGGGGAGAGGGGGAGGGGAGTCCATGTTCCAGTTCGGGAAGATGGAAAGTTCTGGAGACTGATGGCGAGGGTGGTTGCACAACCCCGTGCATGTACTTAATGCCACTGAGCTCTACACTTAAAAACTGGTTAAAGTGGTATATTTTACATGTATTTCACCACAATTTTTTAAAAAGATAGTACATTATCAGAATTTAAATTTTGTTCACAGAAATCTCGTTTGGTCTCTAAATATCATCATACAACTTTTTCAGAGGCAGTATCCTTTGCTCCTGGGGTCCCGGGGTTGGGGGGGCACTGTGTGTGTCAGGCTTCCTTACATCTGTGCCCTCAGTCCATCACGGCCCCAGCGTCGCCCAGCCCATCCACCTGGACAGCACCCAGCTCTCCAAGAAGTTCATCAGCGACTATCTCTGGAGCCTGGTGGACACGGACTGGTAGCCGGGAGCCTCGGGGACACGTCCGTCCACAGCACAAAGCAGCCGTGGTGGGTGGTCGGTGCCTCAGTGGTGAGATGAGCTGAACATTAAATGTTTACACACAAGTGCGGTTTGTTACTGGATTTCTTTTGACCTTCGGCCTCAGTGCTGGCCTGGCCTTGGCTAGGTAACCTCGGAGAACTGCCCTTGCGGCTAGACCTGCGGCTTCACGTCATGGCCACACTGTAGGAACGACGCCGTAGTGTAGGAGGACATGTCCTGCGTCTTTGTCATTTGTGATTCGAGTTGGGCCCTTTTGTATTGACTCGGGTCATATCGTTGAGTGCCACTGTGTGCCCAGAACTGGAATTTGGAGGTGCAGGCTGGAGCCCTGGCAGAGCCATTGCCACACGTGAGGCGGGATGCAGTCCTCTGGGGTGGATGGGAGCCTGGTTCCCTGATGACCGTGGAACCGGGTATCAGCAGCGCTGGACTTTTTTTTTTTTAAGGTTTTATTTATTTATTTATTTCAGAGAGAGGGTGCGAGCAGAGGGAGGAGCAGAGGGGAAGGGACAAGAACGCTCCGGGCTGAGCGCAGAGCCCGACGCAGAGGTCAGCCCCACGACCCTGAGGTCATGACATGAGCTGAAGTCAAGAGTCAGATGCTTAACCAACTGAGCACCCAGGCACCCCAGACTTTTTTTTTTTTTTTAAGTAGGCTCCACATCCAGCGTAGAAGCCCGATATGGGGCTTGAACTTATGACCCTGAGATCCAGACCTGAGCTGAGATCAAGAGTCAGACGCTCAATGGACTGAGCCACCCAGGCGCCCCAGTACTGGACTACTTTATGTGGGGGGAGACTAAATTATCTTGTGTGTGCCACTGTTTGTTTTGGTTTGGTTTGTTTGGGTTTTTTTAGTTTATTTATAATCTCTACACACCCAACATGGGGCTCGAACTCATGACCCTGAGGTCAGGAGTCGCATGCTCCACTGACTGAGCCAGCCAGGCCCCCCACAACTAAAGTAAATCTAACTGATGCAGCATACAACCCAGGCCAATCTATGTGTCCCCCTACCCCCCATCCTCAGTGATTTGGGGTACCACTAAGAATGGGAAGCTTACGGCCAGCCTGCCTGCCTGAGGGCAGAGAACGGGAAGTGGGTTCCCCTCAAACCTAACTGGCTGCCTTCAACATAAAGCCTGGCCGGTAGATTTGTTACGGTCGCATGAGCCTCTGGGTCCTTTGGTCTGGGGTTTCGTGCATGTCTGTATAAGTGAATTGTTTCCAGTAGGTGCAATGTTACGGGAAGTTTTTTAAGTGGAGAGGAGGCATTCTAGGCAGAGGGAGCAGTAAGTTCTAGTAGCATCTGAGCACATCATGGGCACTAGACACAGTCCATTCAGGTCACCCTTGGAGGTTCCGGGGCAAGGAAGACTGCCTGTCAGGCTCTAGGGAAATGGGCCAGTTCATTCGGTTCACAAATTCCCAGAACTTCAGAGGCCCTGTTTTCATGCCAAGGGCTTCCTCAGTTTTACGTGTTCGAGTAAATGTTCTCATAAGCCCTCCTGAACTGTTTTCATTTTCAAGATTGGTAGGGTCTTTTATGGCATGAAATGGGCGCAGAGCCTCCTGCTTGTACCATCGGTCTCCAAAGGGCAAAAGACTTGAACTTGACCAGGGTTTTCCCACCTTAGGGACATCGGGGCCAGTCATTCTCTGGTACAGGCTGTCCCGGACATCGCAGGACATTTAGCAGCATTCCTGGCCACCGCCCTCTAGATGCCAGGAACACCCCCTCGGTCGTGACAAACGTGGAGCACGCGCACGAGGCAGCAGCCCCCCCACACACACCTTGCAGCCTCAGCCAAGAACCAGCCAGGCATCCACACGTCCTGGGCTGAATAGCTGTCTCCCTGACGGGCGTTCCCGCTGACGCAGCCGGCCTCCGCCTGCTCGAGGGCACGGGTGAAGGTGCCAGGAGTGCACCCCGCCCGGGGGGGCCCCAAGATCATGTGCGAATCGACCCAGCCCAGCTGAGCTGCGGGGCAGGCGATGAGGCACGCATCCTTGTAGCGGATCACGCCGAGCGCCTGGGAGACAAAGCAGGTGTGCGGGGCGGAGGCTGTTACGGACCAGAGCCTGTGAGTGCCCTTGGCCCAGGCCCAGGCCCTAAAGCCCTCCATGGGCCTGCTCTCCCTCCAGGTAATCGCTTCGCTTGGTTCTGGGAGGAGGCCAAGGAGGTGCTGGCCTGCCTGCAGCTCAGTTTCTCCAAGAGGAAGAAGGTCCCCTCGGGGAGGCTGCATGAACCCAGGCTCAGAGTGGCTGTGTACCTCTGTCTACCCAGGCAGCCCCCCGGGACTGGCCGAAGGAATGAGCAAGCGGGTAAGGAACGTGGCCTGGCGGGCGGGTTCAGGGAGGTGCCTGAGCTCACAGGGGCCTGGAGAGGCCCCGGCCCTCTGCATGCCTGGGCCCTGACTCACTGCCCGGTGCTGGCTGGGTGCCTGGGACAGCCGGCGGGACAGCCTCAGGCCCACAGCCTCCAGTGTGGACCCCTACCCCACTCCTGCTTGGCCTTCCTCTGAGAGCCGCCCCGGCGCTGGTGGTCACCCGCTCTTGAATTCTGGAGGCCGGCCACAGGCCTGCTGAGTGTTTGGCCCAGCCTTGCTGAGGGAGGACCGAGATCCGTGTCCCCAGGCCCAGGGAGTGGGGAGCCAGGCCACTGGCTTTGCGCCTGGAGGGCTGAGGCTTGACCCCCCTCAGGGCCAGCACGGGCCCAGCGCCATCCCAAGCCAGTAAAGAGTATTCATTTTACAGATGGGGTGACAGGCATGGACTGGTTCGGTCACCTGCCCAAAGTCACAGGACAGTGACACCCCGGGAGTCTGAACCCCCGCAATGAAGCTGTGGGGTCCATGGAGGAACAGCCTCAGAGGTGGCGGCCCCTTTTTCAAGGTGACCTGGCTAGAAAGAGGCCAAGCAATGACGAACCCACGCCTGTGTTGGAGCGGCAAAGCTGACGTTCCAGATAAAGTCATCATGGATAGGTGGCCGCGAGTCAGACATCCGAAGGCCCAGCTGACCTGGCTTGTAATTGGTGTTTCTGGGGAAAGAGCCCAGGGAATGCGAGGGAGACCTAAGGCCCTCACACTGGGCAGTCCCGGGTCGTCCCAAGGCTGACTGCCCCCGAGGGGCCCACTCGACCTCTTCCTCTAAACCCCCAGGACTTCATCGCCGTGGTGGGGCCACCCAGTGTCCCCCACCCCCAGGCCCAGTGTGAGCGGTGCTCAGAGCTCTTCCTAGCTTATAGATCAAGGGGGCGGGTGAGTGCATGTGCCTGGAGGACAGGGGTCCAGGGCTGGATTTGAACCTCCGTTGTTGGATGTGAGGCCGTGACCTGATCTCTCTGGACTGGCTGGGGAGAGGCTGGAAAGACCAGTCACAGGGCATCCTCATGACAGTGCTTGGGTTCCTGGGGACCCTCTGAGTGTGGTCCCGGGACCTCCCGTGGCCTCCCCAACTGACTCAGAAATGTGGACTGGGCATCTGTGACCCAGCAGGCCACTCCCCCGCACCCCCCCCCCCCCCCCCCCCCCCCCCCCCACCCCCCCGTCAGGGAGCCACACTGCAGTGGAGGTCAAGACTCATGGGTCCAGAAGGAGGAAACTGAGTCACAGAGAGTCCACCAGTTATTGGTGTGAAGTTCTCAGAGCGGCAGAGCCAGGGTTTGGATTGGACCCAGAGTTTGGGCACTGAACTCCCAACTTTCAGTTAGTGAGAAATGCTGTTACTGTTGGGGGAGGCTCTGGGGAGGCGGGGTCCTTGGAGCCCAGACTTAAGCGTCCAGGGGACAAAAGTGTGGAGACTGTGATCCAGGCAGAGGGAACAGCAAGTGCAAAGGTGGGTGTTCAGGGGTAGCCAAGCGGCCTGTGGGAACTGTGAGGCCTGAACCTTGAAACAGGGGGCTTGATCCCACAGGGAGGGTGGGGAGTAGGGAGTGGTTGCTTGATCCTGCTGAGCCTGCACTCTCCCCCCATAAGATCTGGAGAGGATTTCAGATTACAGGCAGGACCAGAGTTGGGGCCCAGGAAAAGGGAGCCTGATGACAGCCTTTTAGCACAGGCCACCTTGCAGTAGCCCAGCGTTTCTAGGGGGCTGGTCTTGCTGTGAACCTGGAGCTACCCTCCCTCCATCCCAGGCACAGCGTGGGAGCAGAGGCCAGGATAAGCAGAACAGCTGGGCCTGGGAGGGTGGGGCTCCAGTGGGAGAGAGCCCCTCCCCCGAGGGCAGGAAGCAGGGCTGGAACCCGAGCTGCTGGGAGTGGGGGCTGGACCAGACCCAGGTGTCCCCGGGGCTGCCCGCCTCCAACCCCCCCCAACTCGGTTGCCCTGCTCCGTGGGGTGGCTGATGTGACCAGGGCTCACCCACAGTCAGAGCCCTCAGCCTCTCCCTCATCCTGCATCGGAGAATTCACTTCCTGGGGGACTGAAGGAAGCACTGACCCCCGCAGTGGGGGCGGGGCTGGCTGGGGAAGCTGTGGGGTGCGGGCAGCCCTCCCCTTCCCTTCTCCCCCTCAGACCTGGGCTCAGCCCCACAGGCTCCAGCCTGACTCACCGCAGGCAGCTGTGGTTGGGGCTGCCAGGGGTGGGGGTGGGGGGCAGCAGAGGACACGAGTTTGGGGTATCAAGCTTAGGGGAGCAGCTTTCTCCCACCACCCACCCTGTCCTGGCCAGAGCTACTGAGCCCTCAGAGCCGAGGAGGACAGGACCGCCAGCCCCCCACCTTGTCCTTGGGGTGACAGCCCCCCAAGCTGCAGAATGCCTCCACCCCGTACAACCAGCACCGGCGTGGAGCTCTGGTGCTGAGCCCACAGACCGGTGAGCGCGACTTGGGGCCTTCCGATACGGGACCCCGTTCTGAGCCCTACGAATCCATCCCCTCTACCCCTCGTAGCCAGTAGGGAAAGCCACGGGGTGGCAACTAGGCGCCCCCCGGAGCTGCTTGAGCTGAGCCCAGTGACCCGAGCCTCCCCTTTCCCATCTGTGAAATGGGCGCAGGCTACATGCAGGGGGCGCCTTGCAGGCACCGAGGAAGGATTTCAGTCATCAGTCCTTTAACAGAAAGCACCCGAAGCCAGACACCAGAAGCTTCCATCACCTCTGGCCACTCCCATGCGTGCCCTTGGCCCAGGGACCTCCCCTCCCCCAGTCCTGCCACCTTCCCCTCGCTGCATCCTCGGGCCACCTCCAGGCCCCTTCTGTTTGCCAAGCCATTTACGCCCATTTGTCCCGTTTGCCACGCGGCTGAGCATGGAATCAGTCAATCAACCAATTATCGACCGCCCGCGTGCGGGCCCGGGCCGCTTCCTGTGCGGTCAGTTCAGTTCTCACCCCCGGAGGCATTTTGGAACCTTCCCAAGACAAAAGGCGGAAGGAAGGAAGGAAGTGCCACCCTGTGGACACAGAAGAGATAACAGGCCCTCCGCGCCCGCGTTCCGGGCATGCGCAGAGCCGCCGACACGCTCCGAGCCTGGGAGCGGGGGTTAGCGCTGGCCCGGTTCGGTTGGGGGAAACTGAGGCTCTCGCGGGCCCGAGGTCACCCATCTCAACCTAAGTGGCCTGGCCCCACTGTCCGGCACTCTGGGTAGCCCCCTCCCAGCCCGTTCCTGCTCTCCCTCCCTTTGCCCTGTAAGGCAGGGGACCCCATTCCCCAGGTCCTGCTGGGTTCAGCCAACGGGGGCCGCTGGTGGGAGAGGGCACCGGGAGGAGGGGAGAAGCTGACTCTCCCTTTTTTCTGCCGTACACAGGGTTTCTTGCAAGGCTCCCACCAGCTCCCTCCCGGGCTCCAGTAACGCCAGCCCCACCCTACACTGGTGCTTAGGGCTGGCTGCCTCATTGTTCCCCGATTTGGTCTTTAAAAAAACTATCATTTAGTATTAAATTGTGTTCCGACACACATAACATCAAATTTACCAGCTCAACCGTGTTTAAGCGTCTACTTCAGGGGCATCAAGTACAATAACATGGTTGTGCAGCCATCACCACCATCTGTCTCCAGAACTTTCTAGTCTTCTCAAATTGAACCTGTCCCCACTGAACGCTCACTCCCCACCCTGCTCCCCCAGCCCCCCGCGCCCACCATCTACTTGCCATGTCTATGAATTTGACTTCTCCAGGGACCTAGAGTGTGAGGTGGCATGTCATTATGGTTTGCCCCATTTGATCTTTTTACACTTAGTTCCCCATATTAAGTTCTATCCGTTGACCTGCTGTTCCTGACCCTACCCCAACAGATCCACCTAGACTACTTGTGGTTTGATTTGCCATGCTCAAGGAAAGGGGTCTAAATTGCCTACAGGTCCAGACTCCAGTAAAGCCGGGGTGCACAAAAGAATGGGGACATATGTATCTGGACGCCCACAGCTCTAGCCAAATGTTGCCACTATGGAATTTGAGAATTCGCCAGAACTCATGATTATTTGGATTTGTGTTGTGAAATCTCTTGCTTTATTTCTTAGCAATTAATTTCATAGGTGTTTATCCTTTGTCTCATCCTTTAAGAAAACCTCACATCAACCACTCCAGGAGCCCAAAGGGTTTGAAGGGAAGCTTCCTTTGGAAATCATGTGTTGATTGAACCAGGTGGGAAGGTTTCAGCGCCAGCCACTCTTCCCCCAGTTTATGCTTCTGGATTCAGCTCAAGTGTCACCTCCTTAGAGAATCCTTCCCTGAACCCTCCTGAAAGGAGTCCTCTCCCTGCCAGTCACTTCTCTGTCCCATTACCCTGTTTAAAATTCTTCTAGAATATTCTTCCAAAATATAGTCATTGTTTGTATCTATTTCCCCCTTCTAAAATGTCAGCTCGAGGGCAGACTCTTACCCACTTCTGTTCTTTTACTCACTGCCGTGTCCCACATGCCTAGACTAGGCGCGCCCAGTAGATGTTGGTTCTGTGAATGAGCATGCGGGAGATTTAGCAAAACCCCAATTCAGGGAAGCGCCCCATAGCCTGTAGCCCATCCTGAGCTCTGGGGAAATGCTCCCTTTTCCAGATCCATCTCCTGGGGAGTGGAGTCCCACCCATGCGCAGACCCGGAGGAGCCCAGAGACCAGAGGAAGAAAATGGCCCAGGTTTCGCCAAGCAGTTCATTTAAGAAATTTAATCGATCACAGACATTCAGGCTATAAAAACATTCTGTACCGTGGTTTAAAAAGTGATACCCATCCTCCCAAAGCAACCCACCATATATACAACACAGACACGATTCACCTGAAGAGCTTTGCGCTAATCTTTGTACAAAAAGAAGAGGCGTCTCAGAGACGACGGCCCCCAATGCAGAGCCCCTGGAGGGGTCAGTGATGCAGCAACCAGGGTTCACAAAAATAAATAGATCTTTGTTTCATATATATATAAGTGAAACATGTTTAACAAATATACAAAGTGCAAACATAACAAAAAAGCCCCCCCCCCCCCCCCCCATGATCTGTACAGGGGACTATTTACATGCTTCGGAAGGAGAAAAGGCTTTCACAGTTTCCTGCAGGGTAGGGCACAGTGTTCGGTGGTCATGCGGTGAGCAATGGGCAGGCCCTGGGCCACATCAGGCGGGAAGCCAAAGAAGGCTGCCTCTTCTCTCTTTGGTCGTAAATGGGACACGGATGATCGGATAGGAAAGACGTTTTGTTGAAGAAGTCCCATGAAGTGACCCAGCCCGGGGGCCGTCTTACAGGGCTAAAACGCCATGCACATTTTCGGCGGGTATGCACATTTTCGGCGGGTATGCACATTTTCGGCGGATACCCGTCAACCACAACCATCTTGTTGGGGAAATTAATGTCTCGGGGTCATCTGCTAAGAAGCCGAAACACTAGCTGGATAGTCTCATGATGGCAGCTTTGAGGCGCTTGGTGGGGGAGAGGCCCCGGGGATCTCACATTCATCCACACAGGCTCTCGCCCACCCTGGAGCCCATCCCAACCGGAACAGAAACCAGTGCAAAATAGTAACAACGTCAACGTTACACAAGATACAGCCCTGAACTAAAAAAAAAAAAAAGTGCAGGGGGACCTGGAGGGAGCCGGGGCGGGGGTCCAGACCACCACACCCGACCACAGGATGCTCCTAGAGGTTGGAGGCCACTGTCTTCACGCATCAGCTAACTGCGTATCTCAGGCACTTAATAAATATTAAGGGCAACCGGTGGCTCAGGTTTCCCTGGGAACCGTGGAGGTTTTGGTGCATGACTGGGGGTCGCTGGGCCCCGCCCCCGGGGTGCTGGATTCGACCAGGTCAAGACAGATGCCAGAGTCTTGGCGTCGAGGGAGGACACAGACCTCGCTTGGAAAGAGGGATAGCAAAGCAAAAGTGAACTCTGGCTGTCTAGCAAGGCAGAGGTGAGCACGTTTACTCCTGAGTTGGGGGGCTTGGGCTAGAGTGGGGGGTGGGTACAGCAGCTACCCCGGACCTCGAGGGTAGGACCTGTTCTCTCGAGTCCCAAGCCCCTTGCCTTCTCTCCCTCTGGGTCCCTCCGGCAGTCCCTCAGGTGGAAGAAGTGAGCAGTCCCTGGAGAGGGCAGAAATGCGCACCACCCCCCCAGCTCATTCGGCCTTCTCTTCTCCACTATTCATAGAGAAAGAAAGAAAAAAAAAATCCCAACCTAAACCCGCTGCGCGTGTGCTGTTCGAAGCCCGTTCTGCCTCCCAGACGAATAAATATATAGAACAAAGCTCTGGCAGGACAGGCCAAGCGGCTGCGGCCGCCAACAGTGCTTTGGGTTCACCTCTCTCTTTGCATGAAACGGGAGGGCATCAAGGTCTCAGGAAGGGTTTGGGGCAGGTCAAGGGGCCGGGGAGAAAGTGTTCTTCCTGCCCGTGAGCGGCAGCAGGCTCCGAGGAAGGACAGGACTAGAGGCCGCAACTCACGCCACATCATCCTCCAGGCTGACCATCTGTCTCTGTCAACAGAAAGATAAACGCCGGAAGCGATCAGTCCAACGCTCAGTAAACACGGCCAGAGGCCACAGACGCCTCACTCCCTCCGCGCCCCCCCGCAGCGGGGCTGGCCCCCCTCATAGCTGGCCTGCACCAGCGGTCTCCAGCCTGGTCTCCCGACCCTGGCCCCAGTCTTTCCCCCGCGACAGCCACCGGAGGGCGCCCGTGAGCCCCAAGTCAGGCCACGCCCAGAACCGTCTCCAGGGCTCCCACCTTGTTAGAGCAAAGCCAGAATCCTCCCCAGCTGCCTGGTCCCTTCCCTGGCTCCTCCCTCGACACCCCCTCCCCCAACTCTCAGCGCCAGCCACACCAGCTTCAGGGCCCATGCGGAGGCTGTGCCTTCAGTTCGGGGAAGGCTGCCCCAGCCTCCTTATCTAAGATCTCCCTCCCAGCCCCCACTGGCTTGCTTCCCCCCCCCCTTTTCTTGATACTGTCCATCCCCCACCCTGAGAAGGGCTCTGGAGGATCTCCCTGCCTCCTGGGCGGGGCGGGGCGGGGCACTCACCGATGGGTAGGAGTAGCCGTCCTGGCTGCAACAGATGTGGACCTCGTCCTCCGTGGTCTTCTGGTACACGGGATTGTCAAAGTTGATGCTGTTGATGCTCTTCAGCCGCCAGTTCTTCCAGAGGAGGAAGGTCCCGAAGCACAGGAGGATGAGCAGTACTGCGGGGGGGGCGGGGAGGGGGGAGAAGGGGGCTTGGTCAGGAGGCCGCCCAGCTCAGCTCCCCAAGTGACACCGCCGGCAGACTCTGGGCCTTTTGACGTATATAGGGTTTTTTTGGTTCCAAATTTGAAGCCATACATACTTGTCCACTGGAAAAAAAACCTACCTATGTGCGTAACAAATCTCTAACTCGAAGCCCACTGTGACTGCCTCACCCCAGAAATACCCCACGGGGGTTGATGCTTCCAGGTTTCCTCTGCGAGTCACCACACGTGGGGCCTCCCGCCTTTTAGAAATGGGACTGTTCTCTATCAACGGGGCCAAAACTCTTTTCTTTTGTCCGGGTGCTCTTTGCCTCATTTCTAGTGGGTCTCCGGGGTGGCATTCCCAGACCCTCCACGATCCAGGGGACAGCCAAGCGCTCACCCAGCCCAGGTTTGTAAAAAATTCTGGCCAAGGGAGCGCCAGGGTGGCTCAGTCGGTTAAACGTCTGCCTTCGGCTCAGGTCATGATCCCAGGTCTCCCCAAGCCGAGCTGTCCCTGCTCAGCGGAGAGTCTGCTTCTCCCTCTGCCCCTCCCCCTGCTCCTTCTCTCTCTCTTGCTCTTTCTCAAATAAATAAAAATAAAAAATTCTGGCCAGGGTCCAGAGGGTGGGAGAGACTCAGGCTCCATTGGGAAGACAGGGGGTGGGTGCCACCTTCGGGCAGCCAGCAGGGAGGTGAGGGTCCCACTGCCATGACGGTCCACGCAAAGCCAGATGACCATAAGGCACCAACATGCAGGTCTCCGGAGCAGGCTGGGTGTTGAAGGGACCCCTCGAAACGATTTGCTCAGAAAAGGAGTAACGGGTGTGATACTAACAGAGTTGCGAGTGACAGGGGTGAGGTGGGGGGTAGGGGCGTAGAACTCCCTAAACTCCCCCTGCAAGAGAGCCATTCACCAGGAGGCTTCCCTCAGGGACGCGCCCCACCCCCCTGCCCCAGCTGACACATCAGAGGTCCCTCGGAGCGGGTGGGAGGCTTCATCCTCACCTGGGTGCGGCCCCAGGACCCAGAAGTGGGCTTGGCACACAGTAGGCGCTCAACTGTATTTGAGTGAATGAAGCTAGAAAAGGGGCCGCCCCGAGGCTGGGAGCAAAGGTGGACCAGCCCAGCTCGCCGGGCAAGGCGGTCATCTTGCAGGAAGCCAGGACTAGGTGTGGGCCGGGCCGGCAGGCTTACCGATGGGAAGGATGATGTAGAGAGCCCCCCCGCTCCTGGGCCTCTCCTCGTCTCCTCTGCTGGCAGCATCAGCCAGGGCTGCATGAGGGAAAGGACAAAGCAAGGCTCAGATCCATGGTGAGGGCCAGGGGAAACACAGCAGGTGTAGGACAACCGACACACAGAGGGAAACGCCTGATGCTTCCTGATGTCCTTAAAGGTTCAAGGGCAGGGAACCTGGGTGGCGCAGTTGGTTAAGCGTTGGACGCTTGATTTCGGCTCAGGTCCTGCTCTCAGGGTTGTGAGATCAAGCCCCGTATTAGGCTGTACGCTCAGCCCGGAGTCTGCTTGGGATTCTCTCCCTCTCCCTTTGCCCCTCCCCACCGCTTTCACGCTCTTTCTCTCTATAAAATAAATAAATCTTTTTTTTTTTTTAAAGATTTTATTTATGGGGCGCCTGAGTGGCTCAGTCGTTGGGCGTCTGCCTTCGGCTCAGGTCATGATCTCAGGGTCCTGGGATCGAGCCCCGCATCGGGCTCTCTGCTCTGCGGGAAGCCTGCTTCTCCCTCTCCCACTCCCCCTGCTTGTGTTCCCTCTTTCGCCGTGTCTCTCTCTCTCTACTGCGGGGGGGGGCGGGGAGGGGGGAGAAGGGGGCTTGGTCAGGAGGCCGCCCAGCTCAGCCCCCCAAGTGACACCGCCGGCAGACTCTGGGCCTTTTGACGTATATAGGGTTTTTTTGGTTCCAAATTTGAAGCCATACATACTTGTCCACTGGAAAAAAAAACCTACCTATGTGCGTAACAAATCTCTAACTCGAAGCCCACTGTGACTGCCTCACCCCAGAAATACCCCACGGGGGTTGATGCTTCCAGGTTTCCTCTGCGAGTCCGCTTCTCCCTCTGACCTCCCCCCCTCCCATGTTTTCTCTCTCTCTCAAATAAATAAATAAAATCATTAAAAAAAAAAAAAGAACGCAGGGACATTCCCAGCAGTTGGTGAGGTCACTGGTGGACTTGTTCGCCCTGGTTGTGCGTCTGATGGAAACGAGACAGGTCTGCGTGGGACAAGAACCACCTGACTCGGTAGCGTTCAGTGAGTCCAGGGCCTGGCGTGGACTGCACCAAGCGCCACAGTCCTGTATCAGCCGTCCCCAGTTCAGAAATCCTGGGGGGGACCTCGTTATGGAAGCACGCATGTGCCCCCGAGCCCTGTAAGGGCCCCATGCAAACCAAAGTTTAAAGTCCTCCAAACAGGCAGACAGACTGGGAGGACTGAGGAGCCACACCTGGACCACATGGACGCAGGTGAGCAGTGACTGACATCCATCCACCCTGCTGGTGTGTGCCTGTGTGTAGGGAGTTTATACAGACTTTTCTCACATTTGCACGTATTTAAGAAAACTTCTTAACAAAAATTATCTAAGGCAGCAGCAGGGTCCTTGAGAAGTTCTTCCTTTAAAAGGGCTCCTTTGCCCAAAGCAAGAAGCCCTGGGTGGGCCTGTCTGGGAAATGGCTTTTCAACCCGCCCCAAGCAAACAGGTTTCCTGGCCTCCCTCAACCACAGCAGTTCCTGCTTTGCCTTGTTTACGGCTGGACACAGACTTCACCTACTCTGAGGGGGGGGGAAAGAAATGTCTGAAACTTGCTGATGTGCCCCCCCACCTTTTTTTTCTGGCTAGAAAAATCTATGAGCTCCATTTTTCTGGCCACTCAAATTCCAGGGCAGGCGCCCTCTGGTGGGCAAAGAGATAAATGGCGGTTCTTCCATGAAGCCAGTGACAGCCAAGCATTAGCCCCAAGCACAGAACTTAAAGCCTGGGGCGCCTGGGTGGCTCAGTCGTTAACGTCTGCCTTCAGCTCAGGTCATGATCCCAGGGTCCTGGGATCGAGCCCCGCATCGGTCTCCCTGCTCCGCGGGAAGCCTGCTTCTCCCTCTCCCACTCCCCCTGCTTGTGTTCCCTCTCTCACTGTGTCTCTCTCTGTCAAATAAATAAATAAAATCATTAAAAAAAAAAAAAAAGAACTTAAAGCCTGATCCCCACCCCTCCCCCTTGCCAAAAAACACTTAGTAATTAATATTTGAATGTGTTATTTTTTGAGAAATAAAAATAAAGGCCAGTATCCCATGATAACAAAGTGTCAGATTTTTAGGAAGACAGGCTCTGTAACTACATTTGCCTGACCTGGCCTCACTGGGACCCTGGCTCTGATCAAATTATATTGACAAGACCAGGTGTTCGGCCCATGACCCATATCTTGGTGGTTTGATTTTTGAAAACAATAATGCAGTAAAATACGATTTAAGTCCTGGGTTTTTGGTGCCCCCTCCGATGCTGCCCTGAGCAGTGCCTCACTTGCCTCACCCCAGCCCTGGCCCTGCGGGGCAGACACCTGAAAGCAGATCATCGAACGGGCCCTGATAACATTTCAGGCTCCCGGGCCTCTGGGCGGGGAGGACTCTGGGGTAAGCCGCCGCCACGCCCTCCAGCCCTCCACAAACCTGGGGCCACGTAGTCCCCACTACTACCAGGAGGTGGGCGGGCAGGCTTATTAGTCCCATTTTAGAGGTAGGGAAGCGGAGGCTTCCGAGATGCACAGGCCACGTCAGAAAGAGTGCAGGGGCAAAGACTAAACCCACTGGATCCCTTCCCCAAGATTCTCTTGGCCCCTGAAGGGGCCTGCCTAGAGGCTCGAGCTATAAACCAGGGGCCAGGGTAGCCCCCGCTTTTACCGTGGTGGGACATCGTCACCGTCTCAGCCGTGGTGAACTCAGGGCTGGCCACGGACCACGGGCTGGCTGTGGAGCGGACCGTCGTCGGCCTGACCGGGACTGTGGAGGTGCCCAGGGTGGTCGCTGGAGGTTCAGTCCCTGAAAGAAGAAGCATTTCCTGAGTGTCCCGCTGGTAAGTAGCACATGCCATTGGCCACAAAGAAGTGACTGAAAACGGGCACCTGGGTGGCTCAGTCAGTAAGCGTCTGCCTTTGGCTCAGGTCATGATCCCAGGGTCCTAGGATCAAGCCCTGTGCTGGGCTCCCTGTTCAGCGGTGAGTCTGCTTCTCCCTCTCCCTCTGCCCCTCCCCCTGCTCATGCTCTCTCTCTAATAAATAAATAAAATCTTAAAAAAAAAAAAAAACTGGGCGCCTGGGTGGCTCAGTCGGTTAAGTGACTGCCTTCGGCTCAGGTCATGATCCTGGAGTCCCGGGATCGAGTCCCACATCGGGCTCCCTGCTCTGCGGGGAGCCTGCTTCTCCCTCTCCCCCTCCCTCTGCTTCTGTTCCCTCTCTCGCTGTGTCTCTCTCTGTCAAATAAATAAATAAAATAAAATAAAAATCTTTAAAAAAAAAAAACTGAAAATAATTGAAACACACGAATGTCTATGTTGTTGTTATTTGTTGTAGTTCGAAAGGGAGATTTACAAGTATTCCAGACACACTGGCCCCAAACTGAGACTTTCTCTGAGGATGAGAAAAGTCGAACAGGGGGCTATCTCCTCACTCGATGCCCATGTCTAAAATCAGTCACCTCCCAAAGGGGCTGGGAGAGAGTGAACCAGACATCAAAGGTGAAGAGCGTCTGTCTAAAAGCCTGGCACAGAGCTCATGTGTCCCACATGACAAAGGCAAACTATGGTTACCCCCTACGATGGCCTCCTGGAGACTCAGTCTCCCATTTGACAGATGAGCAAAGACAAGATCGGGAAGGTCAAGTTGCAGGACTAAGCCACAAGGGTGGCAGAAGCAGGACGCACGCCCGGGCCGGCTGGTGCTCCTACCTGTGAGGCAGTTCCTCATGTCCTTGGCCAGCAGCATGCCATCAGGGCAGGCACAGGTGAACTTGGGCGAGTGGGGATTGATCTGCGGGGCCGGGAGACACAGGTACTTGCAGCCACCATTGCGGAGGGCGGTCCTCTCACACCAGTTCACCCCTGATGGGGAAGAGGCAGGAAGTTAGGGGAAGAACAATGCTAGAAAATTCTAGAAAATTCCAGAACACCAGCAGGGAAGTGGAGGGGGGGAGGCGGTCACCCCATCTTTACCTCTTGGTTGTGTGAGGTTGTGAAAAAGGACAATGTCTTCCGGGGACAACAGGTTTTCTGCCACCAAATTAATGTCTGAGCCTGTGAGGCGGTTGGCACTAAAAATGGCTTCGTTGATGATGTCCGTCCAAAATATTTTATCCTATATGAGCAATTAAAGAAGACAGCAGATCCCATTAGTCAAGGCCATAGGACACCCGAATTTCTGGGAGAAAGTGGTACTGGGTGGTACGAGCCTAATTTCTTTCTTTTTTTTTTTCTTTTTTCTTTTTCTTTTTTTTTCTTTTTCAAGATTTTATTTATTTATTTGAGACAGAGAGAATGAGAGAGAGAGCGCACATGAGAGGGGGGAGGGTCAGAGGGAGAAGCAGACCCCCTGCCGAGCGGGGAGCCCGATAGGCGGGACTCGATCCAGGGACTCCAGGATCATGACCCGAGCCGAAGGCAGTCGCTTAACCAACTGAGCCACCCAGGTGCCCTTTTTTTTTTCTTTTTTAAAAATGTTTAATTGTGTAAGATATACACAACCTAAAATCGACCATCTTAATCCTTTTTAAGTGTGTTCTGTGGCATTTGGTACATTCACGTTGGTGTGCAACCATCACCACCATCCGTGTCCAGAACTTTCTATCTCCCCAAACTGAGACTCTGTCCCCAGGAAACACGGACTCCCCACCCCCCACTCCTGCCCCCCACCATCTACTTCCTGTTTCTGTGGATGGGACTCCTCTAGGGACCTCACAGAAGTGGGATCAGAGAGGATTTGTCCTCTTGTGTCTGGCTTAGTTGCCTCCAGGTCCCTCCATGTTCTAGTGCGTGTTAGAAAGTCCTCCCTTGGGCGCCTGGGTGGCTCAGATGGTTAAACGTCTGCCTTCGGCTCAGGTCATGATCCCAGGGTCCTGGGATCGAGTCCTGCATTGGGCTCCCTGCTCAGCGGGGAGCCTGCTTCTCCCTCTGCCTCTCTCTCTCTCTCTGTCTCTCATGAATAAATAAATAAAATAAAATCTTAAAAAAAAAAAAAAAAAGAAAGTCCTCCCTGTTTCCCGAATCACATTCCACTGTATAGATACACATTTTGTTTAGCCCTTCATCTCTGACGGACACCAACTTGCTTCCACCGCTCGGCTACTGTGACTCACGCCCGTCAAACAAGGGTGCACGAATATAACAACGTTTCCTCAGAGCAGGTTTCCCCGCAGTGGTTGGCCCCCTTTTCTCTCTGTAGGGCGGTTAGCAGCCTCCTGGGCCTCTGCCCACTAGGGACCAGGAGTAACCTCCTCCCCTCCAAGTGCAGCAACCAAAAAGTCTCCAGAAAGTGCCAAATGTCCCCTGGGCCCCGAGATGGCCTCCAAGTGAGAACTGCTGCTTGAAGACTCTTTGGGTGAGTAGGGGGTGCCTGGCTGGCTCAGTCGGCAGAGCCTGCGACTCCTCATCTCAGAGTCGTGAGTCTGAGCCCCACGGTGGGGGCAGAGTTTACTTAAAAAAAATAAATAAAAAAACAAACCAACAACAACACCCCTTTTGAGGAAAAGAAAATGGAAATAACTTCCGTTTTCTAAGTTGGTCCTGGCTTGACCAAGCCAGATGACATGGGCTGACCCATCAGCGCGAGCACTTAGGCATCGCACATGAGCTGCGCTCTGTAACCGGCGCTGGGATGTGAATTCCCTCAAGCACTACCTCGAAGATGGCCAAGGAGAAGGGGTGTGCCAGTTTTTTCTTGTCCTCCAAAACGGTCTTCCGGTTCCCGCCATTGACGTCAATGCTGGAGATGGAGTGGAGCTTGGAGTCGACCCAGTAGAGGCGGCCACCAGAAAGATCTAGAACCCACAGGTGGATAAGGAAGAGATCACATGCCGATGCCAAAGGGGCTGGGCCTGGCCAGTACACTCGCCCCCGGGGAAGGCACCCCCTGCCCAAGGAGCCGGCGGGCAGGTGCCCCAAAAAGCAGCCCCAACGGGCCACCTCCCTGTGTGAGCCCAAACCCCACACTGGCGCGGTTTAGCGGCAGGTTATAAAAACCTCAGGACGCTGCATCTGCTTATTCAGGTGCGGCCTGGCCACTGCCCCCTCTCCTCCAGACGGTGCCTGACCCCAGGGACCCAGGTCCCAAGGACGTACCCAGGGTGATGCCATTGGGCCACTGGATGTCTTCCGTCACGAGCGAGTAAACGTCGACACCGTTCAGACCCCCCTTCTTGATCTCGGCGGGGGTTCCCCAATCCGTCCAGTACATGAAACTGGTGGGAGAGCAGCAAGGACAGCAGGGTGTCAGTGGGGGCAGCTCCCAGCTGAAGCAGCCAGGCCAGGAAATGTTAAGGCATCCCCACAAAAGAGACCTCGCATTGGTTTCTTCTGCTACCCTAGTGCTTGCAACCTGGTGAGGCCTGGCAGGATTTTAGAACCTTCGAGAACAAAGGAAGATTTTGATTCCAATGTCTGGACGGAGGCCCTCAATTTGCACCCTTGACAGTGCTTTCCGAAGGCTTTTATACATTTTTTATTTTGTAAGGTTTTGTTTTTTCGTTTTTGTTTTTGCTTTAAAAATGTTTTTTTAGGGGCGCCTGGGTGGCTCAGCCGGTTAAGCGTCTGTCTTCGGCTCAGGTCACGATCTCAGGGTCCTGGGATCGAGCCCAGAGTCGGGCTCCCTGCTTGGTGGGGAGTCTGCTTCTCCCTCTCCCTCTGCTCCTTCTCTCTCTCTCTCTCTTTCTCAAATAAATAAATAAAATCTTAAAAAAAAAAAATGTTTTTTTAATTGTAGTAGAACATACAAAACATAAAAGTTACCATCTTAACCACTGTTAAGTGTCCAGTTCGGTGAAGTTAAGTACACATACAATGTCATGGCACCATCACCACCATCCATCTCCAGAACGTTTCTATCACTCCAGACTGGAACTCTGACCCCATGAAACACCAACTCCTCATCCGCCTCCCCCGGCCCCTGGGTCCCACCACTCGGCTCACTGTCTCCATGAATGGGACTCCTCTAGGGACCTCACGTAAGTGCGATCATGTAGCATTTGTCCTTTTGTGCCTGGCTTCTTGCATTTCGCATAATGGCCTCACGGTTCATCCACACTGCAGCAGGTGTCCGAATGTCCTTCCTTTTTAAGACTGAGTACAATTCTGCTGTGTGGATGGACCACATTTGGTTTATCCTTCAGCCATCGAGGGACACTCGGGCTGCTTCCGTACCCCGGCTGCTGTGAACACGGGGCCGCAAACACCTGTTCGCATCCCTGTGTTCACTGCTTTTGGATCTATACTTAGACATGGATCTCCGACGGCTTTTAAGCCTCTGAAGAGATGCTCAAACTAACTCACAAGCGGCCACATACAAATACACTGAAATAGCCCCTCCCCATCGTGACTGGCAAAATGAAAAACTTGCTGTTGACCGTGAGCGAGATGGGTGCTCAGGTGCGCTAGGAGGCTCGGTCTTATAATGCAGGTTTTCAATGGCAATTTGATGCTCTGGCCACGCACGTACCCTCGGACCAACTTCTAGAATATAATCCAGCTTCTAGAATGAGGAATCTAGAATCGACAATCCTGCAGAGAAACTGCAATGACTCACCTTGAAAGATATTCAGAGGTATTTGCAGCCTCTTTGTGTGAGGTAGGGGGGAAAGACTAAATTTCCATGGACCAGATACAAAGTAATCATGGCTCATCTAGTCAACAGGGAATGAGCCCCATATGCCAAATGACAGAGCCAAGTGGAGAACAGAGTCCAAGAGGGCAATCCTACGCTACTACCTGGGGGGAAATGAAACACAACAGTAGAACCCACCCACCCACCCCATGACTTGTATCTCAGGGTTTATTTCTAGGAGCCTCTCTCTTTCCTGGCAGCTGGGGGGCTAAATTTATTCAACCGAGTGTCCCTCTACCAAATGAGAATGTTTGTGGGCCCAGGCCCACCCTCAACTCAGGGTCTGTCCCGTGTGAGTCATGCTCATCTCAAAAGTTCCCTTTTGGGGTGCATGGGTGGCTCAGGTTAAGCGTCCACCTTCGGTTCAGGTCATGATCCCTCGGTCCTGGGATCACACAGCAGAGAGCCTGCTTCTCCCTCTCCCTCTGCTTCTCCCCTCCCCTCGTGCTCTCAATCTCTCTCTCTCTCTCAAATAAATAAAATCTTAAAACAAAAAAAAAAATTCCCCTTCCTTCTGATGATTGCCACCAGGACAGCTGCCCACCCCAAGATTGCCACTGTCCCTCCAGAATTGTGAAATTCCACAGGCAGATATGGTGTAATGGGTTCGGACATGGGGCGGGGAGATGCCTTCCGTCAGGGGACACAGGTCTCTGTGGGCCCCGGAGCTGCTGACTCAGCCATGAGCCCTGCAAACACCCTCCTGGGGGCTCAGCAGGGTGGCGACCTTTACCCCCTGTGGCCTCCTCCCTGAAACTACTGTTGGATCTGAGCGTTTTTTACCTTTCTCCAATCCTATCCTGGCACAGGATTCTCTATGAAATACTAAATCAGAATTTAAATAAGTATTCATTTCTAAGACCAATTTAAATTCATATTTTAACTTCTGGTTTTGGTTTTCTGTTTTTTTGTTTTGTTTTGTTTTGTTTTAAGTAGACTCCACACCCAGCACGAAGCCCAACACAGGGCTTGAACTCACCACCCTGAGATCAGGACCTGAGCGGAGATCAAGAATCAGACACTTAACGGATTGAGCCACCCAGGTGCCTGATTTTGGGTTCTTATCCTAAGCACACAACTTTTCTGGGTCCACTTCCATCTCAGCAGACATCAAGAGGGACCAACCCCAGGCTCCCAAAGGGTGGGCGGGGAAGGACCACCGTTCCAGGTCCTGTTCTTTCCTGACAGCAAGGGCCTCCGTGGTTGGGGACAGCCCCGTGCCCACGGAGGCCAGTCCAGCTCAGGCACACGCCTTCCCCTCATCTGAGTCCTAACCAGTTCTAGAACCCCGCCTCTGCTCTTCGTTCCCTCTGTACCCCTCAGCTACGGGAATACCCACCCGTGAACAGGATCCACCACGATGGCACGCGGCTTGGAGCCTTTCTCCTTGAAGAGTGTCTTTCTCTTCACTCCCTTGGTGTCAGCCACGGAGACGGTGCCCAGGATGGAGTCTGTCCAGTATATGTTGCTGTGGACCCAGTCCACTGCCAGCCCATCAGGGGCCTGGAGGTCCTCGCTGATGACGGTGTCATAGGAAGAGAAGCTGGGGGCTCTGTCAATTTGGGTACTGTCGAGGGGCAGGGGGAGAGGCGGAGGAGAGCGTCAGTGTGACGGGCCTATTTCACCCAGGGTCGGGGCTGGGAGCGGCTCCAAGACTCACCTGTAGATCTTCCTTTGGGACAGGTCAGACCAGTAGATTCTGTTGCTGGCCACTTCTGTGTCTAGGGCAACGACATTCTTCAAGTTCGGGATGAGGCTGGTGTATTCGCTGCGGTCCAGGGTCATCTTCCTCACCTCGTGGCGGTTGGTGAAAAAGAGGTAGGCAATGCTGCCTGGGAATGCAGGAAGGCTGCTCAGGGGAGCAGAAGGGACCCCCGACTCCTGCTTGTCACCCTCCGGGGTCGGGCTGAACCAGAGGAGACACTCGGGATGGGGTGTATTAACCATGTGGTTCTGATGCTCTGACATCCTGGGCCTTGTAGAGACTGAAGGAACAGCCCCTCCCAGGGCCGGCCCTCTCCCTCTGCCTCCTGACCGACCCTGGTGCTTCCCCAGGGTGACCCCCCGGCTGCCACGCCCCCTCCTCTGGGGAACTGTAACAACTGATCTTCTCAATGGTGGTCGTCTCCTGCTGGGTTGGCCCCACCATACTTGAATGGTAATAAAACCTACATTAATAATAAAACCTGGGGATGCCTGGGTGGCTCTGTCAGTTAAGCATCTGCCTTCAGCTCAGGTCATGGTCCCAGGGTCCTGGGATCGAGCCACGCATCGGGCTCCCTGCTCAGCGGGGAGTCTGCTTCTCCCTCTGCTACTCCACCTGCTTGTGCTCTTGCTCTCTATCAAATAAATAAATAAAATCTTTAAAAAAAAAAAATCTACACTAGGGCCCCAGCATTTTCCATTTTGGAACATAAAGATGAAGAAACGTTAGCGGCTCAGGAATACAGAGCGACTCCTTAGGGCAGGAAATTCTGAGTGCTTTTCATATTACGTTTTCCCTCATTGATCCTCACACTCCTATGAGGCCAGGGCTGTTGTCAAACTCCCGTTACATATAAGGGGACTGAAGCTCAGAGAGGGGAAGTGACGAGCCCAAGGTCACACCAGCTGGCAGAGCCGGGATTCAAACCCAGGCCGCCCTGACTCTGGGGGCTGTGCTGTGACCATAATACCAGTATTCACTGACAGGCTGACCGTGTGTACAACTGACCTCACTCAGAACAGCCCTTCCCACAACACCACCCGCTCCCCTGGGAAGGGGTCTGTATAGACACCGGCCCCGGAGAGATCAGAACAAAAGTGAAACCTCAAACCCTGGGGGGTTTCGTGAACTCAGTCCCTGGTTTTCCCCAGAACAGGGAACACGTGGAGGTGTGAGAGAGGGTGGCCAAGGAACCATCACAAGAGGGATGACAACAGGGGAGGGAAACGGAAGACGATCTAAAATATTTCTGCACACTTGTGCCTCACTGGAATCACACTGGAGGGTGGAACAGGACACAAAGCAAAGGGAGTCTGGCCCACCGGTCAACTCCCCAAGGACGGCTACGGCTCCAAACCCATGGGATCTCTTCATTTCGGGGCTTCTGAGAATCAGTGCCTGGCTGCTGTGCTCATCTTCAGTTTAGGTAGAAAAGAAACACAACTATTCCTGCGGTTTGGTTTTCTTTCTTTCTTTCTTTTTTTTTTAAAGATTTTATTTATTCATTTGAGACACAGAGATACAGAGAGAGAGAGAGAGAAAGCATGAGCAGGGAGAGAGGGAGAGGGAGAAGCCGGCTCCTCGCTGAGCCAGGAGTCCGATGTGGGGCTCGATCCCAGGACCCTGGGATCGTGACCTGAGCTGAAGGCAGACGCTTAACCGTCTGAGCCACCCAGGCGCCCTGAGGTTTGGTTTTCTTATGAGTGATTGATTATACCTTGGTCTCTCTTAAGCGAATTTTTGCTTTTTGGGGATAGGTTCCTCTAAGTGAATAAGAACAGCTGGTGGGCATGCGGGCCCTTCAGGCCGCAGCTTTTCAACCTCTTGTCCCCTGAAGCCACTGGGGAGGGCTGGGGGCTGCAAGCTGGATCTCCTGCAATTGACCTGTGTCTGCAGGGAAACAGGACACATGGGGGCAGCCTCCTGGCAAGTTCCCGACAGGGCTGCTCATGCATCTGCCAGAGGTCTCGCGAGGACACAGTCGGCCCCACCCAGCGGTCTTTGGAGTGGATGCAAAGTTCACATGATGAGACTCCCCGCTGCACCTGCTCTTGGCGCTGGCCCCGCCCCCACTGGCCCCACCAGCCGCTCACCCACAGCCTTGCAGGCCTTGGTGTGGGGGTCCAGCTGGAAGCCCTCCTCACAGTCACACTTGTAGCTGCCCTCGAGGTTCACGCACAGCTGGCTGCACACGTCGGGATCCTGACACTCGTCGATATCTGTAAGTCGGGACACAGAAAGGGATTTGGGGCTTCTTCCTCATGGGGTGCAGAAAGGGATTTGGGGTGCCTTCCAGTGGCAAATGGGGACAGCCCAAGCCCTCTGGGGACAACCCCTAGAGCCAGGGTCTTGGTGACTAGCAGGTTCAGAAATAAAAACACAGAAACAGCGAAGCATTGTCTCCAACAATGACCCTGACCTCACCACTCACCCCAGGGGTGCAGCTCACAGGGCGAAGCTGCGTCAGCCAAGATTTCTTTCTTAAGAAATCTTTCTTTCTTTCTTTCTTATTAATCCCCAAAGGCAAGAACCGAGCGCTCCTCGAGGGCCAGGCCTGCGCTGGATGTCCCGTGCATCTGGCACCTCATTAAATCCTCCTAACAGGCCTGTGAGGTCAGCACGGCTTACACACCCACTTAACAGGTGGGGAAACTGCGGCACCGAGGCTTTGGCCACCCCATGAGGAGAAAGGGCCGAGGAGGCTGGGAGCCCAGGCTGCTGGGGAATCACCTTCGCATCTTCGCTGGTCCACCAGCCGGAAGCCCTCGGGGCACAAGCACTCGTAGCCCATCTTGAGGTCGTTGCAGATGTGGGAGCAGCCACCCTTGTTGTCCAGACACTCGTTGGCCCCTGTGCCGGGTGCAGAGGTCGGGGGGCGGGGGGGAGAGAGCAGAGACAGGTCACACTCTGGTCGTCGGCACCCCTGCACCATTTCATCATCACCCTTATCATGATTGCCACAACGACTCGGGGACGTGAACTACCATGTCCCCTAAGAGGACTTAACATGACCCCTGTCATGTGTGGCACCAGGAGGGAACCTGGAGGACATTCCACCAAATGAACTAGGCGGGGCACAGAGGGACAAATACTGCAGGATTCACTCGTAGGTCGTCCTCAGTGGAGTCAAAATCAGAGACAGGAAGTAGGGCTGGGGGAGGGGATGGGGAGTCAGCATTTCATGGGGCAGAGGTTCAGTTTGGGAACATGAGAAAGTTCTGGAGACGGACGGTGGAGATGGCTGTACGACCACGTGAGTCTGCTTAGTGCCTCTGGACTGGACACTTAAAAATGGTTAAGATGGTAAATTCTACATTATTATTTCTTTTTTGTAAGACCCATTTCAAAATGTTCTTCTTTTTTTTTTTTTTTAAAGATTTTATTTATTTATTTGACAGAGAGAGACACAGCAAGAGAGGGAACACAAGCAGGGGGAGTGGGAAAGGGAGAAGCAGGCTTCCCGCTGAGCAGGGAGTCCGATGCGGGGCTCGATCCCAGGACCCTGGGACCATGACCTGAGCCGAAGGCAGATGCTTAATGACTGAGCCACCCAGGCGCCCCTCAAAATGTTCTTGATTATAAAAACTAAAAAACCATGTTCCACAGTTGCATGTACTAACTCCCAACAACCATACAGGTAGCTGAACTACAGCTGTGGAAACCGAGGCACGGCCAAGCTCCACGACTTGCCCAAGATCGCCGTGCTGGACCAGACCCAGGGCGCTCGGCGCCAGCATGACCGCCCTGGCTCTCTTTACAGGGCTCTGGCCCATGCCAGCCTACCCTCTGTTCATGCGTGGCCCCAAAGCTCAGAATGCTTTTTACGTTTTTAAATAGTTGAAAAGAAAAATAAGAATCAAAAGAAAAACGGTATTTTGTGCCACATGAAAGGTTCAAACATCAGTGTCCACAATTAGGTTTGCTTGGAGCCTGGCCACACGCGTTCATGTACGCATGTGCATTCATATGCGGTCTTCCTGCTGTAATTTAGGTCCTGTTGACCAGCTGTGACAGACCATACAGCTGTCAAGTCCAAAATATTTACATGGCCACAGGTCACAAAGCACTGCTGAAACTTTATAAGCATCGCAACAGCCAATCCCCAGCAGCCCTAGGATGTTGAACCCTTACTGTCCCATCCTACAGATGTGAACACTGAGGCTCAGGAAGCAAAGCTGCTTCTCCCCTAGGACCCCCATCTCTGTGTTGCTGCAGAGCTAAAGCACCCACGGGCACAGGTGCACAGGAGACTTGCCGCCCCATAGCATATCCACATCTGGGTCCCAGCCCCAGCTCTCCCTAAGTCTGAGAGCTGCCAGCACCCCGGGGGGCTCACCGCACTCCTTGAGGGGCTCGTCCGACCAGTCTCGACAGTCCCTGACCGAGTTGCACACCTTGTCCATCATGATGCATTCGCCGCTGTGGCACTTGAACTTGTTGGGCCCGTCGCACAGCGTTACTAGGAGCCAAAGAGGAGGGTCAGGTGCTTCGCAGAAGCAAGAGCCCACTTACTACTCTTTACTCATAGAATAGGTCATTTACACAAGATGATAAGCAAATGTATTGATAAATAAAACATAACAATGTACTTAATATCATGGAAATAAACACTGAAAAATGGTAAAGATGGTAATTATTTTGTTATGTGTCGTTTTTTTTTTTGTTTGGTTTGGTTTTTTTGTGTGTGTTATGTGTCGTTTACCACAACTGTCAAAAAGTGCATTATCAGAATTTAACTTCTTGTTCAAAAAAGTTTGTTTTGGGGGCGCCTGGGTGGCTCAGTCGGTTAAATGTCTGACTCTGGATTTCGGCTCAGGTCATGATCTCGGGGTCGTGAGATCGAGCCCCCCATCGGGCTCTGTGGTGGGTGTGGAGCTTGCTTAAGATTCTCTATCTCGGGGCGCCTGGGTGGCTCAGTCGTTAAGCGTCTGCCTTCGGCTCAGGTCATGATCCCAGGGTCCTGGGGTCGAGCCCTGTATCGGCCTCCCTGCTCGGCGGGAAGCCTGTTTCTCCCTCTCCCGCTCCCCCTGCTTGTGTTCCCTCTCTCGCTGTGTCTCTATCTGTCAAATAAATAAATAAAATCTTTAAAAAAAAAAAAAAAAGATTCTCTATCTCCCTCTCCCTCTTCCCCCCATACACTCGCTCTCTAAAAATAAATAAATAAAATCTTTAAGAATAGGGGAGCCTGGGTGGCTCAGGTCATGATCCCGGGGTCCTGGGATTGAGTCCCGCATCGGGCTCCCTGTTCAGCAGGGGGCCTGCTTCTCCCTCTCCCCCCGCTCATGCTCTCTCTCACTCTTTCTCTCAAATAAATAAAATCTTAAAAAAAAAATCTTTAATAAAAAATAAAAAAATAAAAGTCGTATCCTTATGTTCCACGATTTTAACACAATTAAAGCAATTTTAAAAATGAATTCTGCTGATAAACAATTGGGTTGCTTCTAGGGTTTCGCCATTAGGCCCGTGCTGCTCCACACGTTCCGGAGCCCGTCTCCCGGTTACAGGTGCGAGTTTCTCCTGGCGTCATTCCCAGGAGTGGAAGTGTCACACCGTAAGCCCAGGAGAGTGCTTTACGCGGAGTCGTACCGCATGCGTTACCCAAAGCTCGAAGACACCAGCCCCGTGCACTTTGGCCTCATCAAATGTCACAGTCCTGAAACAGAGGCTTCCATGACGCACGCTGGTCAGATAAATGGAAGGGAGGTTCAGGGAGGGCAAGTAACTGGCCTGAGGACACACAGCGGGCGCGGGGCCACCCCGAGAGGAGCTCACCGTTGATGCAGCCGAGCTCATCGCTCCTGTCCTTACAGTCATACTCTCTGTTGCACTGCCGGCTGCCATGGATGCAGGTCCCGTCCAAGCACTGGAACTCATCAGGCCGGCACGTGGCCACCGCTGGGAAAGACAGGGCACATGTCGGTTTTTCTCAAGGAACAGCGAAGCAAAACCAAACTACCACCTTTAAAGCAGCAATTTCCTGGCTGCCTCGGGCATCAGGGACAACACGTAACAGGGAAGATTCTAGAGGTGAAAAGAACACGCCCTACCACCTCCACAAGCAGGAGACAGTGGCTCATCCATTTTACCTGCTTCCCACCTGGGGAAAAACTCCCCAGGTACACCTGTCTTCACATTCTAAATTTTAACCAATGTAGTCCTTTTTTTTTTTTTTTTTTTTAAAGGTAGGGGGAGGGCAGAGGGAGAGGGAGAGAGAATCTTAAGCAGGCTCTACCCCCAGCACAGAGTCCCCCACGGGGCTCGATCTCATAACCCTGAGATCATGACCTGAGCCGAAACCAAGAATCTGACGCTTAACCGACCGAGCCACCCAGGCACCCCCCCTAACCGATGTAGTTTTAGCTTTTCTTTCACGGCAGTAAGTACTTTTTTCCTCAATGAAGGCTCATCCCAGAAAATTATTACTAAAGTCACAGAGCAACGTTTGGAAAATAAGAAAGTGTGAGGGGGGGAAGCACCCCTAACACAACCACTGAGTTTCCCTGGAGTTCTCCCCAACCTTTCCACATATGCATTTTTGAGAACACAAATTTTTTTTTTTTTTTTAAGATTTTCAGTCATCTCTACACCCAATGTGGGGCTTGAACTCACAACCCTGAGATCAAGAGTCACGCTCTATGGATGGAGCCAGTCAGGTGCCCCAAGAACACATAATTTGCTAAAAACCTGCCAGAGCCAATAAGTTGCCCTCAGCGGAAAAGCAATGGCGTGTTCCCAATCTAGGCCAAAGTGGGACAAATTCGATCAGTACCACTGCATACAACACAGTCGAACGCTGTGAAGCAGGACAAATGTTCATGAGAGGACACTGTGGAGGAAAAAAGACGAATTTTTTATTTTCACAGGTGTGTGTCCTCCGGTTACTCAGCCTTTCTGGGCCTCAGTTTCCCCATCTGTAAAGGGTGGAGGAAGCCTGCTCAAGTTATGAGAATTCAGGGAGTTTGTGTTGAGTTTTAGTACACATTGTATACAAAATCATCCATTATTTTAAAATGTGACTTTTAGGGGCGCCTGGCGGGCTCAGTCAGAAGAGCGTGAAACTCTTGATCTCGGGGTTGTGAGTTCGAGCCCCACACTGGGTGTAGAGATTACTAAATAAAAATACATAAACTTAAAAAAAAAAAAGTCACTTTTTTTTTTTTTAAAGTGACTCTTAAAAAGTCTAATTCCAGGGGCGCCTGGGTGGCTCAGCTGGTTAAGCGACTGCCTTCGGCTCAGGTCATGATCCTGGAGTCCCGGGATCGAGTCCCGCATAGGGCTCCCTGCTCGGCAGGGAGTCTGCTTCTCCCTCTGACCCTCCCCCCTCTCATGTGCTCTCTCTCTCTCAAATAAATAAATAAAATCTTTAAAAAAAAAAATTAAAAAAAAAAACAAAGTCTAATTCCAGCTACACTGAGATTACAATTCTAGGAAATCAGAGCACGGGGGCAAAGGTACCAAAGAAACAGGGACACGAAAACATGTTCTAAATTCACAGTAGCTCTGCATCGTAGCTTTGAGGTATCGGCCCCCCGTTCAGGAAGCACTGACACGAGGCCAGGGTCTGGGTGGCACAGTCCTCTATCTGCTCGGCCTCCAACACAGGAGCCGCTCACCACGTGTGGCTATTTAACTTTCAATTCACAAAAGTGAAATAAAACAAAACAGTCCCTTCCTTGCTTGCACGAGCTACCCTGGGTAGCAGCTGCCGCACTGGGCAGTGCTGACGTGGGAGGTCTCCACCGCCCCCGGAAAGTTCGAGGGGTGGTACTGGACTCCAGTCGAAAGTCTGCAAAGGCCAATGCTCTTGCCCTCTTCCATGGGGGAAGAGAACACAAGGCAGTGAGGCTGAGTCCTTGGCCAGAGGTCACCCGCCAGGCCCGGAGCCCAGGATCCCTTCTGGATGAAAATAATACTGCAGGGGCGCCTGGGTGGCTCAGTCGTTAAGCATCTGCCTTCGGCTCGGGTCATGATCCCAGGGTCCTGGGATCGACCCCCGCATCGGGCTCCCTGCTCGGCGGGAAGCCTGCTTCTCCCTCTCCCTCGCTCCCCCTGCTTGTGTTCCTGCTCTCGCTGTCTCTCTCTCTCTCTGTCAAATAAATAAAATAAAATCTTTAACAAAAAAAAATAATAATAATCCTGCAGCTTGCTGCTTGCTCCCCTGGTCAAAAAAAAGGGGTAAACTCTACAGGCGTTAAAGATAGGGTCTCCTTTTACAGAGGCTTTCTCCTCCGTGTGATCAGGAGCACTGGAAGAAGCACGGAAGGAGATGGAAATTCCAGCGGTGAGACTTGGCATCGTTTAAGCACCGCAAGGCCGACCCGCCCCACCCCCGGGGGAGCGCACGGACAGGGGAGAGGACCCCATCCCCCCCACCACGCAGCGCCCTTACTGCAATTCTCCTCGTCCGACTTGTCCTTGCAGTCGGGGCCACCATCACAGCGCCAACTGGAGTGGATGCATTCCCCGCTCTGGCAGTGAAACTCGAGGGGCGAGCAAGGGCTGCTGTCCTGTTGCAGGGCGGACATGTTGGGGCCCCCACAGTGCTGCGGCCACTCATCTGAGCCATCCTTGCAGTCGGGGTCACCGTCACAAGCCCACAGCTCGGGGATGCAGGACGAGCTGTTGCACTGGAAGGTGGCAGGGCCGCAGGTGGGCACGGGGCAGGACGCCTCGTCTGACCCGTCCAGACAGTCCCGGTCTGAATCGCAGACGAATTCCAGGGCGATGCACTTCCCATCCTGGCAGCGGAACTCATTCTGGGCACACGTCCTGGGCACTGCAGGGATAGGTGGGGAAAGACAACCCGGTCACCAGAGCGCCCCCACTTCTCACTAGTAGCCCATTCCACAGATGAGGACACCGAGTCCTGGAGAGGCCAGACCTCAGTGAGAGACCCTGGAAAGGCAGCCAGGATAGTGGTCAGGGGCCCTGGACTGGAAACCCCAGTCAGGCTCAGCCTCCCCAGCCTGCTCCCGTGGCCCCTCTGTGCCTCAGTTGCGTCATCTGTACATGGGCCTGGCCCAAGGGAAGCACTATGTAAGAGTTTGCTGTTATTATTAAAAGAAACACCCCCAAAACGTGGTAATTATGGGAATTGACGGAGGTGTTGGCTATAACACTACAGTGGTGATCATTTTGCCATATGTATGTGTATCAGATCGTCACCTGCTCTATTTTTTTTTAGAGAGTCTACACATGAGGAGGGTAGGAGGGGCAGAGGGAGAGGGAGAATCTTTTTTTTTTTTTTAAGATTTTATTTATTTATTTGACAGAGAGAGACACAGCGAGAGAGGGAACACAAGCAGGGGGAGTGGGAGAGGGAGAAGCAGGCTTCCCGCTGAGCAGGGAGCCCAATGCGGGGCTCGATCCCAGGACCCCAGGATCATGACCTGAGCCGAAGGCAGACGCTTAACGACTGAGCCACCCAGGCGCCCGGGAGAGAGAGAATCTTAAGCAGACTCCATGCCCACCCAGCACAGAGCCTGACTCAGGGTTTGATCTCACGATCCTGAGATCAAGACCTGAGATGAAACCAAGAGTCAGCCGCTTGGGCGCCTGGGTGGCTCAGTTGGTTAAGCGACTGCCTTTGGCTCAGGTCATGATCCTGGAGTCCCTGGATCAAGTCCCGCATCGGGCTCCCTGCTCAGCAGGGAGCCTGCTTCTCCCTCTGACCCTCCCCCCTCTCATGTGCTCTCTCTCTCTCTCAAATAAATAAATAAAATCTTTAAAAAAAAAAAAAAAGTCGGACGCTCAACCGAATGAGCTACCCAGGTGCCCCCCACCAAAAAAAATTTTTTTTAAAGTTGGGGCTCTGTACTCAGCGAAGAGTATGCTTCAGATTCCCTCTCCTTCTCCCTCCCCACTCACTCTCTCAAATAAATAAAAATCTTTAGGAAAAAAAAAAAAAAAAGGGCGCCTGGGTGGCTCAGATGGTTAAGCGTCTGCCTTCGGCTCAGGTCATGATCTCAGGGTCCTGGGATCGAGTGCCGCATCGGGCTCCCTGCTCTTTGGGAGCCTGCTTCTCCCTCTGCCTTTCTCTCTCGCTCTGTCTCTCATGAATAAAAAAAAAAAAAATTGGCAACTTTAAAAAAAATTTTTTTTTAAATTATTTTTCCCCCATCTACTCTCTAAACTTACATAATGTTGTATGTCAATTATATCACAATAAAGCTGGAAGGAAAAAAAAAAGTACCTATAAAAAGAACAACAATCCATTTTATTTTTAAATGACCCTGAGGTCATCAGATGACCACTAATCCAGGTTAGACATGCATTTCTCAGGTGAATGTATGTGAACACTTGAGTGTTGCTTTTTTTCATGGATTTTTATATTTTTCTGAACTTGAAGATCTGACATTATCTTAGTTATTTAAATTTTTCCCAGTTATTTTTCTCAGAGCCTTAACTCCATTACAAAACCAAAACTAGGGCGCCTGGGTGGCTCAGTTGGTTAAGCGTCTGCTTTCAGCTCAGGTCATGATCTCAGGGTCCTGGGATTGAGCCCCATGTCGGGCTCCCTGCTCAGCAGGGGGTCTGCTTCTCCCTCTCTCCCTCCCCACTGCTCGTGCTTGCTCTCGCTCTCTCTCTCTCTCTCCCTCTCAAGTAAGTAAAGAAGTATTAAAAAAACAAAAAAACAAAAACTATACAATAACTAACTAACTAATATTGAAGAGCCAAGACAGACCCCCTGCTCTCCAAAGTGCCTCCCCCTCCAGGACTCTTGGCCCTGTTTCTTCCCAGAAGCTGCAACTCAGTAAAGCTTTCCTCTTCTCGGGTGGTCAGCTGAGTGATCGGGTCTCGGCCAGCGAGCACCTACTGGGTGCTCAGCCTCCCGGGGTGGCTGGTGGTGGTCCCAGTGGCTCACCAGAGCATGCGCCATGTGGTTGGAAGGACACTTGGCAAGGACAGCCTCACTCAGGATGCTGATGACCCTAAGAGGTGGCACCAACCCTATCCCCCCGCAAAGCCTCCTGGGCAAAGTGGGGCTCCAGTAGTGGGAGGAGGCTTGGTAGGAGCTTCCAGGAGACAGAGCCAACTGAGGAGCAGCCAATCCGCAGCTCAGCTGGGGGCAGGACTGCCTGGGGGCACCAACTCTAAGTGCAGCCCAGGACCAGGGTGGGACCAGTGGGGCCAGCGCAGGGCTGCAGGGGGTGGGGGCGAGAACACTTACAACAGCCTTGCTCATCTGAGCCATTCTCGCAGTCCACCTGGCCATCACATCTCCAGAGCTGAGAGATACAGCGGTTCACACGGCCCCCACAGCTGAAGTCCCCCGACTTACAGGTGACAGACACTGTGGGAGAAACAGGACTGAGCCTTCCCTCAGAGGGAAGCCCAATCTGACGTCCCCAGCCCCAGCTTCGCAGAGCAAAAACACAGTTTTCAGAAAGAAGGGGCCAAGCCCACCTTTCTGGGACAAAAAAAAAAAAATCAGACATGAAGTGATGGAAAGGTTTGGAAGGAGAGAGAGATGATGGTCGCATAGCACTGTGACCGTATTAATACTACTGAACTGGTTCCTTTAAAATGGTTAATTTTACATTATGTGAATTTCACCTTTTTTTTTTTTTTTGTAAAAGCTGTTAAGGCTCCAGAAATATCTCTTCCCCCCAAGGCCCAATTCATGGCTGAACACATCAGCCTCCTGGCTGATGTTCATCTCATCTGTCACCCACTCTCATCAAAAAGGGTAGGAAGCCCAAAGGGGACTCACTGCAGGTCTCGGGGGACTCATCTGAGGCATCCAGGCATTCGGCGCTCCCGTCACAAACCCACTTGTAGGAGATGCACTTCCCATCCTGGCACTGGAACTCGTTTCTCCCACATTTGTCTTCCGCTGAGAGAGAAGGGAAGAGGAAGGACCATTCAGCGCCAGAATCGGAAACTCACAACGCCACCTGTGTGTGTCTATTTCCTACCAGCTGAGGAATGAACCAGAAATAGAATCCGATCGTTCCCAGGAAATACAACACACACATTTCATGAACCACAAGTGCAGCGGAGGATGCGCAGAATAGATCTAGAAGAGTGACTTGCCAACAGTGTGTGAAACTTGACATAGCGGTCGTTGAATCCAGTGTATGGACCCATTAAGGCAGGAAACAAAAGAGTACAACTTCCCTGCACATGAGAAAAGAAAAGGATTTAAACGATTTAGCATATTACAAACCTGTGCTGGCGACAGTAATAAGGAAAATTGATAGTGTGAAATCATTCAGTGGAAGGAAACATGAGGGGCCATCTCCAGTGGGTAAGGAGGAAATATAAAGAGATAAAAATTATAGGAAACTGTGAATGTAGATGTCAGAGAACAGAGATGCTGGAGCAAAAATACTCATATATTGGAAGGTCAGATCAAAAGAAACGAAACAGAGACAGTAGCAAAAGCTGTAATAAGAGAAACTTTCTAGGAAAGCAAAGACTCAACATTTTTTTTAAGGGTTTTATTTATTTGACAGAGAGAGCACAAGCAGGGGGAGCGGCAGGCAGAGGGAGAGGGAGAAGCAGGCTCCCCGCCAAGCAGGAAGCCAATGTGGGGCTCAATCCCAGGACTCTGGGATCACGACCTGTGCCGAAGGCAGACTTAACTGACAGAGCTACCCAAGCACCTACAAAGACTCAGATTTTTAGATAAAAATGAGGACAAGCAGGGGCGCCCGGGTGGCTCAGTTGGTTAAGCAACTGCCTTCGGCTCAGGTCATGACCCCGGAGTCCTGGGATTGAGTCCCACATCGGGGCTCCCGGCTCGTTGGAGAGCCTGCTTCTCCCTCTGACCCTATTCCCCTCTCATGCTGTTTCTCTCTCTCTCTCTCTCTCAAATAAATAAATAAATAAAATCTTTAAAAAAAAAAAATGAGGACAAGTAAATTTTTGGGAAATTTTCTAAAACATTGATTTTTGCATTTTGGAAAAGAGATTACAATAATGTTGATTAAGTTTAGTCTTAAATATTATACTTTGATTCAGAATGCATTGTTCCATGTGAACTGGAATAAAGCAAACTTTTATTATTAGTGATACCTGGTAATAAAAAAAAAAACTTTTAATCTCTAAGTATAAATTCTGATGCCCTATGTAAATTAAAACAATGTGGCCATAATAAAAATTATGATCTGTTTATTTCATCATGCTTTATGAATAAATAAGCAAATAAGACCAAAAAAAGAAGAAGAAGAAGAAGAAGAAAAGCTAGCAGGATTTTCCTATTGAGTCCAATGTTCTGTAGGCAAATAGTATGTAAAATGTAAGTTTTGACTGTTGGCTGCATTTATTATAAGTTCCATTATTCCTGTAAGAAGATTGTTTTTCCTTTTTGTTTTTTTTTAAGATTTCGTTCATTTTATTTGAGAGAGAGAGGGCGAGCATGCGAGAAGGAGGAGGAACAGAGGGGGAAAGAATCCCAAGCAGACTCCTCGCTAAGCATGGAGCCCCATGTGGGACTTGATCCCAGAACACATAGACCATGACCTAACTGGAAACCAAGAGTTACAAGCTTAACCAACTGAGCCACCCGGGTGACTCTGTTTTTCTTTTTATCAATTAATTTTGAATGCTGGCCATAACCAAAAGTATAGTTTAATGGTTTTTGCAAAATTTAATCATTACCTCATGTTGCACAAAGGTACTTAATGAATGCATGATAACTTGAAGCAGAAACCACATCTCCAGAAAGATATTCCATGGCTAGGAGAAGCTTCCAGACAAAAAGAACAGAAAAACAGAGGTGCCTGGCTGGCTCAGTTGGTAGAGGATGTGACTCTTGATCTCAGGGTTGAGTTCAAGCCCCATCTGGGTGTAGAAATTACTTAAAAATAAAATCTTCAAAAACAGGGGCACCTGGGTGGCTCAGTCGTTAAGCGTCTCCCTTGGGCTCAGGTCATGGTCCCAGGGGCCTGGGATCGAGCCCCGCATCGGGCTCCCTGCTGTGCAGGAAGCCTCCTTCTCCCTCTCCCACTCCCCCTGCTTGTGTTCCCTCTCTGTCTCTCTCTGTCAAATAAATAAATAAAATCTTAAAAAAAAAAAAAAAACAACTTCAAAAACAAAAAAAAACAGGATGCCTTGGTGGTGCAGCTGGTTAAGCATCTGACTCTTGGTTTTAGCTCAGGACGTAATCTCAGGGATGTGAGATCAAGTCCTGGATCGGACTCTATGCTCAGCGCAGAGTCTGCTTGAGAGTCTCCCTCCCTCTGTCCCCCACCCCTGTGCAGGTGTTCATGCGCGCATACTTTCTCTCTCTCAAATAAATCTTAAAAACAAAAAAAGGGACGCCTGGGTGGCTCAGTCATTAAGCATCTGCCTTCGGCTCAGGTCATGGTCCCCAGGTCCTGGGATCATGACCTGAGCCGAAGGCAGACGTTGAACGACTGAGCCACCCAGGCGCCCCATAAATAAATAAAATCTTAAAAAAAAAAAAGAAAGAAAGAAAGAAAAAGATGAGGTCAATCATCCTATGTTGTAAAACGGAAAGCTGCCCACAATATTTTCTAACTGGGGAGAAAAAGGAAGTGCAGAATAGTTAGTAATAATGCCATATTATCCAATTTTTTTAAGAAACAGAATCTCATCTGTGCTTCTGCATAGGGAATAGTGGCCAATTCATTTCAGAGTTATTTTTCTTCGAAGGACGCTTTATGTTTGAGATTTTTTAAAAGGAAAGAAAAAATAATTAAGCGAAATAACTGTAACACCAGTCACTGTACGTCCCTGGCTTTCGTGCTTGTTACTCCAATTCTCTAACTGCTCCGAGTGCCTTCTCCTGTCTTTGGTCATTCCCGTGGGAGTAGCCAAGGCCCCCTTGAACATTTCCACTAGGCTTGAACCTGATCCTGAACCTGGGCTGAGGGCCCTGGGGGCCAGGGACGTTGGGACCCAGTTTAAAAGCCACCTTCCCAGGGGTGCCCAGCCACCTCCATCGTGGGACATGCAACTCTTGATCTCGGGGTGGTGAGTTTAAGCTCCATGTTGGATGTAGAGATTATTTAAAAATAAAATCTTTTTTTAAAAAAATCTATTTTATTATCATTTTTGAAGATTTTATTTATTTATTTGAGAGAAAGGATAGAATGAGCAGGAGCTGGGGGTGGGAGGGTGGGGGCAGAGGGAGAGGGCAGGCTCTGCGCTGAGCAGGGAGCCTGATGCGGGACTCGATCCAGGGACTCCAGGATCAGGACCTGAGCCGAAGGCAGACGCTTAACCCACTGAGCCACCCAGGCGCCCTCCCCAAAAAAGCTATTTTAATTCAAATAACTATTTATTTACTTACTTTTAATTTATTATCTAATTATTTATATACAGCCATACTGTAGAGATATCGCAGGTTCATTTCCAGACCACCACACCAAAATGAATATCGCAATAAAGCGAGCCCAATGAATTTGTTTTCTTGGTGCATATAAAAGTTATGTTTACACTAAATTACCAAAATGTGACACAGAGACAGGAAGTGAGCAAAAGCTGTGGGAAAAATGTAGACTTGCTCTACGAGGGGTTGCCAAAACCTTCCATGTGTAAAGAAAGGCATATTGCACTATAAAATGAGGTGTGTCTGGAGGCGCCTGGCTGGCTGGGTCTGAGGAGCGTGGGACTCTTGATCTCAGGGTCATGAGTTCAAGCCCCATATTGGGTGCAGAGATTACTTAAATATATCAAACTTTTTTTTTAAAAAAAGAGGAGTGTCTGTATTTATGTATGTATGCATCCATGTTTTGCAGTTCTCAAATCTGTGCCCCTTTATCATTCCTACTTTAATGGCTCACCCAGCCCTTTCATGTAGACTCCCTGAGAGGCTGTGGAATGAGGTGTCAGACAGACCTAGGTTTCAATGGCTTTCTGGGCCATTGAAGTAGATCAACTTAGGCTACTGACTTAATCCTTCCGGGTCTCAGTTCTTTATCTGTAAAATGGGGGAGAAGAACAGTCCTTATTTGTGAGACTGTTATGAGGATTAAGGATCAGAACAAAAAGGAGCCCCGCACACATGCTGATGTAACAAACATCAGCTTAAAAACAGACAGGTGGAGTATTCGTCCAACGGGACACGTCAGCAATAAAAAGGGACAAATGGCTGGTGAACGCACGGTCAGGGATGAATCTCTGAAACGTTATGTGTCTGGCTTTTTTTGCTCAAGAGTACGTACTCTGGGGGCGCCTGTGTGGCTCAGTCGGTTAAGTGTCTGCCTTCGGCTACAGTCATGATCCAAGGGTCCTGGGATCGAGCCCTGCATCGGGCTCACTGCTCGGTGGGGAGCCTGCTTCTCCCTCTCCCTCTGCCCCTCCACCCCCATTCATGCTCTTTCTTTCATTCTGCTCTTTCTCAAATAAATAAAATCTTAAAAAAAAAAAGTATGTACTCTGCTATTTATGTGAAGTTGTAGTTCAGGTAAAACCAATCTCTAATGATAAAACTCAGATTAGTGGTTGCATCTGGTGTGTAGGGGTGGTAATTAAACTAGAAAGGGGGCACAAGAGAACTTTCTAGGAAGTTAGAAATGTTCTATGTCCTAATGGGAGGTGGTTACATGGAGGTAGACATTTATCAAAACTCACTGAGCTGTTCACTTAATATCTGTCCATTTTATAGTATGTCAGTTATACCTCATTTTTGAAAAGATTTTATTTATTTGACAGAGTGATTGAGAGAGAGAGAGAGGGAGACAGAGAGAACACAAGCAGGGGGAGCGGCAGGCAGAGGGAAAGGAAGAAGCAGGCTCCCCGCTTCTTCCCCCGATGCGGGACTCGATCCCAGGACCCTGGGATCATGACCTGAGCGGAAGGCAGACACTTAACCAACTGAGCCACCCACGTGCCCCAGTTATACCTCATTTTAAAGAGCAAACAGGGGCACCTGGCTGGCTCTGTCAGAAGAGCAGGTGACTCTTGATCTCAGGGTCATAAGTTCGAGCCCCACATTGGGTGTAGAGATTACTTAAAGAAAATTCAAAGATAAATAAATAAAAAGCCAACAAAGTCTGGGTCTTCAAAGTGCAAGTCCCGTGCTCCTGCCAGAGGTTAGGAAACCAGTCAGGTGATATCAGGAGAGATCTGAGGGGGGTTGAAAGGAGAATAGAGGTGATAACAATAGAGAAATACAAGGAGGGCTTAGAAGAATCAAAGGACTAGGAAGCTGGATTACAAGGAGGCCATGCTTGAGGTGGCCATGGTGGACAGCCCAGGTGACGAGAATGAGTAAGAGAGAGAAAATAAGAGAGAAGGGAATGCGTTGAGCTTTGGAATGTGCTGTGGTTACACAGACTGATAATCGAATTGCCCAACTACGGATCTGAACAGGACTACTCCCTCGGAGCTGCCTCTACAGTACGCCCCACACCCCACGGACTCACAGCTGAATGGCAATTGTGCCAAAAACCGGATATGACTCACTTCTCGCTACTGGCACATGGGGTGGGTAAAAAGCAATTGGAATTTCAGGACTCTCAGAAAAAATTAAAAAGGAAGTTCAGGCAAAGGGCATTCGCAATGAGGATCTTGGAGGAGGAGCTTCTGTCCTACCTTCATCCCCTAGGGGATCACAACTTCCATTACCACTAATCGGCTGCTCTGGCCTCCCAACCTTTGCACAAAGCCTTATTTTACCAGCAAAACATGCCATTGGAAAGACTGGAAATAGTAATAACACCTCAAGGCCCTTTAAAGCAGGATAAAGAAGAATAAACCCCTTCCCTGGACATCAGTCTTCCCCTGGCAACGACTCTCCAAATATCTGCTAGGCAAAGATGGCTGAAGACCTCACCAACAGGAAGATCCCATCCTTACTTTTTATCAGGACAGGTCATCCAGTAGCTGGCCGACAGCTCTGGACAATGTTTGAATGAAAAGCTAATGGATTTTACTGTTACAGGTGCAGCCAGGCAATAGTCAGCCGGGAAATTAATAAATCCCATGGCCTTGCTGGTTGGGACTGGGATCAGGAACAGCAAGCACCTAGTGACAGGACATCAGATGGGAGTCCCCACAGCAGACAACACCATTCTGAGCAAGGGGACAGAACCAGTCCTGTTCCAAGCACCACCGCCCAGAGAAACCTCAGGGCTTCCTCCCTGTTGCTGAAGCAAGGTTTGTGTTTCCCCTGTCAGTTTCATTTGCAGTCCAGTAAAAGCCAACTGGAGCACCCCATCGGTATTTTTTCATGCTGGGGATGCCTAAAATTACCCAGGAACCGCACACACCCACACCCCCCCAGTGCCCAAATCTCTAAACTCCAGCCTTTAAATCACTCTTGTCACATGTGACAAGCCAGGAACAAGGTTATCGAAACAGAAAAGAAGACCCAGTTCTGCTTTCTCTCCAGCACACAAATGAGGTGTAAATGCTTTCGAGGTTTTCTTTACCATGCTACTGAAGGTAGTTGTTGCTCAGGAAAAATCAAAATTATAGACAGGATCGTTTCCTTGAAAAAAAGAAACGGGTGGTGCTAACAGACTCAGCTGAATATGAACAAGAAATCAATTTACCAGTGTGTTTTTCCAAACTAGGTGATGCCAAGGCATTTTCCTCAGGTGTGATCTCAGTGGAAGATTTTGTTGTCAGCTCCTTTGGGGAGAGGTTTGTTTCTGTGATTGTTCATTGCTGGTTACCTCCACGGTGTTTTATCAACAAATGTCATGTGCTTGACATCCAGGTAAAGTATGGATTCTATTAATGTACTTAACAAGGAATGCGAAGGGCCATCAAAGCACTAAGCAATAAAGGCATCTAGATTTGGATCTTATCAAGGCAGACATATCCTGGAAAGACAGAATGATCCACATAACTCCCCTTAAAGGTCTGCAGTCTCCAAAACAAAAAGTTCTCCCTGTCTTTTTCCAGTGTTGCCCGGGAAGAAAAATATGCCCAGCGATGACCAGTGAATCTCCCCGGCTCATGTTGCTAAAACAGACACAGCTCTTAGGGAGATGCTCCACTTTTCTGAATTTGGGTGTGCCCTGGGCATGCCTGATGCTCTGCACATGACTGGTAAGTGGTTTTGAAATGGCTAAGTGAAGGCATGCAGTTCAGATTCCAACAACTCCCATTTCCAAGGAAAAAGAACAAGAAATCCCAGCCCCCTCGACCCCCCAAAATGCTTTAAAGACAGCAGCCAGGGCTGCTACAAATATACATCATCCTGTTAACACCAGAGGAGAAGGAGCTGCTAGCTCTCAGGAGTCTGGGGAACACATCAGGACTCTGAGCCTCCCTGAGAACATAGGAGGCTACTCAGTGATAAAGAAACCTAAAGTAAAGCAACACATCTTGCTCAAGACTTCACCGTCATTAGTTCCTGTTAGGGATGAAAAAATCAGAGTTGAGAGAATCGAAAGAGATCTTTCGGGAGGTGCATTTCCAAATTTGGGGGCGCAGCTCATCAAAGGAATACCAAAACTGGACAAATCAAGCAGCTGACCATGGAGCAGCTCTGGACAAGACTAGAGTCCGAGTCAGGGCTTCAAGGGTTAACCAGCCCGGTCACACTGCCCAGAAACAACTCCTCCTGCAGTTCTATCAGAACCCCAAAGAGAGAGAAACTAAAGTAAACCTCGCATCTTGCTCAAGACTTGACTGCCATTATTTCCTCTTAGGGATGGAGTCAATCAGCGTTTGAAATGCAAGTCAATTAAATGCCGCTTGACAAGCCCCACCCCCTCCTCTTCACACAACTGGGTGGCAGAGTTATCGCAATAACCCTCAGCTACAGGGCGCAGCCTTCCTTCCTCCCCTCAGAGAAAACTGATCGTGTCACGGATAGGAATTCCAAGAGTTCACAGCTGCCCGCACAAAGCCGCCCCTCCCCTCCCGTCGATAAAAAAGTTTCCTGCAATCCTGTTATCAGATAATCCCAATTCTTTTAGGGGCTGATCAGGTTCTAAATAGGAAAAGAACCATTTAGCTCACATCCAGGGCGAGGTCAAGTGCCTCTGGCAACTCACTTAAAGCCACTGGATAACTCAGGATGGCGCACCCACTAGTCTCTTCACCAAATCTAAATCGGAGCCCCCCTAAAAGGAAACATCGTCATGCGGACAGCTCAACTAAACCCATTCACAGCTTCTGAACAAAAAAGGCCACCCTGAGGGATCCGTCCGACGTTGCCTCCACCCGGTCGCTGCCCCGGTTGAAGGTCTCCGCGAATTTCCCTTCGCTGGCGATCGAGGAGGCCACGTTTCGGCTCGGGAAGGAACCGAGGCCCTGAGAGTGGTCTGGGGGGCGCGTAGGTGAACGACCCAGGCCGGGGCAGCGAGCGAGGCCTCCAGGACTAAATGGGCTCGCCCCAGATCGCGGAGGGCACCTCGCCCAGGCTCGCGGAGACGACTCCGGGGGCCCGGGACGCGTAGTGACAGGCGCCCCGGGGGACGCGAGGGAACGCCGGCCGACCCTCTCCCGAACTAGCTGCGGGGGGAGTCCCCAGCCTCACCTCGAGCCCCGCCCAGCGGGTGTCCCAGCCCCGCCCCGCGCTCCCCCCACCCCGCATCCTCCGCCTCTCATTGGCCAAGGGGAGTGGCTCGAGGCTCGCGTGTTCCAATCGCGCCCAATGGGAGCTCGGGGACTAGCCCTCAGGGCCGGAGGCGGGGCTGGAGGCGGTGGCCACCCGCCGAAGCGTGAGTGCGGTGCCCGCCAGGAAACTCCGCGTCCGACCCAGGGCTCCACGCAGGCTACAAAGCCACCTGAGCCGCCTGCGGCATTCCTGTCCGCGGGTGGTCGCGAGGGCGCCCGCAGGGACCCGCCCCCCGGGCCAGGCCCCCGGGATTCTGGTACTCCTCACCCCAGAACAACTCGTTGGGGGTCCCTGCCTCCCGAGAGCTGGAGAGCCCCGTGTCCCGCTCTGAGGAAGACAAGGGGGTCCTCCCATCCGGCGGAGACTTATGGGGAAAGCCTCACCCCGCTTCTCGTGACTCCCCCACACCCCAAACCTCGCAATCCCTTCAACACTCCCTCCAGCCGTTTGGAAAGGACTTCGTGCCATTTCCCCACACATCTTACAAGGATGGGGTGATTTTCCGCAGCTCCCAGAATTACCAAGGGGCTCCCCGAGTTCTGGAGGGGTCAGCCCACTGCACGCGGGCGCCTGGAGCCAACCTTACCTGCCGTCCCCGTCGCTGCGAGAAGCAGGGCGGCGGCCCAGCACAGCCCCCAGCCCGCGGGTTTCATGCTCCCAGCCTCCGCCAGCGAAAGTGCCATCCCGGGCTTCGGTCCTTAAAGTCCGCACAGGAAACCTGGGCTTCGAGCGCTCGGGTGGCAAATGCATGCGGGCCCCCAGTCATTTGCAGCATTTCTATGTGTTTCCTTGCAGGGGGAGGAGTTTGCGGTGGGGTGATTTTGGAATATCTTCACCTCACTGCGGGAGGAGGAGTTTCGAGAGGAGGAGTTTTGAACGGCCGATGTGACAAGGCGTATTTAACCCGTAAAGCCCCGACTCGGATTCCAGTCTTTTCCAAAACTTGCTTCCAGATCATCTAATAGGCTAATGACCAATTTCCCTCTGCCTCCAAAGGAAAAACTAGACATGTCGGAAACCTTACCGGCTCCTTTCTCCACTTGCCTTTTCCTTTCTAGGAATCGTATATAGATTTTAACTGAGTTTAATCCCATATAGTTTTGAGACGATTCTTCAGAATTGGTCTAAACAGTACTCAGTGAGGAATTTAAATAAAATCTTCACAAACATTCAGCCCCAAACTGATCTTGTTTTGTGGGATCCCGCACTTGGATGAATACGAGCAAAAACATCTCTAAAATCAATTGATCCAATCGGGGTCTGGACATAAATACAGATTTATATTTTTAGGAGAAGATGTTAAACAGGCTACTTCCTCTCCCCAAAGCAAAATCAAAACAAAACACCTTTTAGAGTTGAACCTGATTGCCTTAATCAGAGAGGACTGATGGAAAGCAGCTTTTAAGAATCAAGAGTCTTGGGGCACCTGGGTGGTTCAGTCGGTTAACCGTTTGCCTTCGGCTGGGGTCAAGATCCCAGGGTCCTGGGATGGAACCCAGCATTGAACTCCTTGCGCAGAGCGAAGCCTGCTTCTCCCTCTCCCTCTGCCTGCCACTCCCCCTGCTCATGTGTCCTCTCTCTCCCTCTCCGTCAAATAAATAAAATCTTAAAAATATATATATATATATCAGAGTCTCTTTTGGAATTAATGAAGTTTCCAAGGCCCCTTGCCAAAAAGGCACGTATGAGAATCTTGCCTGAACCCCATGAAGGGTCTGGCAGTCTTGGAGGGGTCTCCCAGGAATGAGCAGAGTTCTCTGAGGTTTTACAGACTAGAACTTGGCAGAATGTACTAACCTCTCAGCAGGCTTATGGGGAAACCCCTGAGAGGAGGCAAAAAAGAGGCAGAAAGAGGACAATTGAACCCTGGGCCGGGGGGGGGGGGGGGGGGGGGGTGAAAGGGTGATTAATCAGAGTAAGAAAGAGCAGTTAAGAGCCCCAGCTTCGGAATCAGGCAGACCCTGGGTGAGTAAATGAGCTTTTCCAACAAGGAAAGGGGAGGAAATAATGCTTGCTTCCCTTACTTGGCAGGTTCCTTGTGGGGTCAAATGAGATAATTAACAATTACCTGGGAAAACTTGTGTTGTTGGGTTTTTTTTAAAGATTTTATTTATTTATTTGACAGAGAGAGAGTACAAGCAGGGGGAGCAGCAGGGAGAGGGAGAAGCAGTCTCCTGCTGAGCAAGGAGCCAGAAGTGGGGCTCGATCCCAGGACCCCGGGATCATGACCTGAACTGAAGGCAGATGCTTAACTGACTGAGCCACCCAGGCGCCCCTCACCTGGGAAAATCTGTAAGGATGGGCAAGGTCTGGGAGTTTTTGCCACATTTATGAATGTTACCATCAAAGTCCATCCCTAATGGATGCTACTTTTTTTGGGGGGGGGGGTCCGTTAAGAGCACTAGGTTTTATTTCCCTTCAGAAAAATCACAACACCTAACAAGCTCAGTTTCTGTTGTGAGCCCAGCTTTCTCTTATTCATGTGGTGGTAGGAGGCCCTTTTTCCCCACTAGGCCTGGAAAAAGTTACCAAGAAGAAGCTCTCTTCTGGGAAGGGACTCGGCTTAATATGTCTTCAAAGCTAGTTGTCAGAGATGTCAGGGGAGGCCTGGAAAACGGCCATAAAACCTCAGTGAAGAACATTTCAGGGATGCCCAGGCCTGAACAGGGTCTCCCTTTGACCTGCCTATGGAAATCCCAAGGCCCCTTCTGTTCCTGGCACGCAAGAACATGGTCCTATATTGCCTTAAGGATGGAGTCATGCTGCTTTTAATTTCTCTGTTGCTACTGACCAGAGCCTCCATTTGCAATTGGCTCATAGTGGTCTTGTGAGAAGTAAATTAATACATAAATGTATAAAGTGGAGACACGCTTGGCACACAATAAACACCATATATGGATTTGCCCTTTTTTTTTTTGGCTGTGACTGCATCATTTTTTTATTTTCCTCTTTCAGGGAAAACCTTCTTCCTTGAAGACACTAAAAAATAATCCATGAGGGCGCCTGGGTGGCTCAGTCGTTAAGCGTCTGCCTTCGGCTCAGGTCATGATCCCAGGGTCCTGGGATCGAGTCCCACATCGGGCTCCCTGCTCCGCGGGAAGCCTGCTTCTCCCTCTTCCACTCCCCCTGCTTGTGTTCCTACTCTCGCTATGTCTCTCTCTGTCAAATAAATAAATAAATAATCTTAAAAAAAAAAAAATAATCCATGAAAATTGTTATGTAATATTGCCAGTGATGAATTCAGGTTGTTGTTAGCGCAAGTTCTTTTTTCTTTTCCTTTTTTTTTTTGAGGATTTTTTTTTTTTTAAGATCTTATTTATTTGAGAGAGAGAGTGTGAGCAAATGAGCACAAGCAGGGGGAGCAGCAGAGGGAGAGGGAGAAGCAGGCTCCCCCGCTGAGCAGGGAGCCCGATGCGGGGCTCGATCCCAGGACCCTGAGATCATGACCTGAGCTGAAGGCAGAAGCCTAACTGATTGAAACACCCAGGCGCCCCTTTTCTTAAGGATTTTAAGTCATTTCTACACCCAATGTGGGGCTCAAATTTACAACCCCAAGATCAAGAGTTGCAGGCTCTACCGATAGCCAGCAAGGCACCCCTCAAATTTCTTTTTTTTTTTATGCTGGTATTCTCACTGCCACATTTTTAGAAACCTGTATTACACCTTCAATCTAACAATAAGTGTTAGCTTCCTAAACAAACAAACAAACAAAAATCCTTCCACAGAATCCATTTCATTTGAAAGTGGCCAGGCTTGCATAGTCCTCATTCTAACGGACAGCCTGCCTTGTCCTGGTTTTTACTTCTGATTCATCAGGAGGCTCAGACCGGAATAGGCCTCTGCCCAGAGGAGCCTGGCCTTTTGGCAGCAGTGAGCCATGGCAGCTGCAGCCTGCCCTTTGGCCCAGCAGTCTGCAGAGAGAAGGTGAGCGATCACGGGTGCCTGGGAGCCTTCCAGTAGGTGCGATTAAGGACCTGACTCTATTGGGCCATCAGTTATCTCCATCATAAGACGCCCATCAGCCAAGTGAGAGCTGAGATCATTGCTTCTATTGCCAGCACCTGGCTGTGGTAAGGGTAAAATAAATAAGGGAAAATGAAAGAAATTATCATTGGCGTGGCTGCCATTATCAGCACTGTTTCTGAATTCCACTTTGGTTGGGATTTTTTTTTTTTTAAGATTTTATTTATTTATTTGAGACAGAGAGAATGACAGAGACAGAGAGCACATGAGAGGAGGGAGGGTCAGAGGGAGAAGCAGGCTCCCTGCCGAGCAGGGAGCCCGATGTGGGACTCGATCCCGAGACTCCAGGATCATGACCTGAGCCGAAGGCAGTCGCTTAACCGACTGAGCCACCCAGGCGCCCTAGTTGGGATTTTGATAATGCAGAAGTCAACTTTGATCTCGGGCTGACAGTCTTTCATTTCAAACAGAACAACACCTTTCTTTTTTTTTTTTTTTAATTTTTATTTATTTCACAGAAAGAGAGAGAGCATAAGCTGGTGGAGTAGCAGGTAGAGGGAGAGGGAGAAGCAGGCTTCCCACTGAGCAGGGAGCCTGACGTGGGGCTCGATCCCAGGATCCTGGGATCATGATTTGAGCCGAAGGCAGTCGCTTAACCAACTGAGCCACCCAGGTGCCCCAGAACAGTGCCTTTCAAACAGAACAGATGGGGCGAGTGGGTGGCTCAGTCCATTAGGCGTCTGCCTTCAGCTCAGGTCATGATCTTGGGGTTGTGAGATGAAGCCCCATGTTGGGCTCTGCGCCCAGTGCAGAGTCAGCTTGGGATTCTCTCTCCCTCTGCCCTTCCCCCCTGCCCACAGGGTCTAAATAAATAAATAAAATCTTTAAGAGAAAAAAGGAAAGGGGCTCCTGGGTGGCTCAGCCGTTAAGCGTCTGCCTTCGGCTCAGGTCATGGTCCCAGGGGCCTGGGATCGAGCCCCGCATCGGGCTCCCTGCTCTGCAGGAAGCCTGCTTCTCCCTCTCCTACTCCCCCTGCTTGTGTTCCCTCTCTTGCTATGTTTCTCTCTGTCAAATAAATAAAATCTTTAAAAAAAAAAAAAAAAAGGAAAAAGACTTGCACGCTGAACGCTAAAAAATGTTACTGAGTGAAATTCAGGAGCACCTGGGTGGCTCAGTCTTTAAGTGTCTGCTTTCGGCTCAAGGTCATGATCCCAGGGTCCTGGGATCGATCCCCGCTTCCATCACCCTGCTTAGCCGGGGAGCCTGCTTCTCCTTCTCCCTCTGCCAACCGCTCCCCCTGCTTGTGCTCTCACACTCTCTCTCTGTCAAATAAATAAATAAAATCTTTTAAAAAAATTCAAAAAGGCACAAATAAATGGAAAGACATCACAAGTTCATTGATTGGAAGACTTCATATTGTTAAAGTGTCACTGCTACCCAAAGCAGTCTACAGATTCAATGTAATCCTTATCAAATTCCCCATGACATTATTAGCAGAAATAGAAAAATTCACCCTAAAATTCATATAGAATCTCAAAAGACCCCAAATAGCCAAAACGATCTTAAGAACAAAGTCAGAAGTCTTCCACTTCCTGATTTCAAAACTGAAGCCCACGGGAATCAAAACAGTATGGTCCTGGCATAAAGACGGACACATAGACCAACGGACTAGGATAGGTAGCCCAGAAATAAACCATGCATATCTGGTCCAATGAATTTTGACAAGGGCGCCAAGATCATTCAATGAGGTAAGGGCAGTCTTTTCAACAAATGGTGTTGGGAAAATTGGATATTCACATGCACAGTAATGTAGTTGGACACGTCTTACTTTCAGCAGGTACAAAAATTAACTCAAACTGGAGCACAGATGTAAAAGGAAGAGCTAAAACTCTTAGAAGAAAAAAAATAGGGATAAAGCTTCATGACACTGGACTTGGTGATCATTTCTCGGATGTGACACCAAAAGCGCAGGCAATAAAGGAAAAAATAGGTAAGGTGGATTTCAGAAAAATTAAAAACTATCATGCATCAGATGGACACTCTCAACAGAATGAAAAGGCAACATATGGAATCAGAGCAAATAATTGCACATCCTATATCTGATAAGGGTCTAGCACCCAACATATATAAAGAACCCCTATAACTTGACAACAAAACAGACAATCCAATTTTAAAAATGAGCAAAAGACTTGAATACACATTTCTCCAAAGAAGATATAAAAATGACCAGTAAGGGGCATCTGGGTAGCTTAGTCAGTTAGGTGTCTGCCTTTGGCTCAGGTCATGGTCCCAGGGTCCTGGGATTGAGTCCTACATCAGGCTCCCTGCTCCACGGGGAGCCTGCTTCTCCCTCTCCCTCTGTGTGTTACCCTCCCTGCTTGTGGTCTCGCTCTTGCTCTCTCTGTGTCAAATAAATAAATAAAATCTTTAAAAAATTTTTTTAAAACAATGGCCAGTAAGGGCATGAAAAGATATTCATTACTAACCATTAGGGAAATGCAAATCAAAATGACAGCGAGATCCCATGTACTTCATCCGCATTAGGATGGCTATTATAAAATTTTTTAAAAAGCCAAAACCAGAAAATCACAAGTGTTGGTGAGGATGTGGAGAAATTGGAATCCTCATGCTGGTGGGAATGCAAAATGGTGCAGCCACTTTGCAAGATAGTTTGGCAATTTCTTCCAAAAGTAAACACACTCTTACCATATGATCCAGCAATCGCACTCCTTGATATTTACCCACATGAGATGAGAATTTAAGTCCACACAAAAACCTGCATGTGGACGTTTATAGCAGCTCTATTCATAATGGCTCAAACATGGAAACAACCCAGACATCCTTCAGCAGGTAAATGACTAAATAAACTGTGATACGTCCAGCCAATGGAATATTCATACTAAAAAGAAATGTTCTACCAAGCCATGAAAAGACATGCAAGAAGCATAAATGCATATTAACAAGTGAAAGAAGCTGGTCTGAAAAAACAACATACTGCACACTTCCAACTGTGCAGATGGACATTCTGGAAAAGGCAAAACTATGAAGATGGTAAATAGATGAGTGGTTGGCAGGTGTCATGGTGGCGGGGGAGAGGGCAATGAATACGTGGAGTACAGAGGTTTTTTAGGGCAGTGGAACTATTCTATATTATAGAATACATGTCATACATTTGTCCAAATTTAAAGAATGTTAACACTTGGAGAGTGAACTCTAATGTATACCATGGACTCTGGGTGATAATGGCGTGTCAGTGTGTCATCCTTTGTAACAAACGTACCCCTCTGGTGGGACTGTTGATAGTGGGGAGGCTGTGCAAGTGTGGGGACAGTGGTATATGGGAAATCTCTGCATGTTTCACTCAATTTTTCTGTCAACCTAAAACTGCCTAAAGATGGCGGGACAGGCAGTGAGGTGGAGATGGAGAGAGGTTAGCTGAAGGGTTGGGGCACATGTGTGGAACGCTGGGAAGCTGAAGTAAAAACAGGATGGACACCCGAGGCCTTGGCATGCCCTTCGAATGAAGGAATCTATTTCCAGGGCAGTCAGAAGCATTCGAGGCCATGGAGGCTGAGAGCGGCAGGCTCCAAGTGGTCATTTGGGCAGATGACTCATTAATTAGGTCATGGGATGGGGATGGGAGAGAGGCCTGGGGAAGAGTTGAGGTGAGGGCAGGGAGAGCAGGCAAGAGCTGGGATTAAACCTCTTTGGTTATACTTTAACTCACACACCAGTTATTAATCCACATGAATCCTGAAATGAAAAATTCGGTCATGAACAGTCCTCGCCCTGTCATGGTTTCTACAATATATCCACATGAAGTGCATTGCTCACAGCCTGCCCACAGATGGAGAGTTTTCTGAATGGTTTTGGAATATCTGGAATAATCTGAAAGCTTCACAGGTATGGGAAATCTGGCCAGAAGTGAAAAGTCAGCTCTGTGTCTCAATTACGTAAATTCTGAGACCCTGGACAAATCACTTCTTTCTGGGTCTCCGTTTCCTTGTATTTATTCCTCATTCAACAAACTTTTCCCGAGTGTCTACTCTGTCCCAGGAACATTCTAGTTATCCACCACAGAAACAAAACAAAGATCCCACCCCTCCAGGAGCTGAGGTTCCAGTGGATTAGATACATGAAATAAATCAACGAGGTGATTGTCCATAACCAAATTCGTGATAACACAAAAAGGAGTGGTTAGTGTGGCAGGTGCCTCTTTTTATGACTTTTTAAAAAGATTTTATTTATTTATTTATTTATTTATTTATTTATTTGAGCAAGAGTGAGAGAGCACAAGCATGGGGAGCAGTAGAGGGAGAGGGAGAAGCAGGCTCCCCGCTGAGCAAGGAGCCTGATGTGGGGCTTGATCCCAGGACCCCGGGATCATGACCTGAGCTGAAGGCAGACGCTTAACGACTGAGCCACCCATGTGCCCCTTTTTATAGCTTTTTAAAACTGAGATATAACATACATGCAATGAAGTGCACAAAGCTTATGTGTTCATTTCTATAGATTTATTTTTTTTTTTAAGATTTTATTTATTTGACAGAGAGAGAGAGACAGCGAGAGAGAGAACACAAGCAGGGGGAGTGGGAGAGGGAGAAGCAGGTTTCCCACTGGCAGGGAGCCTGATGCGGGGCTCGATCCAGGACCCTGGGATCATGACCTGAGCCGAAGGCAGACGCTAACGACTGAGCCACCCAGGCGCCCCTATAGATTTTTTAATTTTTATTTTATTTTTTATTTTTATTTTTTAAAAATATTTTATTTATTTATTTGACAGAGAGAGATAGCGAGAGCAGAAACACAAGCAGGGGGAGTGGGAGAGGGAGAAGCTGACTCCCCGCTGAGCAGGGAGCCGATGTGGGGCTCGATCCCAGGACCCTGGAATCATGACCTGAGCCGAAGGCAGACGCTTAACGACTGAGCCACCCAGGCGCCCCTCTATAGATTTTTTTAAAGATTTATTTATTTATTTTAGAGAGAGAGAGAGAGAGCACAAGGGGGAGGGGCAGAGGGAGAGGGAGAGAAACAGAGAATCTCAAGCAGACTCCTTGCTCAGCACAGAGCCCAAACTCACAACCCTGAGATCAAAACCTGAGCTGAGATCAAGAGTAGGACGCCTCACCAACTGAGCCACCCAAGTGTCCCACCAGAGATTTATCTTATATGTACTTGTCTGTGTAACCACGACCCCGAGCAAGATAGATAATATTAGCAGCGTCCCTCACACCCCTGGGCTGAGCTGAGATGGGGAAGGAAGAGAGGCTTCTCTGAGGATGGAGGCATTTAAGCTAAGGCCTGGATAACAAAAAGGACCTAGCTGAAGGAAGGGTGATGTGGGCAGCAGGAAGAGCAGGTGCAAGGTACTTGAGGTATGACTGAGACACCATGGGGGTCCCAAAGGCCAAGATCAGGCTTTCCTTTATCAGCAGTCTGTTCTTGGTGTACAAAGGTCTGGCGTGCGAGGCCTCCCAGGCACAAGCCCCTGGATGGCGGAGCTGGGCTTGCATCTCGCCTCCCGGGTGGTCACGTCAGCTGCATGGCTAAGAGCAGACTGCGTCCATGAATTTCTAGGACTCCTGAACAACAGAGGTTCATTGACAGTTGTGGGCAGGAGTGAAAATGGGTAGAGGTTGGGACTCCACTGTCCACAGCATGTGGTTACATCCAGGGACACAAATAGCCCCGGGTTCCAATCTGAGGAGGCAACTGGGAAAGTGTCTTTCACTGTGTCCTACCGTGTTTGGCCCATACCAGGATGTGTCCTATTCATGTATTACTACTTATGTGATTAAGAAAAAAGTGAAACAAGGGGCGCCGGGGTGGCTCAGTGGGTTGAACGTCTGACTCTTGATTTTGGCTCAGGTCATGATCTCAGGGTCGTGAGATGGAGCCCCACGTCGGCCTCAGCACTCAGCAGAGTCTGCTTGACATGCTCTCTCCTTCTCCCTCTGCCCCTCCCCCTGCTCTCTCTGTCTCTCTCTCTGTCTCCCTCTGAAATAAATAAAATCTTAAAAAAGAAAAAAGTGAAACAAACCATTCACAAAAGGACAAAAGGACATGGAATCATTTAGAGGCGGTCCCTAGAGGAGTCAGATCTATGGAGACAGAAAATGGTGGGTACCGGGGGAGGGAGAGGGGGAGTTGGTATTTAATGAGGACAGTTTCAGTTCGGAAAGATGGAAATGTTTTGATGGTCGATGTAGTGATGGTTGCACAACAACGTGAATGTTCTTTTTTTTTTATTTTTTATTTTTTTAAAAGATTTTTTATTTATTTGAGAGAGAGAGAATGAGAGAGAGAGAACACATGAGAGGGGGGAGGGTCAGAGGGAGAAGCAGGCTCCCTGCTGAGCAGGGAGCCCGACGCGGGACTCGATCCCGGGACTCCAGGATCATGACCTGAGCCGAAGGCAGTCGCTTAACCAACTGAGCCACCCAGGCGCCCAACAACGTGAATGTTCTTAATGCCACTGAACCATGCACTTAAAATGGTTAGGATGGTAACTTTTATGTTATGTGTATTTTGCCATGATTAAAAATAAAAAAGGAAGGAAAAGAACAATAGAAAGAAAGGAAAGAGGGAAGTAAGGAGAGGGGAAATAAATAAGTGAGAGGGGAAAAAAAACCCCAACATTGTGAAAATCTCCTCCAAGCCACGCTTTCGACCTTGGCTCTCACAGCTTCTTGGTCAGCCATGGTGAGCCGTAGCCTCGGGATGTATGTCAAGGGCAGCATGGCCTCCCAGCCCTCTTCCAAGCCGCCCACACCCTGGCTGCCAGGAACCCCCGGGGGCATCCAGGGAGGAAAAGGCCATCAGAATCCCTGTGGGGCACCTGCAGACCTGTCTGCTCTTCCCATTCTGCGTGTTAGGCTGCTCAGTGACCCCAACACCCTGCCTGGAATCTGGGCTCTGTCCTCCTTGGCTGACCTGACTGCAACTTGTGGTCCTGGCTCACAGTGGGTAGACAGCGGGGGGATAGCACACCTGTCTACAGGGGCAGTGGATACTGCTGGTCGCCTGCAACTACAGCGCTCTCTTTTTCTTTTTTTCTATGTTTTATTTAAGTCATCTCTACACTCACCATGTGGCTCGAACTCACAACCCGGAGGGCAAGAGTTCCAGGCACTTCTGACTCAGCTAGCTAGGTGCTGGTAATTCTATTTTTAATTGTTCAAAGAAACTCTGTATTGTTTTCTGCAGCAGCTGCATCATTTAACATCCATTTTATTTTTATTTTTTAAAGATTTTATTTATTTCAGAGAGAGAGAGAGAATGAGGGGGGGTAGGAGCAGAGGGAGAGGGATAAGCAGACTCCGCCCTGAGTGCAGAGCAGGCTGGGGCTCAATCCCATGACCCTGAGATCATGACCTGAGCTGCAATCAAGAGTTGGTGGCTTAGGGCGCCTGGGTGGCTCAGTTGGTTAAGCGTCTGCCTTCAGCTCAGGTCATGATCCCAGGGTCCTGGGATCGAGTCCCACGTCGGGCTCCCTGCTCTGCGGGGAGCCTGCTTCTCCCTCTCCCACTCCCCCTGCTTGTGTTCCCTCTCTCGCTGTGTCTCTCTCTGTCAAATAAATAAATAAAATCTTAAAAAAAAAAAAAGAGTTGGTGGCTTAGCCAACTGAGCCACCCAGGTACCTCTCATTCATTTAATTTTATTTTTTAATTTTATTATTTTTAAAATATTTTATTTATTTGATAGAGGGAGAGAGAGAGAGCACAAGCAGGTGGAGCGGTAGGCAGAGGGAGATGGAGAAGCAGGCTCCCTGCCAAGTAGAGAGCTAGACATGGGGCTCGATCCCAGGACGCTGGGATCATGATCAGAGCCAAAGGCAGACGCTTAACTGACTGAGCCACCCAGGCGCCCCAATAAATAAAATCTTTAAAAAATACATGTAAAATGTCTGTTTCATAGGCGAATATCAGGAAAATCACTCAGGCCCCCTTCAACAAAGAGACGAAAAAATGGAGGCACAGAGAAGGAAATGGGTTTGCCCAAGGTCACGTAGCAAGTTGGTGGTAGAGCTGATCTCCCTTTTCTCAAGCTATGGTCCCCTCCCCCCAACTTTATTTTGTCTATTCAGCATCTGAACCTCATTCCTGCATTTGTGGATCTCTCTCCTACCTCCAACTTTTGAAATTCTAAAGGCTAAATATTAGCTTTCCCAGCATCCCTTGCACAAGAACATGAGCATGTGACTTGGAATCGGCCAATCACATTCTCACATCCAGGAGTTTGACTCCAGAGCCAGGCTAGGAATCCAACACCCATTGTCCTTTTGATTCATAAACCACCCAGGCTGGTTTGTGTCATTTGTTAAAGATTTTTTATTTATTTATTTACTTGAGAAGAGAATGAGAGAGAGAGAGAGAGCACATGAGAGGGGGGAGGGTCAGAGGGAGAAGCAGACTCCCCGCCGAGCAGGGAGCCCGATGCGGGACTCGATCCAGGGACTCCAGGATCATGACCTGAGCCGAAGGCAGTTGCTTAACCGACTGAGCCACCCAGGCACCCGGTTTGTGTCATTTGTAAACAAGAATCCCCCTTGATAAAATGTCTGAGATTAAAACTGAAATCACAAATGTCTGGGGCTAGAAAAACAAGGGTGTTACTTCCTCAAATTCTCATCCTCATCATCTCCTACTTAAGACTATTCCTTTGAGGTTGATCTAAATTCCATCTATTTTGGTCATTATCTTGGATTATAGCACATGCTTAAATGTAAAAACTCTAGAAGGTGGAAAACTTAGAAGAACTTAGAAATTACCAAGAGGAGCCATCTACAATCTACTCAAGGTCATCACTGTATATATTATTTATTTATTCCAGTCATCTACTATCTACCGATTGATCGATCAATTGATCGATAGATCTATAGATATAATGTAAATCTTTGTGAAATGGGGTTATTTTCTGCACAGTGTGGTACTCACTAAACTTGTTCTAGGCCCAAAAAGACTGCTCCTTTTGTCCCCAAGTGAAGCTAGTAGTGGCCATATGACTTGATTGGGCTAAGGATATTGGGCACAAGTGTCACCTTCAGCGAGATGCTCTAAGTGTCATTTTCCTCACTTGGCAACTACAGAAGCCCATGTCAAGTCAGAGCCTCCATATCCCTGGGTCCCTGAGTAACACAACCTGGTAGCGTGTGAAGAAAAGAAATCACCCTTTGTTGATATAAACCCCTTAGACAATGGGGATGTTTGTTACAGCAGACTGTCCTAACTAATTATTTTGAAATAATTACAGACTCAAAAAAGTTACAAAAACAGTACAGAGAGGTGCCATGGACCCTTCCCTCAGCTTTTCCCAATGGTAGGTACTATTACAAATCCTACATAACCATAGTACTTTATTGGGCCTGGAAATTAACATTAGTACATTACGATTAATAAGTCTATAGACTTACCTCAAATTTTACTGATCAATACCATTTGTAGCCCATTTCCCCCTCTTTGTGTCATATATAAGCCCTTTTTCATGCCCCTGATAGGATGTTTAATGGCTGTTCAGAATCTTCTGGATGAACCTTAATGGGTGTTGCCATTGCCTTGTTTAGCACTTTCATTCCTACCCAAACAATGGAAATGATACCTGTTCTCTGATTGTATCTCGAATAATTTCCTTATGAGAAATTCCTGAGAAAAAGGTGTGTGTGTGTGCATGTGTGTGTGTGTGTGTGTGTGTTGATAGTAGGCTCCATGCCCAGTGTGGAGCCCAACATGGGGCTCAAACTCACAACCCACCCCGAGATCAAGACCTGAACCGAGATCAAGAGTCATCAAGAGTCAGACGCTTAACTGACTGAGTCACCCAGGAGCCCCAAGGGTATACATATATATTTTTAAATTTTTATTTATTTATTTGAGAGAGAGAGAGAGAGAGAGAGAGCCTGAGCGGGGGGAGGAGCAGAGGGAGAAGGAGAAACAGGCTTCCCCGCTGAGCAGGGAGCCCCACATGGGGCTCGATCCCAGGACCCTGAGATCATGATCTGAGCCAAAGGCAGACGCTTAACCCAGTGAGCCACCCTAGGCACCCCAGGGTATACATATATATTTTTTAAAGATTTTATTTATTTATTTGACAGAGAGAGACACAGCGAGAGAGGGAACACAAGCAGGGGGAGTGGGAGAGGGAGAAGCAGGCTTCCCGCGGAGCAGGGAGCCCGATGTGGGGCTCGATCCCAGGACCCCGGGATCATGACCTGAGCCGAAGGCAGACGCTTAACGAATGAGCCACCCAGGCGCCCCCAGGGTATACATATTTGTAAGCCATCTTGTCAAATTTCTTTTTAGGAAGTCATATCCAGGTATCGTAGCTGTTATGACAACCTGCCTTCACACCACCTCGCCAACATGGTGTGTTATCATTTACCATATCTTTGCCAATTTGCTAAGCGAACGAATAAAAAAAGTAATAATGAAGTGTTTCATCACTGTTTTAATTTGCATTTACTTGGAGGTTCGTAGGATTAAATCCTTTATTTCCATATACGAACTCATATTTCTTTGTGGTTTCTCTGTGAGGCTTCTAAAGATAAATAATAAACAAAAAACTTCTGTTAGTTTCTCAAAGTGTTTTTCAGCAAACAAGTTAGGCTTTCTTTCTTTCTTTTTTCCTAAGTAGGCTCCATGCCCAACGTGGGGCTTGAACTCACGACGCTGAGATTGGGAGTCGCATGCTCTACCAACTAAGCCAGCCAGGCGCCCCACAAGCTACCATTTCTTTTTCAGTTTTGACATATTCATCTTTATCACATCCCCTCCTGTTGGTCACTCATCAACAAGCCTTCATGGGCGTCATGGGACCATGCTTTGGAGAGAAACCTTTTTTAGGATTCTCTTAAGGAGGGCCTACCTGCTTCCTCCCCTAGAATGTCAACGAAGGCGAGAAGGGGCAGGAAAGCGACAATTGAGATGAGGCTCAGAGGAAGGAGATTTGCCAGGTGAACCATTACAGGAGGAGGGAGGCGCATGGGCAAAATGTCTGCGAGTGTGTGGTGGAAAGTTTCAGTGTGGCTTAGGTTTAGAGTGATCATGGCTGGAGAGTTGCCAGGCTCAGATGATCTGAGCCTCACGTGCACTGAGGATTTGGGAGTTTAGATGCCTCTGGCCCTGTGGGAAGGACAGCCTGGCAGGGAATGAGGGTGGAAGGCGGAGAATCAGGGAGGAGCTGATCACACCAGGGATGGTGGCTGGGGCTGGCCAAGGTGAGGGCCTCGGGCGGAGCGAGAGGTGGATGGATTGAAGAGTTACTTAGGAGAATGGGCCGAGCTGAGATTGGATGGTAGAGCCTCAGGAAAAGTGATGACAGTTGAGTTGGACCGCTGGGGGCCAATGCGACCACCTGTGAAGGGGGCCATACGAGCAGTCCGGTGTGGGAGGAACACGAAGATTTGGGCCTTAGCCACCTCATAAAATATCAATGCTCCAGAAGAAATGAATGGCCTCATTGCGGTAGAAATCTTTGAGACCATGACATGAACTAGAAACCTTCTGTTGAATTAAACCTTGGTGAGGCATTAAGAAATAGTTCTTGGGGCACCTGAGTGGCTCAGTCGGTTAAGCGGCTGCCTTCAGCTCGGGTCATGATCCCAGGGTCCTGGGATCGAGCCCCGCATCGGGCTCCCTGCTCGGCGGAGAACCTGCTTCTCCTTCTCCCTCTGTCTGCCGCTCTGCCTACTTGTGCTCTCTCTATCCCTGTTAAATAAATAAATAAAAATCTTAAAAAAAAAAAAAAAAAGAAATAATTCTTAAAATGGAGAGGTGTCCGGGACCTTACCGGCTTGGAAAAGCTCCCAGGTCCATCCACTTGTCCCCTGCCCCCAGGGCTAACAGCCGTTCGGGATGCAGTGTGTTCAGAGCATATCCTGAGGGACCTTTCTCTAAACATTTATGTGGCAGTGACATGTGCAGAGGCAATGGTTAGGATCCCGTGTGTGTCCAAAATAGCACCTCGCTGGACACTTCATTGTGCAGCTTGCTTTTCTATCTTTAACAATGTTCTAAAGATCTTTCTGTGTTAATTATACCCATGTCCTCTGAAACATTGTTTTAGGATGTTCCAGTTACTGTTGGTGCATAAGAAGTCACCCCACAGCTGAGTGATTTCAAACACAATCATTTTCGTTCCCTCTTATGGTTTCAATGTGCCAGGAATATGGGAAGGGCCCAGCCGGGCATGTGCGCCCAGCCAGGGACTACAGCCTTAGAAGTTGGGGCTTGGCCGGCCAGCTATCTCTGTTCACGTGGTCTTGGTGGTCTCTCAGCATGGGCTTGTGTTGGCTTCCTCACAACATGGCAGCCTCCAGGCAGCTGGTGCCTTCGAGTGAGTCTTCCAGCGAGCAAGGTGGGAGCTGTGGTACCTTGTATGACCCGCCCCCGCCATCGGCAGTCACACAGTGTCACCTCCACTGGATTCTACTTACCAGCAGGTCCCAAGCCAGGGAAGGAGTATAACGTATCCAGTGGAATCTAATGGGGGAGTCGCAAGGTTCTAGAAGTGAACCTGGGATGGGAGATATTGTTGTGGCCATCTGTCACATAGGAGGGGTCTATCATCTTTATTCTTTAAATTTTATTTGTTTTTATTTTTATTTATTTTTTTAAAGATTTTATTTATTTGTCAGAGAGAGAGAGAGAGAGAGAGCGCATAAGCACGGGGAGTGGCAGGCAGAGGGAGAAGCAGGCTCCCCGCTGAGCAGGGAGCCCGATGCGGGACTCGATCCCAGGATCCTGGGATCATGACCTGAGCCGAAGGCAGATGCTTAACCGACTGAGCCACCCAGGCATCCCTATTTGTTTTTAAAAGTAAACTCTATGCCTGACGTGGGGCTTGAACTCACGACCCTAAGATCAAGAGCCACATGGGCCACCAACTAAGCCAGCCAGGTGCCCTGAGTCTACACTTGTCGTGACTGCCCCCCTCCCAGTCCCAGCTGTGTCAGGGCGTTTCATGGCTTCCCATCACACACTGACCATATGACATTCCAGCCTTGAGCCATTCCGTGCACATCCTCAACCATGCCTTGCTGAGGCCTCTTGTGCTTCCCTGGGGACACAGAGGTCTGTCCCCCCCCCCATTGCTCAACACCCCACCTTCTCCATGGGGCCATTTCACCTTCTAGAGCCGAGGACTTTCCTCTAGACCCAGGGCCCATCCTGGCCCCTGAAGACTCTTGTCTTTTCCAAACCTGGGCTCAGATCTCTGTGGCCTTGAGCAAGTGCCTCACCTCTCTGAGCCCCACCTGTGTCATCTGTGAAATGGGAATGAAGAATGAAGTCCTCCACCTGTCAGGGATGTGGGGAGAAATGGGGGAGGAAGGCACTGACCAGAGGGCAGAGTTGGAGGGGAAGGGGCTGTCCAGATAGATGGGTGGTGAAAGCAAAGGCCAGCTGAGGGGTGGGAAGGGAGCACAGGATCTGCAACCCGGAGCAGCAGTTCAGGCTGGTGGAGGTGCCTGGTTCGGGGCCAGTGTCCACACAAGAACCAAGCTGGTTCTATGACCTTAGGCCAAGGTCAATGTGGGAGCCAGGCCAGGGGGCCTGCAGCCCTGACCTCTCACCCTCATCACGGTCCCTGTGTCCCTGGGTTACCATGTGTGGATGTCCTGCCAAACACCAGCTCCTATTGATTACCTTCGTTTTTTTTTTTTTTGCTTAAAAATTATCTTCCTTTTTTTTTTTTCTTTAAGATTTTATTTATTTGAGAGAGAGAGAAAGGGAGAGAACAAGTGCGGGGAGGGGCAGAGGAAGAGCGAGAGAAAGAATCTCAAGCAGACTCCACGCTCAGTGCAGAACCTGACGCAGAGCTCGAACTCATGACCCCGAGGATCATGACCTGAGCTGAAATCGAGAGTCGTCCACTCAACCGACTGAGCCACCTAGGTGCCACCCAAATCATCTTCCTTTTCATTGTTACCATAGAGAATACAGAAATGCCTGAAGAAAGTACAACCTTCCCTAGTACCTCTTGCTGTCCCATCCCCCAGTGGGCTCAGAGAGGTGCAGAATGCTGCCCAAGGTCACAGAGCCCAGAAGCGGTGGGTCACGATTGGAACCCACAACCACCCGACCTGGGAGGAAGGTGAGCAATACTTCATAGATATTGGCTCCAGGACTGGCAGGGCAGCCTCAGGGCAAATTACTTGCCTTCTCTGTGCCGGTTTTCTCACCTGCAAACTGGGGATAACCACCACCAAGCAGGCAGTGGGCAAGTCACAGGTCCAGAACGTCAGCTGGGCACACAGGCACTGGCAGCAAGGCTGCATGTCTGGGCTTCCAGGGCAGCCACGTGCAGCCATGTGACTGTTGTGACCAAGGGGCACAAGGGAGGGATGGATCAGTTTCCATATTGGGTCTCTAAGGGGTGGCGTGGGCCCCTCTCTTCCCCCTCGCCTCCTTGTTGCTGGCTGAAAGGTGGAATGGATAGACGGAGTACCAGCAGCCATCTTGGGCCATGAGATGACCTTGGATATAGGGATGGCACATACTAAAGCAACAACACAGTGTTTTCCAACACTGTGAGGCACCAACTCTAGATTCTGCATGAAATATATTAACTCGTGTCCAGTAACTCAAAATTATGTTGTATCTTGCTGCCATTCGCCAATGAACTAGATCATACAAATACATATATCGTATGATATCTTGTCATACCAAAATTCCAGTGGTACTTTTTTTCCCCTCAAGGGGCTCATTTTTAAACTGGCCTCATCCTGTATATCCTGAAATCAAGGGTTCGGTGAGCTGATTTGCTGCAAACATTAAAACAAATTCGAATCTATTAAAATAGAGTCAAAGCCACTAAAACAAAAACATGTGGGCTTCCAAACTGATGGGAGTGAGGATCTTGGCAAATGCACCCCCTAAAAGCAAAAATAAAACTAGACAGAGTTCTCAAAAACAACCATTTCAGGATCCTTGAGATTGATCAAAGGCATTCAACAAATTAAAAAGTGTTTATTCAGGAAAATCAGGATGGCAGGTAGGAGTGGTGAGAGATGGTGGTGCCTTTTGCCTAAAGCTGCTCTAGCCAGGCCAGGACCTCAAAGTCACTGCCTGACCAGGTGTTATTTTCTTTGGAACTGAATAGCAACATACTGGGAAGGGGAGGGATTCTCAGGGTGGAATGAACAGGGAAGGTCAAGGTCTCCTAACTAGCCTGAGGTTGGGATCCTGGTTGCAACAGACTGGTGAACTAATCAGCAGTCGAAAGGCCCAGAGAACACAGCCACAGCTGACCCCACGCATCAGCAAGGGACCAGATAGCTGGGTGCATGCGCAAGGCTGTGCACATGCTTGGGAGAGGTGGAGAGAGGCTTGTCCACCCACAGTTCCATGCAACCTGCCCAAAGGAAGGCCATGCACGCGTGCTGAGGAAACGTAAGAGAGGGGTAGGGGGCGCCTGGGTGGCTCAGTCGTTAAGCATCTGCCTTCGGCTCAGGTCATGATCCCAGGGTTCTGGGATTGAGCCCCACGTCGGGCTCCCTGCTCAGCCGGAAGCCTGCTTCTCCCTCTGCCACTCCACCTGCTTGTGTTCCCTCTCTCGCTGTGTCTGTCAGATAAATAAAATCTTAAAAAAAAAAAGGGGGGGGTAGGAAGCTGAGGCAGGGCCAACTTGCAAGCTGTCTAAGCACAGGGCCACTGGTGCGGACCCTCAGCAAGTCAGGTGTCTGAGCAGAAAGCCCGGGCCGTCGCTGGCCGTCACAAGCTAGGCCGACCCAGGGGTGATACCTAGAGGAAGGCAGCCTAAAAACAAAACCCCAAACCTGAGCAGAGACATCAGCAGCTACTTGCTGTGGGGGAGGCAGACCCTACAGAGTTAGATCAGTAATTCTTTTTTTTATGTGTATCGACACATCTTTATACATCTTAAATGATATATATTTGAGAAATACACATACCTTGGAGACTTTCATATCAGTACACAGAGCTGGCTCATTCTTTGTTACAGTTGTACGAAGTACGATAATGAAAACTATACAAGTTGCTGAATGTGTGTGTTGTTGTTTCCCTGTACACAGGTTTTTAACTTGCCTTTTATATATCCTCTGTTTAATCAAAGTTGGTTTTGCATTTTGTCCTTCCAGAAAATTAGCTCTTGGGTTTTTTCCTTCTCCATTTCTGTAGAGCAGCAATTCTTAAACAAAGAAAGCAAAGCCATCATCCACGAAACTCCCCATGGCGGGGGTGGGGGCGAATTTAGAATTCAGAGTTGCTACAATCTATTATTTAAAATGCCCATTTTTTTTTTTTTTTTTTTAAAGATTTTATTTATTTATTTGAGACACAGCAAGAGAGGGAACACAAGCAGCAAGCAGAGGGAGAGGGAGAAGCAGGCTCCCCAGTGGGCAGGGAGCCTGATGTGGGGCTAGATTCCAGGACCCTGGGATCATGACCTGAGCTGAAGGCAGATGCTTAACGACTGAGCCACCCAGGTGCACTGTTTTGTGTTTGTTTTTTTTTTAAGATTTTAAAATTTTTATTTATTTATTTGACAGAGAGAGAGAGAGACAGCGAGAGCAGGAACACAAGCAGGGGGAGTGGGAGAGGGAGAAGCAGGCTTCCCGCTGAGCGGGGAGCCCGATGCGGGGCTTGATCCCAGGACCCTGGGATCATGACCTGAGCCGAAGACAGACGCTTAACAGACTGAGCCACCCAGGCACCCCTAAAATGTCCATTTTGAACGGGAAAAAAAAAAAATGCAAGGCACACCAAGAAACCAGCGTGACTGACACAGAGGGAAAAAGTAGTCAATAGACCCTTTTCTCTGAGAGGGTCCAGATGTTGGACTTCAAAGCAGCTGTTATTAATATGTTAGAACTACAGGAAACAGCGTTTAGAGAATCAAAGGCAAGTCATGAAAAGAAGATCTTATTGAAGAGATACGAATTATAGAACTCAACGTACATTCTGGACTTGGAAGCTCTCTTTGGTCGCGTGGGCTCCCACAGTGCCCCGGGCTTCCCAGGCCACGACACAGACCTCTGTGTGGCACGAGCCCGGTTCTGTGACTGTCTCCCCGACCCCGCCTCGGCTGTAGGCAGGGAAGGGAGCGAGCTGCTTGCTCCCTGCATGGCAAGGGCACCCAGCAGGGCCAAGAGCCTGATCTGGAGATCAGAGGGTGTGGTGACTGGGCAGGTCCGAATTTTCCCCTGCCTGGGCCTCAGTGTCCTCCCGTGAAATGGACCCCATGGGATGTGGGGACGGGAGGAGGACGGGGCCCCTAAGCCATCGGCGACCCCGCAGGGAGCCTGGAATGAGTCCACCAGAAGGCAAGGCCGTGAGCTTTGTGGTCTGTTTAATTTATTACTGTTTGACATCCAGTGACACTGACATACCCCCACCGGGCCTGTGGCCCCCGGCCCCAGCGGGTCTGACCTGTCCCGCAGAATACAGTACGAGGGGTGGACGGCTACACGCGTGCACCCACGGCTGAAACTACAGTGACTCCCAACTGCGGCCACGACGGTACTGCCGGGAAAGGAGACAACCGGGTGTCGCGTGTTCCCCGAGTCCTAATTCTTGTTTTCAACAGTTAATGCCGTTACAAACGCTACTGACGCCAGGACAGGGCCAGACACAAACAGTCCTACATCTTCTCTGCTGTATAAATATGGAAGCTTTTCGTTTATACAGTTTTTACCCCCAGGCTGAAACTACATCTGCTGCTACCCGTTACTGCTAAGGGCTACGCCGCCTCGGCTCTGGAACCAGGGGCCCGGGGTCGAGACTCTGGAATGTTGGGACTCAGTCTTCCTCGCTGCCACTTCCTGAGCGGTCCTGGAGGGGGACAGGAGAGAGCATGGTCAGCCCCACTGTCGAGGGCCCCCCACTGGGGCCTACCCAGGCGCTGAGCATGTTGGCCGGCTGAACTGCCCTCACTGGGGGTGAGCGGGCAGCAGGGGGGCACCGTGAGCCAGACCCCAATGTCGTTCTTCTCCCAGGGCCTGGCCCCTGCACCCACACGGACTCTTCCTTGGACCTGGGAGACTCACTGGGCCCTCCCTGCTTCCTGCCACCACAGCGTGCCTGGCCCTGTGCCCCTGACCCGCGGCTTCAAAACCACCATGGCTATTCCTGACTATGTAGGATGTTTGTTCTTCCGCACAAACGTTTTAAACAGCTTGGCAAGGGCCACAAAACGCTCTGCTGCATCCGGACTGGGCAGATGGGGAGCTTTACAGCCTAGACGCTCCTCTCTGTAACACAGGCCACCCCTCCATTGGCCAGGACATCATTAATGTCCTCATCAGGTTATCATGTGTGCGGTCAGGTTTGTTCCGAAGCGCCAGATTTTGCTATTACTGCAACTGGCTGCATGAGAAAAACAGCAACCCTGAGAGGGCACTCAACGGGTTCTGCCAGGAGCCAGGCCCCAGGAAATCCACTGGGCCTCCCTGTTTTCTAGAAGTGGAAACTGAGGCTCAGACGTTAAGTCAACTGCCCAGCTCCCGCAGCAGGGAAGGGCCGGGCACGCAGGCCCCAGCCAGAGGGCAAAGCTTCTTTAAATGCGCCAAGCGGGTCGCTACCGCCCCCGATGCCCACCGTGGGCCTGATGCTCCCGCAGTTCCTGCCCGTGCACCAGGACGGCAGCCTGCTCCGGGGGACAGGCGACATCCAGACACCACTCACGGCACCATTCACGGGATCTGTTCTGCACCGTTTTGCTAATTTCAGGTCACGGGATTTTGGTTTTTGTGCTTATCCACCACCATTGTTTGGAAATCCTCCTAGAGGGGGCTGTGTCTGCTCAGGGGTGACAGATGGGGGACTGTCTGGTGGCATCTTCCATCCCGCTGCCTCCTGACCCCACCCTCGATATAGACCCAATCCCACTGGCCTCAGGGCACTGGTTCCACTAGGGCCACACAGACCTGGTCTGGAGTTATGCCGTGTACAACCCTGAGCCTCAGTTTCCCTATCTGTGGAGTGGGGCGTTAAGAGCACCGACCCTCCCCACACCATGACAGAAGGGTCCAAGACCTGGCATGGGGACAGAGCTCCAAAGACCCAAGTGCCACCGGCCACCTGCTCCTGCCCATGCCGGGGCCCTGGGGGCTCACCTCCTCCTGCTCCTCTTCACTATCATCATCGCTGACCACCGGCTTGGCCCGCGAACCGCGGCTTGGCCGCCGCCGGCCCCCCTTCAGCCGATCCTGTGCCTTCTCCTTCCGGCCCAGCTTGATCTTCACTTTGACCGAGCGGGCTGGGGTAGGGACCAGAAAGTGGGGGAAAAAGGAAGAAAGACGTGAGCTTGGGAGAGCATGGCAAGCCAAGTCAGGGGTGGCTGGGAGCTGCCTGGCTGTGATGTTGGTCTGCCCAACCACCCACCGTTGGGACTCACACTCAGACTCAGAGCCTTCCTCCTCGCCCTCCTCTTCTTCCTCGCTCTCCTCGCCCTCACTGTCATCTTCTTTCTCTATTTTCTGCCGCACGCTGGTGAAAACTGACTGCAGGACGATGGAGTCTTCATAGATCTGGAAGGAGACACGTGGGGTTTGAGTGGGCTGGGGCCTGATGGGGGCCATTGGCCCTGCCCTCTGGCAGGACAGCCTGTGCAGGGCAGAGGGCCCTCAGTAACCCTTTCCCAATCAGGGCCTGAGAGAACATGAGACCCGGAGAAAAGTGTGGATGTGTTAGTTTAGGAACGACTACAAGTTCCTCCCTTCCTCTAAAGAATCCCAGTGAGCACAGGCTTTTAAAGGCTCTGAGAAGGTCTGCAGTATTGCTGGAAATGCATGTCCCTTGTTTAAGGCAGCATTTCCCCCAAATTTAGGACTGTAAAATCTCTTTTCCACGAGAATCAATCCTAAGTACACTTAGGAAAAGTTTGCTAAGTTGACGTTGTGTGTGTGTGTGTTAATTTCACTGCAGGAAAGGACACATCCACACGATTCCTTTCGAGAAGTTCCTAGTGAATTCAAAGTAAAACTCCAACATATATACTGGATTGCTCACTGAGTCATCCTGGATGGATCAGACTGCGTTTATTTCCTCTAATCTTTTTTTTTTTTCCTGCCTCTTTTAGTAAGGAATACATTGCTTTTATAGTTGACAAAATATTCTAAGTGGTTGGGAATTCTTTTTTATCAATCTGTTGTAGCATCCATGCTGGCATGAAGCCCAATGCAGGGCTTGAACTCATGACCCTGAGATCGAGCCCCACGTTGGACTCCCTGCTCAGTGGGGAGTCTCCTTCTCCTTCTCCCCCTGCTTGTGCTCTCTCAAATGAATAAATAAAATCTAAAAAAAAAGACCTGAGCTGAGATCAAGAGTTGGACACTCAACCAATTGAGCCACTCAGGTGCCCCTTAATCAGTCAATTAAAACAGAGCCAGGGGCGTGCTGAATTGGGGCCTAGCTGTGAAGGTGGCCAAAGCTAGGAGTGCGTGCCCTCCACCCCAGGGGCCTCCTCACCAGGGAGCCCTCCAGGTTGAAGGTCTGAGCGTTCTGGCACAGCAGCATGACATCCTTCTCCAGGTCATTGAGGCTGCGGTACTTGTGGTTGCGGATGCGCTCCTGTGGGCGGTGGGAAAAGCAGCCTTACCTTGGGAATCTGCCTTGTGCCCGGGGACCCTGGGGCCGGGAGGCCCTCTGCCTAACAAGGTCATGGCCCTGTCTTCTGGGCACCTCTATAAAGACTCGGAAGCCCAGGCCCATGGAACACAGAGCTGTACTTCTGAAGCCTAGGTCATGGGTAACCTTGAAGGAGCCCCGAACACACTGCCCACCAACACACCCTTAGGACCCTCTCCCACAAACTGGGCTGCTGGGGCTCTTGAGGCCACGAGGAATCCCAAGAGCCTGTGACTGGGCCCCTGGTCAGAGAGCCCAGGCTCTGCCCAGTCTGCACCGTGGTCATCTGTCCCATACACCCCAGTAGCGCCCAGATGTGGAAGGTACTGGGTCAGATTCCCCAAACACTGATGTGGGCACACTTCTGCGGAGAACCCCCACTTCCCACACCCTATGCCAGGCTTACCTTTATCTTCTTGAAGTCCACAGGCTTGCGGATGAGCTCGTAATACTCGGGCAGCTCCTTGCGGGAGGGCAGCTGGATGAATACCTCGCTGAGCTGACGTCCACTACTACTGCAAGGCGGGACACAGTGGGCGTCACTCCCAGGCCCTGCCTGCTGGGGGAGCCCCCGCTGGGCCGCCACCCATTGTTTGAGGAATGAGAAATTTGAAGCGCTCATACATGTACTGACTCCCATAGGTGTACTGTCTTGTGAGTTCTAGAACATTCTTGAGAGGGGCCAGGGATGCATTTGAATCCAGACTCTGCCCTCCCCCAATCACCCCCGGCTCTTGGAGGGAACATCCCCAGAGACCGTGCAGCCAGAGCCTCAGAACTTGAAGGAGGCAGAATCACGATTATAGTTATGTACGACGCAAAAATCAGTTGGCTTATGTCGGGAGCAGTAAGTGCCGGTTCTCAGAGAGAGACCACTTTTTGCAAGTTTTGCAAGCATATCTCTCACAGGCAGCACTTAGGAGCCGTGAACTTCAGAGAATTTGGCAAAGACCGGTGGAAGAGAGATGCCCCCTGGAAAGACCCTAATGGAAGACCTGAGCGGTTTTCTAGTCCTTGCCATTGGGAAAGTACTGGTTTTCCACAAGGGAGCAGAGGAAAGACGCAATGGGAGCAGCCCTGAGACGTGGCGGGGTCCCAGGTGCTGTCTCCTGGGCCTCACTATGAGAGGAGCCGTGCACTTGGCCACCAGGCTGTGCCACACCCAGGCCTTGCTCTGTCTGGGAACAGGAGCTCAGAGGGAACATCACTCCTGGGCCTGCCTGAGGAGGGAGGGCGCAGGCGCTTCAAGGACTGGCAGACGGGAGAAGACGAACTCTTACGAGCTCAGTCTCCCTTTCTGGTGTGTCAGCCTGGAGACACGGACCCTGCCCTGGGGGATCCGGGGAGCCGGTGAGCTGGTCGAGGCCCTGCTCTGAGGCTTGCATACGGGTGGCCTGCCCTCCCTTATCTGTGACCAGCTGGACCCAATACAGGGCAGGATGTGGCTGAAAATGCAACCTGGAAGGAAGGGGGAGGCTGGCACTCCCTGAGCGCGGGCACCCCCACTTGGCACTGGGATGAAAGACTGGAAGGCAGGGGCCCAAGGCAGGCTGTGTGTGGGCAGGGCTTGCTGGGAACTTGTGTGTTAAGTGTCCAGCCCAGAGCAAGGACTGAATGGTGATGGCTGTCTAAAGCCAGCAAGGTGCAGAGACCAGATTCCCGCTCCTGTCTGTACGGCCTGTAGCTCAGATGACCCCAGCTGCCCTGTGATGCACAGAAACCCTGAATGAGCAAAGTTTCTGGGATCCCGGCCAGGAGAAGCCTCGGGGAGGCAGTCCTGGCAAAGCTGCTCCTTAATGCAGTCGTGATGTTGGGAGCATCCGGCAGTAAACCCTGACGTGCCCTCCCTGGAGTAGCAGGCTTCCCTTCTCTCCGGGAACAGGCTGGTGGGTGGCTTGGCCACAGACACCCAGAGCTTGTTTACGTAACTCTGAAAACAAGAACCGGTATCCGAAGGCAGCGGACGCTCGACCCGGGAGAGGCAGACCTGAACCGCAACCCACCACTCACCCACCTGCACGCGTCGTGCTGTCCCCCTAACCTTCCCAGAGCTCCCCTTTCTCATCCCGACAGCACTATCCTTATACTCTTGACCATGACGCACAGCGGCAGCCACAGCTTCCACTCTGATAGAGGACACGCACCCGCAGCCGTAAAGTAGCAGAGGTTTCCCCGCACAGGGTCTCCCTTGTTCAGTGAGATGAACTCTGTTTTCTCCACTATTTCACTTTCTAGAAATGCCAGTTGACCCACTACATTCATTTTGCTGCTCACTGATGGGTGTGGAGAGTGTGCCATGCATGGTGCTAAGGCTGGGCTCTCTAGGCCACACGCCCCCCCGTGCTCATCTGTGGCATCTGTGAAGGTGGCTGGGCCTTGGGATGTGCATGGCCTTCGAGGGAGCTCACGAAGTAGGACTCTAGTGCTGGAATACAGTGGAAAGTTTTGTAGTAAAACCCTCTCACTTCCATCGGGCAAAGAAATTGGTGGAGACAGGAAAGAACGGGGAGCAACGGGGCGCCTCTTACAAACCTTCGGAATGAGGGTGTCACCGAGGAATAAAGGCCTGCTTGGCCACCCTGTGCGTGACGTTTCTCTGGTGCAATGAGCTCGGGAGTGCAGGTGGCCCGGAACTGGGTGCGCATGATGGACGGATAGGGCCCCAGGACAATGGGGGACTTTTAAAGGCTTCCTCTCTCAGAGAGCAAATCCACTGTCATAACATTTTAGTTGCCAAAGTGTGGAGATGTCATTTTTAATCCTTAGAAGTCCTCTGGAGACCCCCACCCCACCACCAGGCAGCGCTGCGGCGGGCTCGGGGCCAAGAACCTTCCAGCCCTCCTCCCCTCTGTGTTAGAGGTGGACAAGTCACAGCTGTCTACCTCACTGGGAATGAAACCCAAAGTCCCGGCAGTGGCAGCCTGGCCCTCCAGGCCTCTGACCTCAGCATCCCTCTCTCCCACCTCCTCAGAATCATCAAAGCCACAGCTCCCCAGGAAGCCTAGCTGCAGCCCTCACGTCACCTCAGAGCAAATGTCCACTCCCCCCAAGGTTCTGTGGCCCCCCCCACCCCCCCTTACAGATGGTAACAAAAAAGAATGACTGAGATATAAGATCCTTAGGGCTCAGCTCCCCGAGGTGCGCCGGGCTCCTGAGAGCCCACCTGACCTCTGGGACCTGGGTGGGCTCAGCCTCTTCTTGAACTTGATGTTATGGGGTCCCACGCAGTCAGCTCCCAGGTCTGGCCGCCTCCCTCATCGCTGTGAGATCTGTCTCGGGCATCTCAGGAGCCGCCTCATGCCCCGTGGTGGGCACCTGCCACACGGTCTGCTCGCCCACCTGCTTGGACTGGCACCTGGGCTGGGTATCCGGAAGCACATGGCTGCAGACACTCACGTCCAAGCGCCCGGCTTGCACGTCTTCTGGGCACACACCGGCAGGTGAAGAGCTGGAGAGCAGGGCAGGGGCGCTCGGCGTCAGTGGACACCGAGCCCCCGCTCACTGCGCCCACGGTGGCATTCCTGGGCGGTGTGGCTATTCTACATGCTGGCTGCGAACTGCTGCCTCCGTGCGCTTTTAACTCACGATTCCTTGGTGAGCAGCAAAACCAGGCACCGTTTCATAGGTGGAATAGTCCCCCGACGACCTCTTTCCGGCAGCACCTGTTCACGTCTTTATCCTCCAGAGAGCCCTTTCTGCAAACCCCTTTTCCAGTCTACGTCATGTCTTCTTACTCTCTTGATGGTGTCTTTTGATGAACAGATCTTAGTTTTAATCAAATTCCAATTTATCAATACTTCCTTTTCTACTTGGTGTTTCTCCTGTCCTGTCACAGAGGTACTGCATTTTGTTCTAGAAATGTTGACAATTCAACCTCTTTATGTTATTAGCTATGAAGCCAGTTACCCGGATCAGTGTCACTTCTCCCAACCAAATCCCATGTGTCTGAGTCCTCGCTAGACCAGAACGCAAGCCATGAGGGTAGAGGCCTAGCCTGTGTTATTTCCCGCTCTCTCTCTGGCACCGGAACAAAGCCTGGTACAGAGCAGGTGCTGAATAAACATTTTCTGAAGGAAGAACAAACAGCTCAGGGTGAAAGTCTCAGGGTCATGGAGCAGGGTTCAAACTTGGGTGTCACAAAGGTCATCTCCGAACAAGGGTGCCTCACTGCCCCGACCCCATGCCATATGGTCATTTATATACCACCCCGTTCCAGAAAGGATTGGCAGCAACTACCAGGAAACCCCCCCACCCCCCCGCCGCCCTGAGAAGGCACTGCTGTGTGCCCGTCAACCTCCTGTCTTAGGAGACTTGCCCTGAAGAAGCTTCTGCAGGCAGAGCGATCTGGGAGTGAAGGAGCTTGGGAAAACCCTGAGGCTGTGAGGACCAGACCTCCCTTCAGACATAAGCCTGGGCTCCCACCTGGTTTGGCAATAAGAGCGACAGCAGCCTCTGCCACCGATGTGTGTTGCAAGAAGGAGGATGCGACGAGGATGCTATTCTCGTGCCTCCAGACACCAGCTCCCAGAGCAGGGATTTCCTTCTACCTCGTTCACTGCCCCGCCCCCATTACTGCAGGACACGAGACATGATCGGGGCCCCTTGCCCAAAGCCCCCAGTTCCTCCCAAGTCTAGGCTAGTGCGTGCTTCTCGCTGAATGAGGCTTGGCAACAAGTCTAACTCTAACTCTGCTGGGACAGGGCCTGGTCTAGTTTTACACGCCCTTCTAGTATCCTGAAGAGCCCTGATAAGGATCTTTATTATTCGACCCGCCCAGATGGCCTCTGCCTCCCTATGGCAGTGGGCCCTCCCCTACGCCAACTCAGGGTTCTGGTGGCACTGCCCAACACTGAGTCCCAACCTCTCCCCCAAGGCTTGGGCGGGATCAAGTGCTGTACCTCACCCATCTGGTCTTGGTGATGGGTCAAGGCAAAGCCCTGGGACACAAGCTAGCCAGTCAGAGCCCTCCCTGTGACTTTCCATCAGGAGTTGAGGAAGCAGAGGTTGCTTTCCTCTTGGGGTGTGAAGCCTTCAGTATGGAAGCCCAGAGCTGTGGCAGCCACAGGTCACTGTACGGGGTAAGGGGAGAGGTGGTGGACAGCTCTGGGTCCCGAAAGCTAGTCTTTGCTAACTCCTCTATGGTCTTCCAGCCAAAGGAATCCCTAGACATGAAGGTCTCAGAACTAGCTTCCTGACACACAGAGCCTAAAAGTCCAAATGCCCCTTCACTGTGTCCTTAAGATAAAATTACAACATGTGGAGAAAGAACAAAGAGAATCAGAATAGACCAAGAGGCCCCTGAATTGGACAGAACCATGAACGCTCTGCATCGAAGAGGTCATCCATCCATATCCCTTTCCAACAGATGGAGAAACTAGAGAGGCAATGAGAGCTTGTGGCAGGCAGGGCTTGCGCACAGGTCACCCCCCATGACTAAGTCAGGGATCTCTCCCACTCATTCCCATATGCTGCTCTAAATCAAGGGTCAGCAAACTTTTTCTGTAAACCACCAGTGTAAATCTTTCAGGCTTTGTGGGCCATCTCATCTCTGTCACAACTATTCAACTCTGCCATTCTTGCACTCAAGTGGCCATAGACAAGATGCAGAAAAATGAGCTTTGGCTGTGTTCCCATAAAACTTATTCTGTGAACAATGAAATGTGAATTTTCTATAATTTCATGTCATGGAATATTATTATTCTTTTGATTTTTCTAAAATCCTCTAAAAAAAACCATTCTTAATTCACAGGTGATACATACACAGATGGTGGGCCAGATTTATTTTTTTGCGGGTTTGTTGACCACTGGTGTGAATCTTAAAAACAACAGAGAAATAGGTCTGTCCATATCAGGGATAGCAACATACTGCCTGGTGTCCTCACCTTCTTATCCTCTGACCAGTGCAGACATTGCAAGCAGATCAGAGCACTATCCCTTTGCCCTCAGGCAGGCACAAGCAATCAAGTGAAGATGGTGCCCAAGACAGACCCTGCTAGTCAAGTATGGAGGTGGTCCCAAACTGCCAGGAAGGACTCCTTCTCTGTCCCTCATCCCTGCTCTCCTTCCTAGAGTCCAGTTCAGTCCATCTTCCCATGACATCGCTCAATGACATCTTCGAGCCCTGGGACCATGTTCTCGCTCTTTTTTAATTGCAAACTTTTTAAGATTTTATCCAGGGCGCCTGGGTGGCTCAGTCGGTTGAGCGACTGCCTTCAGCTCAGGTCGTGATCCCGGGGTCCTGGGATCGAGTCCCGCATCGGGCTCCCTGCTCTGCGGGGAGCCTGCTTCTCCCTCTCCCACTCCCCCTGCTTGTGTTCCCTCTCTCGCTGTGTCTCTCTCTGTCAAATAAATAAATAAAATCTTTCAAAAAAAAAAAAAAGATTTTATCCATTTATTTGACAGAGAGAGAGAAAGCACAAGTAGGCAGAGAGGCAGGCAGAGCGAGAGGGAGAAGCAGGCTCTCCGCTGAGCCAGGGAGCCCGATGCGGGGCTTCCTGAGCCGAAGGCAGCCACTTAACCGACTGAGTCACCCAGGCGCCCCCATGTTCTCTTTTGACCCTTGATCAGAGAACTGAACCTGCAAGGTCCTGGATATGAATAGCTCAGCAGTTTCAAAACTGATTTAGCTTAAGACTGTCTGAAACAGAATCTCAGGAGATTTTCCATAAACAAAACTTCAAAGTGAAATAACAAAACCTATTCATTTACTTCATTAGTATACAATTACTTTCTAGGTTCAATTTTTTGACGTGTTACAAAATCAAGGATAACTTGAGCATTAGACATGTGAGAAATGTGATCCACTTAGTTACAAATTCTTTATGAAGAGCCTGCACCTGCCGAAAGGGCAATCTCAGCTGGACTTACGGCTTCGTGGTACAGAAACAATTCTGACTCCTGCACCAGGGAAAGGAAAGGACGTTCACCAGTGAGCCCGCTGAGAATAATGGTCTGTAGGTTGCTGGCCCTGTGCTCTCAGCACTCTCCCAGTAGAGAGGTGTGAGGAAGCTTTATTTCAGGGTGTATGTGCCAAGGCCAAGACTGGCTGCAGGTCATGATGCTGGTTAAGTGTCTAATGAGATCGAAGTTTCAAATGAGGCAAGGACACATCTTGGGGGGGGGGGATGTGTTTCTTAATACAGTTTTAACACTTCGATCCAAATGTCATTATAAAGAAACCCTGATTCTGTGCAAAAGCTTTTTATCTTGATGAAGTCCCAATAGTTCATTTTTGCTTTTGTTTCCCTTGCCTTTGGGATAACTGAACTCTACCTTTGAAACTAATGGTACACTATATGTTAATTAAAAAAAAAAAAGTAAAGAAACAAGTAAGCCGAGTGGGGGAAGCACTTGGATTTGACATTTCATTTTGGAGGCGAGACCCTGAGCTTTGAAAAAAGATGCATGACCCGGGATTACACAGAAAGCAGCAGCTGGATCATAATCCAGGCAGGCTCCTAGCTGCAGTCACCCACTCTGCGGCTTCCCCGAGCAGACCCTGAGTGTCACAAGCGCCGGCCTTGCACCACACTCTGCAGCGGCCGGAGCTCAGAAGACATCAGCTGTGGGTGATGAGGACAAAGAGCAGGAAGGCCAGGACCTGTTCATGGCATGCAAAGAACATTTCTCAGCACGAGAGAGAGGGTGAAAACGAGAGGCAAAGCCAGCCCAGCTCCCCTGGGAGCTGCGGCCAGAGGCGCGTGGAGCTGGTCATGCAAGTGTAGGGGGGCCTGAGGCCACCTTCTGCAGGGCTGGGTGACCCGGGCCTTGAGAAGCGTGCTTCCTGGCTGGAATGAGTCAGGATTCGCAGCCCGCTGGTACTCCCGGGAGCCCCTAGAGTGCTGAGCAGCTCTACAGCAGCGGAAGCCACAAAGCCCCTTCTGAAATGGAAGAGACCTCTGGATGCCCACGCTGGAACCCAGGGTGCTGGGGGTCCTCTGGTCCATCTGGAACTGACAGACCCACCTCCATACCTTCCTGAGACCCTCATACCCACTCTTCCTTCCCTCCTAACTTCTAAGCTTGGTTAACTTACGTCTTTAAATTTTTTTTTTTTTTAAGATTTTATGTATTTGCGAGAGAGACAATGAGAGACAAGAGAGCATGAGAGGGAGGAGGGTCAGAGGGAGAAGCAGACTCCCCGCTGAGCAGGGAGCCTGATGTGGGACTCGATCCCGGGACTCCAGGATCATGACCTTAGCAGAAGGCAGTCGCTTAACCAACTGAGCCACCCAGGCGCCCAACTTACGTCTTTAATTAGTTTCACCTTAGAACCTTAACCTTTCAATTCTTTTAGCTAGCTGTCTTTTAGCTTTATTTTAAAATCTACCTATTCTTGGGTGCCTGGGTGGCTCAGTTGGTTAAGCGACTGCCTTCGGCTCAGGTCATGATCCTGGAGTTCCGGGATCGAGTCCCACATCTGGATCCCTGCTCGGCGGGGAGTCTGCTTCTCCCTCTGACCCTCCTCCCCTCACGCTCTCTCTCTCATTCTCTCTCAGGTAAATAAATAAAATCTTTAAAAATAAATAAATAAATAAAATCTACCTATTCTTTCGTGATTTCTCGTTTACTTGACCTTGGACCTTTTTATTCATCCTTTTTTTTTTTTTTTCCTTTTCCAGTGATTTTGAATTTTCCTTTTATACTTCCTGTCTTACCTGTTGATTATCTTCTATTTTCATGACCATTTCTTTATTGTTTTCCCTGAGTACAGAAGGCGCACACGCTTGCCGGAATGCACGAGCACTTTAGAAGGATCTCACACGGGACTCTGTGGGAGGCAGAGGGTGTGACTTGTTCACCCAAAACTACTTATTTCTGAGGTCCAGTGTCTATACCCGTCCTGTTTTGAACTTATATGTAACTCTAGTTTTAAGCCATTCTAAGATTGCTGCCCTGTTTTCTTCTACTGTGATGACCAACCACCAGCAGGGAGTGAAGCCTGGGGCCGGAACTGGCAGGGTGGCAAAGAGGGCAGGTGCAACTTCATCCAGCAAATTCTATGGCAGCCTCGGAACCTCAGCACGATTCAACAAGGGCCACTGGGCCCTCAGCCCAGCCTGCACCTACACACGCAGGCTGGCCTGGGCCTTGATGATAGGGATCAGCGCTTTTCTCAAGACATCGAACCTGAGCGTTTCTCAAGACAGGCTCCGGGCTGGGTGCCAAGCAGAAAGTGCTGACCCCAGAGCTGGACCCACAGGCAGAGAGCTAGCTTCTCCTCCTGCAGCGTACCCAGTCTGAGCTTGGGCTCCAGATGAAGGGCTGTATGGCATTCAAAGGCCGAGGCTGGAGAACCCTGAGGCCTCTCTGCCCCCTCATGAAACGGCTCCCAGGCCTGCCCACCCTCAACTCTTTCCCCTAAAGGGGACTATCCTGAGGGGATTGGAGGCACCTGCAGTTACCTTTCCTGGGGAACACTTCAGCCAGACAACCTCCCCTGGGGCTTGCTACATTGCCTGTTTTTCTTGCAAATCAGTGTACAAAGCTTTCAACTCCCAAGAGCCATCTGCTCTTTGATTCTGAACAGGGAAGTGCAGGGCTCCTGCAAGGGCAAAGGGAAAGCGGTGATAGGTTTTAGGCAGTGGCTGCCAGGCCGAGGCCGAAGCTGCCACCAAAGACGGGGCAAGGGCCTTGCATCATCCACAATGGGTTCAGGGCTGGTCTCTAGGCATCATGCCTGGCCCACAATATCTCACATTTGGGGTCTCTGCAATCCAATTTGGGGGATTCCACTTCTATGCTGAGGACCTGGAAACTGAGGCAGGGAGATGGATGTTGAACCCAGATCTCTGTGACCCTCAAGCTGTCCAGTCCTTTTCAAGTGGCTGCCTCCTGGCAGGGGGAAGGGGGAAGGGGACCCAGAGGGTCTGCTCAGTGGGGCTCAGCCATGGGAGGCTTAGCCTTGGCAGCCTGAACACATCCACCACCTTTCTGAGCCATCGAGAGTAACTTGTGAGGATCTCCTGAGAACAAGTGTTCCCTTCTGTCACGTCAGTATGATGGAGTTCAGGAAACCTGGCGCTGACCCTCCCCTGCCCAGCAAGTGCTCTTCACAGCAGCCGTGATTCTGCCCTATAGCGGGGAGCACAGGTGCTACAGAGGCTCCTCTGGAGCCTCCCTGCTGAAATGGCTCCTCCCAGCAGACCCAGTTCTCTAAAACTGCCCCCAAGGCACCGAGGTATGCGCTCCAGAGCACACACCCACGGACTAGCATCTGCAGACAGTGCCTTGGCTACCTATCTGAAGGATTACGGGATGAAGACGCCAGCTGACAGGACACATCACCCTATGACAAGGTCCCAACCTGACCAGGAACCTGTGCCTAACTTACTTCCATGTTTAGATTTTAAAGCGAAAATCCCGACCTTCCAACTTACTTTCTTAATTCCGGTTCTCATTCTGGCTGTTAACCATAGGATTCCTCGATGCAGTTTGAGATTTCCAAGCACCAAGGAGAAGGAGCCCTGTGAGGTCCTGCATGCGCGCTTAGCCCGGTACAGCCCCTTGCCTTAGCTGGCTTCCTCTGCACACAGGATGCCCCTCCCCTCGGCCTCAGGGCCTCTGCATATGCTGTCCCCTTTTCCCATGACACTCCTTTCTTCCTCTTCCCCCGACGGGGCCCTGCTTATGTGGCACACCTCTTCAGGCCACACTGGACACGGGGGCCTTGGGAGGGAGGGGCATGGCAGTCCTGAACCTGAACAGGTGTGAAGGGAGCAAACGCTTCTAGATCAGGACATTACCTCTACATGGACAAGGATGTAAGTACAAAGACAATTATCAAATGTGGTTGCACTGGTATTGAAATACAACCAGGGGAGATCTTGAAATATGTAATCAAAAGCAACATCTGGAGCGATGCCCACCAACAGAAGGGTGGCCCCGCTCACACAAAGCAGCGGAGACACAGCAGAAGCACTCCTCTCGAGTCACTGCGGGGAAGACGCAACCCCGGCTCCCATGGGCACTGGAGTGGAATCAGCAGCACCTGGCCCTCTCGCTCAGCAAGGCAGACTCAGGAATATCGAATCCAAATGCTGACAATGTCCTGTAACCACTTACTGGCGTCCAGGAGACACCATGCTGTAACAATTCATTCTCTCCTCAGACTCCATGTTTAAACTCAAGTACAGAATTTAGCTAATTAAAATGTTCTGGAAAGCAAAAAAAAAAAAAAAATTTTTTTTTTAAATATAGATTTTCTCTTCCGGAAATGAGCTATATAGGAAGTCTGAGACAAAGTGTGTGATAGGCTACTTCCAAATTTATTCCACTTTGGTTCTCTTTGGTGTGGTATGGTGTCTGGTCCCTCAGAACCTTCCAGGTGCCTGATGGGTGTGCCGTGAGAATTTAACCTGGTCCAAAGAGAGGTCTGGCCTTTATGCTGGGCTCCTAGGATGTGATCTCTCAGCCCTTGAAATGTCCTGCCTTGTGGGCTGCCTTTGTTTACCTGGGGGCCTTTGGCCCAGAGAGTCTAAGACTGTGACTTAAGGCAGGGGTGATGGGTCATGTGGCATCAGCTCAACCCACAGAGGAGCTAGAGACTGAGGCCAGCCACGTGGGTGGTTAGTCGTGTCTCCGAGAACAAGTGCCAATAAAAACTCTAGACATCGAGGCTTCCTTGGTTGGCAGTGCTGTGAGTCGTCTCCTGATGCTGCGAGGGAAGTGAGCGCTGTCAGCGACTCCCTGGGGAGAGGGCGGCTGGAAGCTCCACACACAGAACTCTCCAGGACGCTGCCCTGATGCCAATCTTGGTCCTTGCACTGTAACAAATCATAACTGAGTTGAGCAGCTTTCAGAGAGTCCAGAGAGTCCTTCAAAATAATTAGCAAGCCTGAGCGTGGTCTGGGATCCCTGAACTCTGCAGTTGGTGTCAAGAGTGAGGGTGGTCTCACTTCTCATCCAATCTCACAACAGGGTGAACCACACTGTTATTTTCCCTGTGGTTTCAAATTCAGGATGTTAAGGAATGTCAAAAAAATCCATTAAATACGCCAGCCTTTTACCCAAAGGTCATCTTTGAAAGTATTTGCTATGAGGTAACTTTTCAAGCAGGAAAACAGGATTATTTTCCCGAGTCTCTGTGTTCCCTGCTTGATCTTTTCCTATGGGACCACCAGCAAAGCAGCAAGGGGATGGACCAGCTCCAATCGCAAACCAAGCGTTTCTCGATGTCAGCATGTGGGAGGCTTCCTTTAATGAGCACATATACAAGATCCACTTGTAACTTCTCTACGTTTCTTTCCACTGTAACGGAGAACTCCCAGTCCTGTGATGCCACCCATTCCAGGAGGATACAGGGTTAAATGTTAACCATACATCAAACCCTCCACTGAGGTGTCCTGCCACTCGGGTCTCACTCCAGCTCGGAGTGCAGTTCTGTGACTCCAGAGCTGGGGCTTGCACCAAACTGGATCTCAGCCTCTTGCAGGCGAACAGTCTCCACAAGGGGTCACGGAGCCCTAAGAGCCAGTTTTAGTTTCAGGCCTGACTTCTCACCCCATCTTGCACGTGCTGGAAGAACATTGTTTGCAGCAGCTGGGGGAGTCAGTTCCACTTTTCTCATGTGATACATGGCTAAGGCTGATGCTCAGGGGGCTTTTGCAGTAAGTCACAAGATGACTTAAAAAAATGGACACCTTCTTTTTTTTAAGTTCAAAAATATCCAAGGCCTTATCAACAAGTTTAGGATGCTGTTTACAAGCATCTTGTTTGTCTTTTTTAAAACCAAGGTGTATCATCATACAGGAAAACATGCATATCAAATGTTTATCCCGATAAACATTCTCATGTCTTTTTAAATTTTATTTATTTATTTGAAAAAGAGAGGGAGAGCAGGAGCAGGAGGAGGAGCAGAGGGAGAGGCAGAAGCAGACTCCCCGCCAAGCAGGGAGCCCGACATGGAGCTGGATCCCGGGACCCTGAGATCATGACCTGAATTAAAGGCAGACGCTTAGGGCGCCTGGGTGGCTCAGTCGTTAAGCGTCTGCCTTCGGCTCAGGTCATGATCCCGGGGTCCTGGGATCGAGTCCCACATCGGGCTCCCTGCTCGGCAGGAAGCCTGCTTCTCCCTCTCCCACTCCCCCTGCTTGTGTTCCTGCTCTCGCTATTCTGTCAAATAAATAAATAAATAAAATCTTTAAAAAAAAAAAAAAAAAGGCAGACCCTTAACCGACGGAGGCACCCAGGCACCCCCGAACGTTTTCACGTCTTGAGGTAACCACTGTTCCACACCTATCACCACGGATCCGCTTTTCAACTTCCTATAACTGGAAGCATCCAGTAGGTACTTGCTAGCGTCTGGTGTCTTTCACTCAACAAAATGACTGTTAGATTCTCCCAGGGAGTGGCGGAATGTCTGTGCTGGTGGTGGTTAGAACTCTGCTCCTGGATTAGGCCACCACTGGTATGTTTTCCTACGGATGGACGCCGGGCTGTTTCATTTGGGGCAGTTACAATCAAGGCTGCTCTGCAAGTGCTTGTACCTGTCTTTTGGCGGACACAGGCATTCAGCAATCTCTGGAACCAGGATTGGAGTTTCTGGGTCAGAAGGTTTAGTGCCAAAGAGCGGTCTGCTCCCATAAGCAGTACGTGAAGTCCAACTACTCTGTCCTTGCCAACACTTAAAGGAATCTGAGCCATTCTGGTGGGTGTATGGAGGCATCTCTGGTTTTATTGTGCGTTACCTTGATATTACGGCGTCAATGCCCATGATCCCGAGCACCTTTTCGCATGCCAATTGGTCACTGGGATATCTCTTTCCAGGAGATGTCTGTTCATGACTTTTGCCCATTTTAAAATTTCATTCGGTGCAAGTATTCAGGGGCTTCATGAGGGTGTCCTTGGATGAAAAGATGTTCTTAATTTTAGGTGCTTGTGTCCTGTTCAGGAAGTCTCCGCACACATCAAGGCCATGAAGATTTTCATCGATGCCTTCTTCTAGAACTTTGTTTTACCTTTCACATTTATGTCTCCATTTCAATTTAACACATGTGTAAGGGGTGGGGTAAGGTCAAGGTTCACTCGCTTCGGATATCCAAAAGATCAGCACGACTTTTGAAAAAGTCCATCCTTGCCCTCTAATCTTCAAGGGTCTTCTTCATTTTGATAATTTTAAGACTCCCTCGCAAAAAGATAATTGGGAAGAAAACACTGGGATCTATCGTTTTCATTGGGTTTTTGCACATTCCATATTTCAAATAATTGTGACTCTTCCACTTTTTTCTTTGTGGAATTTGCCTCAAAGGTGAAGTCTGCCTATCAGTTCGGTATTTTCTTCTCCAATACAGATGCCACATTTTTAGGGTGGATGGTTGAGCTGAAATAAGCCTTTCTCAGTCATTTGTTTCTCTTCTAATAATAAAAGATTCTTTTTTTAAGGACAATTTATAACTTTTATTTGGGTACTACAATCATCACTAGTCCCTAGAATTTCACACTTGCTGAGAGTCTCTTCAAATGATGCACTGAGGCTTACACCTCGACACTTTTCCCTCCTACAGATTACAATTTACCCTTACTTTGCTTAATGACTGCCACATGTTACTATAAAATCAAGCTGGTACTGGCCAGTATGTACCAGAAAGTGGACTGAGATGCTGGGGGAGCAGTACGAGCCGAGCCCTGAGCAAAGTGCAGGCCTCATGCCCCAGCTGGCTCACCGTGCACATGCTCCCGGGGAGGGCCTGGCAGAACCGTTATTTTCTTATTTAAATGGTACTTGTGATCCACAAACAGATCTGCTGCAGTCTCCTATTTTGTGTGTCTGGGAGGGCAGGGACCCCAAATCCTGGAGCGGAGCCTGGTCAGTCTTTGCAACAAGCGGCCCACCCGTGATGGCCCATGGTGGGAACTGGGCTGGCACGTCATCCAAGTGTGGGGAGAGGGTAGAAAGTCTAGAGAAGGAAAGCTGCTTTGTCTCAGCTCCAGCCACACGGGCCCTCTCACTACAGTCTACCGGCCGTGCGATCGGCACCCATCACCGCACTGGTCCCTCCCTCTCTCTCCCCCCACCCATCACCTCTCCCCCGGCTCCTGCCTCTGCTGGAGCACTTGGCCCCAGACCTCCATTCCTCAGGGCTCCCCCTCAAACGTCACCATCCCTGAAAACAGCCCCGTCTCCACCTCCCCACGACATTTTCTCTTCCCTCTCTCATCACAGTTGACAGAGTGCTTGCCTCTTGCAGAACGTAAGTTCCACGAGAGCAGGCGTACCGAGACAAAGACAGGCCAGCAATGTGTGTGCAGTGACCGGAGGGCCGGACGAGGCACCTCCGAGGACCCCCAACGCCCACCTGCTGCGCTCCTTGGCTTACCTGTCCTTATACTTGATCACAGCGTCCACGATCTTCTTCATCTTCTTGGTGAGGTTGGGAGGGTTTGGGGAGAGCTTCTCGGCGGGTGGCCGCCCGCGCTTCTTCTGCTTCTTGCTCTCGTCGTCCTTGTCACGGCTGCGGGTGCTAGTGGTCGGGGTGGAGGAGCCGGCATCGCTGTCCCGCTTGCGCTTCCGAGACGATTTCTTCTGCCGGACCTCCTCTTCGATCTCCTCCAGCGTGCCCTCCTCGATGGCCTTCAGGGTCAATAGTGGTAAAATAGGACAGCCAGCACCGAGGTGGACAAGCAAAGGCCGCGGCGCAAACCCGCAGGCCCCGGCAGGGCGGGACACGCTGGGGGCCCCAGGCGGGTTCCGAGAGGCCACGAAAGGCTGGCTCTGCCCCCCCAGGTGCTCCCTGCCCATGCCTGGCCTTAACAAATCAACAGTTGCATTTCTTTACCAATTAAAGAGGCACATCCCCACCGACGGGAGCCCGAAGACTTGGACCCTGGAATCCCTCCACCCGGAGGTGACACTATTAATACTTCTGCTCTAGAGCCTCGGCATTTTTCTTAAAAATTGTGGCAAGATGTACATAACACAAAACTGACCACTTAACCATTTTTAAGAGTGCACTTCGGGGGCATTAGGTATGTTCACACTGTGCAGCCATCACCACCGGCCAAGCCAGGACTCTCCCGGCCCTTCCCACGTACGCGTGCGGCACCGAGGACAGCGATGGCAGCGTATCCACACGCCGTACCGGGACTCACGTTTTTGCTTACTATGTCCTGGATGTACTTCCTGTCGCTTTTCTGCAACGTAATTTTTGATGTCGGTTTAGTATTTCATTGTACAACATACCCTCATTTAGACTTTCTTGGGCATTTCGGCTGTTTCCATTTGGGGGCGGGGTGCTAGTCGGACCAATGGTGTGACTGCCAGCCGTGTTACTTGTACATAGACTCCGGGTAGTGAAACTGCTGAGCAGAAGGACCTGACTGTGAACAAGATTAATTTCTGAACAACACCAATTGATTCATTCTCAATGATAAGGACTCGTTTGCACATTTTATCCCCACAAATAGATGAGAAGCCAGAGGAGCCTGCAATCAGAAAAGGGAGCTGGGGCAGGGCTCCAAGGGATGTTCTGGTTGTCCATCTCACATTTACCAGCTGTGACTGCGAGCACAGGGCCAGGCACTGAGGACACAGCATGAAAACACCCCTCACGGAGGGAAGACAGTAAGCAAACATCTCGCAGACATGGTGACAAGCATGTTGACTGCCAGGAGGGAGGGTGAGTGGTGTTCTGATGGTGGAGCAGACGTGCCCTGGCCGGGGGTCAGGGGAGCATCTCAGAGGAGGTGGCACTTAGGCTGAGATCTGAAGGGTAGGGGTGGGTAAGGCATCCAGGCCAAAGGAACAGCATGAAGGGCGTGTGGCAGGCAGGAGGGACTGTAAGGCTGGCGTGGGGGAGGATGTGCACTGCGAGCCCAGGGGGGTACGGGGGGTTGAACAGTGTCCCCTAAAGTTCATGTCCACCTGGAACTTCAGAATGTGATCTTATTTCAAAACAGGATCTTTACAGGTTTAAGTAAAGAGCAAAAATGAAGTCATCCTCTGTCAGGGTGAGCCCCAACTCCAATGAGAATGTCCCCATGAGAGACAGGAAAGGACACAAAGACACACGGCAGACAGGCCATGTAAGACGGGAGCAGACAGGGGTGAAGTGGCCACAGGCCAAGGAATGCCAGGGCCACCACAAGCTGGAAGAGGTGAGGAATGATCCTCCCCTGGAACCTTAGGCCTTGCTGAAACTTTGACTCCAGACTTCAAACCCCCAGAACTCTGAGAATAAACTGCTATAGTTTTAAGTCACCCACTTTGGGGTCCTTGCTACAGCTACCCTAAGAACGCAACACTAGGGTCTCTGGTCCCGAGGCCCAGGCACACAGGTCAGCCCAGCAGGGCAAGTGCCAGCACCATTCTCAAGAGTTTTGGTACATGTGGCACTGGAGTGGCTGTCAGAAAAGGGGGCCCAGTTACGTGGCCACCACTAAGAAAAGAGAGTGTCTGTTTTGGGTAAACGTATTTTTTTATTAACACAAACTCTTACTGAGTACGACATTTACAAAAAAACATGTGCTCTGTGAGGCAAAAAAAGTCTTTTCAACATACGGAGCTGGGGCAATCTGGACATCCGCTTGTGAAAGAACGACGTTGGACTCTGACCTCACGTCCTAAACAAAAACTGCTCAAAAAGGATCCTGGGCCCAAATGCAAAAGCTAAAACTCTTGAAAGAAAACACAGGGGTAAATTTTTGTGCTCCTACATTTCTCAGTGGATTCTCTGACATGATACCACAGCACAAGCAAAAGGAAAAAAAGAGATACACTAAACTTCGTCAAAATTAAAAACATTTGTGCTTCAAAGGACACCATCAAAAAAGTGAAACAGTAAGCAACAGAATAGGAGAAAAACATCTGCAAATCACACATCCAATAAAGAGAGTTTTGAAGAAGATACACAAATGACCGACAAGCACCTCAGGAGATGCCCAGCACCATTAGCCACCAAGAAAATGCAATTAAAAGCCACAACAAGGTTACTACGGCGTACCCACTAGAATGGCTAGAGTCAGAAGGACAGGTGACAAACACAGGTGGGATGATGGAGACATCGGAACTGTCCCACACTGCTGGTAGGAATGTAAAATGGTGTGGCTGCTGTGGGAAACAGTCTGGCAGTTCCTCAAAAGATTAAATTAAAAAATTACCATTTGACTCAGCAATTCTACTTCTAGGTATTCATGTGATAAAAGTCACAATATATATCCTGCCAAAATCTTGTCCACCAGTGTTCATGGCAGTATCATTCTCAGCAGCCCAGAGGTGGAAAACAGGCCAACTGTCTGCCAACGAACAAAGACATTACCAACAGTGTGGTCTATCTGCAGAGCAGAGCATTACGCAGCCTTGAGAAGGAAGGGTACTTGCTACCACACAGATGAACCTTGCCTACTACTAAATATTTTGCCTGTTGCCAGAAGCCAGTCGCCAAAGGGAGGACACATGCCTCTATTTATATGAAATGTTTAGAACAAAATCTAGGGGGAATAAAGGGACAGGAAGAGAGCTGAAGAGGACAGGGCTTCTTTCTGAGGTGACGAGAATGTTCTAATGCTCATTTGTGGTGATCACCGCACAACGCTGAATACGCTAAAAACTACTGAATTGTCCATGATCGAATGCAGTGTTATATAAATTATATTAAAAAGAAAAGAGCAGAACGTGCACAAAACATTATTAGCACACAGGCAATTGTTTTTAAAAGGTATCGTGTCTCAAAAATGCAGAGCCACGGGAGCTCTTCCCACCTGCGTTCGGGCCTACGTTCCACCGCCCGGAGCTCGGGGCCGACGGGTGAGGAGCAGGACAAGCACCTGCCCCACCCGAGGGTCACCGGTTCCCTGGCACGTTTCAGCGGCTCCCTCAAGAGCACAGCTGAGCCAGCGAGCTCACTAGTCTGGGTGGTTCTGAGCTTTTAGGACAGGGCCAGGGCTGCCTAACCTCGTGGACTGAGGGGGCACTGGGGCTGCAGTCAATCAAGACGAACCCCAGGGAGTGTGACCAGAGGCCTAGGCAGGCCACATTGTTCGTTCTGGGGTGTGCCAATAAGCTGGGCACAGCTGAACGCCACCACCTGCCTTCTGGGAAGGGTTGCCTCATGGACATTTTTATGAAACTTCAGGGCTGGATTCCCAGTCACCACCTCTGCATTCAGAGCCCCGAGCATGGGGAAGGGCCTGATGAGTCACCATAATCCCAGTGCGCCCACCAGACGCCCACGGCCCTGACTTAGCCGCCTACACCTGTTGCTGCCAGGGACCTGGGTGAGGGGTCCAGCTCTGGGGTCGATGTGCCCCAAGGGAGGCTGTCTGACCCCCACTGGCACTCCCACCCACATGGGAGGGCAGGTCACCCTCTGACCCATCACTGTGTTTCCCACTGCCAGGCCCTCGGAAGAGCACACCAAGCTGAGAGCGGCAGCACTGTACCTGAACCTCAAGTAAACCTCCTGTGCTAGCGGTCAGGAGGACCGGAGCGAGCTGGCCCTGTATCAGAGGTGTCGCTGTGGTTAACGAAAACCAAGAACGGCAAAGGGAACCCGCTTGCGTTTTGGATGAGCCCCACAGCGCACCAGCTGAATCTCTGCTCTCCCGACCCTGCCCCTGGCCGGCCCTCTCCAGCATGTACCTTGAGCCACTGCTTCTCCGTCAGCGAGTCGCTGTAGTCCACCTCCTTGCGGTGGCGGGAGCCGCGACCGAACATTTTCTCCTCTTCCTCCTCACAGGTCAGCCGTTCCACCTCAGCATCGTCCTTGATGATCCACGAGGGGAGCTCGTCTTCCTCCATCAGGCGCGGCTTCCGCTTGGGGTTTCGGGCCTCCTCGCGCCTGCGGTCCAGGTCCATGCGCTGGGGGGCGCAGGGCAGGGGACAGAGGGAGAGAGGCGTGAGCACAGGGAGAGCTGGGGGCACACAGGGCACGTGTGGCAAGGGAGGCTTCAAGCCTCGGGCACCACTGCTGCCAGGCAGCTCAACGGCAATTCTGAGGCTTCTGGCTCCAACAGCAGACCCTCGCTAGGGGCTCTGCCTCAGGAGCAGAGAATTCCAGAAAAGATGGGAAGGGCGCAGAAGAGGGGCCAAGGGTCCACACTCTGACTCCATGAGGACTTGCGTTTTCTACCCAGAGCTAAGGGGCACCTGTGACTGACCACAGGCCTGGGACAGCGTTAACTCCCTCTGAAGGGGAGTCTCAAGGACGAAACACTCAGGAGGACAGGCATTCAGCAAGACTGAGGGTCACACATGGGATGGGGGTGTCTGTGTGTCCCACTGTTGCTGCAATACTCTTAGGGGACCACGGGAGAAAGATGGGTCAGCTGGGAGGCAGCATGGGGCCCCTGTGAGAGAGGACCCAGCTCCACGACCCGCCAGGACACCCCCGTCCCCAAGAAGTTTCGTCCTATTTGACTAAGCTGTTTTGTTCTACTTGATGTCGATAGGGTGGGGCGCGTGAAGCCTTCAGAGCGCCCCACGAGGTGTACCTACCATGAACAGGTCAAATTCCTCCTCGTGCCGGGCAATCATCTGGTTCACAGTCTCGTCGTCGGGCACTTCGTCTTCTTCCTAGAAGGTTTCACACGTTTAGTTCGAGTGCGGGGAGGCCGGGCTGGGCGGCGGCCGGGCTCGGAGGCGAGCGGCGGCGGTCCATGGGCAATGAGCTGGCGGTCCCAGGCCGGCTGCGGTGGATGGGGACCCACACGGCAGCGAGAGGCACACACACGCACACGCACACGCACGCTCCGTGGGATCAGGGCCCTTGCTGGCCGTCTCAGCCGAGAAGCCGAGGATTGAATGGGCATGGAGACTGAACTACCCCTCTCACCTTTAGAGGTGGCTCCTCCAAGTCGGGGTTGACGCCCGCTGGCGGAGGGGCAGTGTGGGCGAAGCTGGCACTGCCGCTGCCCGTGCTGCAGTGTCTGCTCTGTGGATAAATAGAGGACTTCAGTCTCCAGGGCTGTCAATCCGGCGTCTTTCACCAGCAGTTTAGAAAAAAAAAACCACTTCAAAGAAAAAGCAAGTACTCATCCTCTTTCCTTTCAGCCCACACTCCCTTTACTCCAAAGGGATGCAAAAAAAATAAGAGTGCAAAAAAGGTAAAAAAACAAAAATGAAAGCCGCTCATGCGTCCACCACTCACGCCGGGGAGGGGGTTGGGGCTGGCGCTGCCCTCACCTCGTCCTGCTCCTCGTGCTCGAGGATGGCCTGCAGGAAGGCGCGCCTCTCGTGGCTGGAGGACTTCTGGTCAAACATGCCAGCCTGGATCACCTTCTGGTCAACATTGAGCTTGTACTTGGCGGCGGCCAGAATCTTCTCCTCTACACTGTTGACCGTGCAGAGACGGAGCACCCGCACCTCGTTCTGCTGCCCGATGCGGTGGGCGCGGTCCTGGGCTTGCAGGTCCTAGAGGAAGAGAGGCAGGTCAGTCCCGACCCAGCTCTGCGGAGATCTAAGAGGCAGTCAGCCTCGCAGTGACAGCGGGAAAGGCCTTCCCGTTCTTGTGTGCCTGCCTCCTCCTGCCGGGCCCTTCTGCCTGCCCTGACCAGCAGCTTCTTGAGCTGGGAGCCCCGGAACGCAACCTGGACTCTGTGCCAGGATGACGATCCCCCATCGTCCCTTCCCATCTTACTGGGATTCTACAGGTACTCCAGGGCACAGTGCAATCTGGAGGGCAAGTCCTGGGCTGTTATACTCCCAAGGAGTTCATGTCACAGCTGCACGGTCCCCTCACCTACCCCAGGAGGGCCCCGGCGCTTGGAATGGCCATATTGCAGTTAAGGGCACCCATTCACAGGACAGGGCCGAAGCCGGACAGCATCTTGGCAATGCCTGGCTTGGGTGCTGGCCCTGCTCCTTCCCTGCTGTGCAGCCCAGGCCGAGGCGCAACCTCTATGAGCCTCAGGACTCACTCTGTTGACACAGGCCCTTCTGGTGACTGTGAGGGGCGAGGAGCTAAATGGCATCGTATACTCAGCCCAGAGTGTGCTGCGGAGCAAGCTCTGATCAAATGGTAGCCGTGGCTGCCAACACTAGCTGTATCATCATCCCCAGCTGCGAATCAGGAGGGTTCCCACGAAACCCTGCATCCGGGCCCGAGCAGTATGGGCCTATACGAGATTCACACCCAGTGGGTTCGGCAGAGGCCACACCTGGTGGGGGGCTGGGAGCGCCTTGTGTCCATAGCTGAGCTCCCTGGCTCGGCCAGCATGCTTCCTGGCGGTGCTGCCAAGCACTGGCTCACGTGCCCCAGGGGGACCTCTGCCAACTGTCTGCCTGCCGACGGGGACAGCACACCACAACCACATCTCAGGAAACTGGCTGGTCACGGAGGTCTCGGTGAGAACTACGCCCCAGGCTGAAGGTAGAAAGGGACGCTAGTAACCAACCTGAGCATCTGCCCATCAGATGGACTACCATCCACACACTAGTGCCTCCAGGCTATGGGGAAGGACATGCTCATACCATAGGTGGGAGAAACCTGGGGCAGCCTGCTGGAGGCCACTTGGGCAGAGGTGACCAGAATGTACAGAGGACATGCCCATGGGCCAAGCAATCCCACATCTCAGGGTTGACTGGTGAGTCCTTGTACAAATACTCCAAGGAAGGGACAAGAGAGCTCCCTAAGCGGTCACGCTGAGAAACAAAACCCAGATGCCTGCTAAGTGAGGTCTGAGTTGAGTCTCGAGGCCACCATATGCCTGGACACCTGGCAGCTGAGGAGATGGCTGTGTGGAGTCCCAGTGAGCCTGCCCCGAGAGGACAAACACACCAGCTGCCGGAGGGAAGAACACGTGCTAGAACATGCTGTGTTTCTATCAAAACCAGAACACAGGTGTGTGCCTACAGCTACACGCTGGCTCGTGGTCAGAAACAGTGGGACTGGTGTGGGGGGGAGATGGACTCTTCGGTTTACATTGAGTTATTGATATCTGTGTTAAAAAAGACTATTACTTTTATAATGAAACATCAGAAAAAGTTAAAAACTCACTTTAAAATCGCCATATCTATCAAATACCACTTCTTTGTAACCGGCATGGAGCCCTGAATAGGGCATATAGATACAAAATAAGAGCAGCGGTGTAAAAATATGCCCCCAAAGTTTTAAAAGCACAAGTGTGTGAGAGCTCACAAAGAACATGGCCTGGAAGGCTTGGATCACAAAAAAAAGTGACAATCACTGACGGCTGGTAAGATTGGGGCATTTTCCACTCTACACATTTACCTAAAACCAGGATTTTTTTTTTTTTTTTTAATAGAAATGGAGTATTTTTTTTCATAATAAAAGCAAAAAGTGGTGTTTTAAGACAAAGGAAAATGAATACGCTCGGGGCTTCTCTACAAAGGCCTCAGCAGCCGTGGGTGCCGCCGGGCACTCGGGATGGGAAAGGGTCTCCGGGGAGTCTCCAGTCCCCCCGCCCCACCAGGGGGCCTGCCCAGCCTTACCTGGTGGGGGTTCCAGTCACTGTCGAAGATGATCACAGTGTCGGCCGACTGGAGGTTTAGCCCGAGCCCCCCGGCGCGGGTGCTGAGTAGGAAGATAAAGTACTCGGAGCCGGGCTCGTTGAAGGTTTTCAGCAGCATGCCCCGGTCCTCCGCTTTTGTCGTTCCTGCAGAGCGCAGGGAGAAGGCTGTCAGCAGGGGGGACCACGCAGGGCAGGGTGGGGGGCGATGGCGAGGAGACACAGAGAACACCTGCTCCAGGGCGGAGACAGTGCCCGCACACGTCCCATGGAGGCCTCCTGGGCCAACTCTATAGTCGCTCCACACGCATGCCTGAGCTGCGATGAGTGAGCAATTCAGGTTTACGGTGAACACGAGCGAATGCCACACTCCCCACCCCAGATGAAAAGGAGCCCCAACAGGCCACGAGTCACCTCGGAGTCAAACAGGCCCGATGTGAGCACAACACGGGGTGGGTGCCCAGGCACGGTGCCTGGAACGAGGGACTGGCCAGAGGGCTGTTGCCTGCCTCGATCACACTGCAGTGGGTTTCTCTAGTCACAGAGAATCTTCTACAGGCAAGCACATGGGTGCCTTACAACAGGGACTCTTCCCTGCAAGCAGGAATAGCTTCCCTCTTCCTGGAGTCACAGGGACTCTCATGTGACCATCCATGACACGTGAGCACCAGAGGGGCACCTAAGCTCCTTGGGTTGCTGCCAGCTCAGAGCAAAGTGCTTTTGGCAAAATCAGGAGTCATTTTTGGTGATGAAATGAAAATTAGTCAGTTAAACTCTGCCTTCAGCTCAGGTCATGATCACAGGGTCCTGGGATCAAGCCCCGCCTCGGGCTCCCTGCTCAGTGGGGAGCCTGCTTCTCCCTCCCCTGCTCCCCCTCCTTGTGCTCGCTCTCTCTCTCTGTCAAATAAATTTAAAAATCTAAAACATAAAAAAAAATGAAAATTAAATGCTTCCAACCACTTGCCCAACCATCATGACGAATAGCACGGAGACCCGATGCCCACAGGAGCCTGGGCTCCAGGCATGCCCCCCAGCTGCCCCTTTCGGAGGAAGGGCTGAGGCCTGGAGCAGGGAACAGGCAGGCCCATGCTAAAGGGCCCACTGCCCCGATGTCTAGCCCGCACCCTCACTCTCACTGCTCTGACGGTGGAAGGTTCCATCTTACAACAGGTTGCTGAGCCCCTACTTTCTCTGTCTGTCCTTTGCCGTTGCTCTGTGACCATGTGGATACTGTGTAGCTGTGGCCAAGTGCACCAAAAGTCCTCTCCTCACCATGGAGGACAAGGAAAGAAATGGGGCGAAAGAACACCTCTTGGGGCAGGAGGGAATATGCTCTCTACCTACAGCTTCTCCTGAGGGTTGGCACCGTGACACAGACAAGGCCCAGTGCGCACAAGGCCTGGCCATCCCGTTGACAGGGGTGCAGTTTTCAGTCTCCAAGGAGTGGGAAGGAGGCCCCAGAAGGAGGCAGGGACACAGGGAGACACACACTGTCATTTGCGCTTGTAAAGGTGGCCCTGGACGGAACTCTAAGACGAGGCTGACAGAAGGCAAGATGGGCACAAAGGGCAGGCTGTGGGTGAGGGCGAGGAGGCCAGAGACCGACAGGCTATCAGCCCAGCAACCACAGGTCTGTAGTCTGTGAAACCACAGTCCCACCAGATGCACAGCAAGACAAATGAGGGTGCAGACATTTGGGGCATCCTGCCAGAGAAAGGCACCGGGCAATGAGCTTCAATAAAAGCTCTGAGAAGCTGTGGGAAAGAAGCTACTGACTTAACTGTGTTCAAGCCAGTGGCTCCGAAGCTCACTCTTCTGGTGAGTCCGTGCACTCTTACAGTTGGAAAGAGAGGGGGGACTTCCTCCAGGGCCTCCCTGGCCAATCGACATGTGTCAGACCACATGTCCAGCATGCTGTCACCATCTCACTTAGCACCCTCCTCCCTGGGGCTCCCGTGTGGTGGGATAAAGGCAGACACACACAACTTCCCAGGAGAGTACAGGGGTCGCAGCTAAGCACTGTCCCCAGGAGAACCTGCTGTCATCCTGCATCACCAGCTCCTCTCTCCCCCGACCCACTACCCTCAGTGCACAGGACATGCCTGTGCATGGATGAGCCTGATTCCAGCTCCAGGCCTGACCAGTGACAGATCTACAATCACGGGGCAGTGGAGAAAAGTGTACGTGCCTCATAGCAACCGAATGAGAGCCAGCCCCTGGACCTCTGGGGGAAAAGATGGGCTGCAACCTCTGTTGGGGACACTGAAAAAGCGTAAGGGGAGCCTGGACAGGATGCCTGAGAATGAAGCCAAGATGGAGGACAGTGGAACCAAGAGCTTGAGAAAAGCCCCAGCAACATCATCTAGACACCTGGATCCAGCTGTACCCGAAGCAAGAATAACCCCTGGGGCTCAGTATACTTTTTCCTGACGGCCAAGGGATGTGGACTTCTGCCACTTCCTACTGAAAGAGGACTGTTGCATAGTACACCACAACCACTGGACCCAGAGTTGTAGTACAAAGACAACAGGCCTCAGGTTCAGGAGACCTGGGCGTCAGATCGGGTTGGCCACTCTCCTAGACCACAGGCCAGATCCAGTCATGATACTTGCAGAGTCCTCCCTCCCAGTCCTGCAAGCCTGTGTCCCTGAACGTGCTACGCTCACTCCTGATGCTAGATCTAGTCTCCGGGCCTTGCCCTGCCTCGTGAAGGAGGGTACACCGGCCAGAAGCTTTGGCAGTTGTAGATAACAAGTCCCTCCACAAACATCTCTCTTGGGCATACTCACCATCAAGCCTGAGGTATTTAAAACCGCGATACGCAAAATAATCTTCCATGATCGTCATGAGGGAGGTCATCTGACAGAACAGCAGCACTTTGTGGTTGGTGGCACGGAGTTTGGGAAGAATCCTATCGAGAAGCTCAAACTTCCCCGAGGCTCGGTACAGGTCCAGCCTGGTGAGCAGGGAGTGGAGGAAGAACACGATGTTAGCAACGGCACTTTGCAGATAGGCAGGAGAGGAAGCGTACCTCCCATCTCGGGGCTGACCTGGGTGCCTAGGCAGGCTGCTCATCAGGGGGGTCAAGGGCACAGAAGTGGCTTCATAAGCAGACCCTCTGACCTCCATGAAGTTTCAGCAAAGCCATTTCAACCCAACTAAAATATGCTCAAGGCCATTCTTGGTCAAAGGTGAGCATGTGATTGTCATCCAGCTTAGATACTTTTAAGAATGAGAAGAGATGCTATCAGCAATCATGCTGGGACAACAGGAAATGAGGACTCCTCCCTAGTCCACGAGAGAACCTCCAGGAGCAAAGGCACACACTGGAGAGTGCCCACCGGCGCCTCACGTAGGGTTAAGGGCCACTGGAGCTTTTCTCATTCCCTCTAGTCAACAACCCCCAGCTTACAGCTGTGCAGACTGAGGCTGGGGGGACAGTGTGATATGGCTGCTGATGTGCCAGGGCCAGGACTCGAACCCAGGTCTGTGAGCCCCCCATGATGCAATTTGGTATAAAAAAAATACAGCAAAAGAACTTTTTGATCTTTTATTTGGTGCCTCTGTTCTTCAAAACCATTTACTAGCTCAGAGAACTGCTGGTGGCCTCAGCTCTAGAGCAAGGCTGTTTGCAATGATGAAACCTAGCCAGGGTACCCACCTCCAGCACCAGGGATTAAGGAAGCCTGGGTTGCATCATCTATGCTGGAGGGGCGCCTTGATGGCTCAGCTGGTCAAGTGTCTGCCTTCGGCTCAGGTCATGATGCCAGGACCCTTATCCCTCTCCCCCTCCCCCTGCTCGTGCGCGTTCGCTCTCTCCCTCAAATAAATAAAATCGTTAAAAAAAAATGCTGGAAAACAACACCCATGACAAGGTGGATTGGATATCATCTCTCTTAGCAGAGTTTAGGCTCAGAATGATTAAGAAGGCTGTGTCACAGAGCCCGGATGTGGCGCTGTGGGGCCTGGAAGCCAGGTCTGCCTCTCAAGATTAATGGAGGATTTCTATTCCCTTCTTCGGTTTGTCTCTATTTTCTAAATTTTCTGCCATGAATATAGTGCCTCTGAAATTGGACAAATGTCACGAGAGCAATAAAGCCAATCAAGAAGTGAAAAAGACCTTCACGTGGACAGCATGCCCACCCCCTTCACCGGGAAGCTTCTCACCCTTGCACGATGCCACCGGTAAACCCCAAGTGCTCGGAGAAGGACTCCTGCAACAGAATGAGAGATAGGTCAGCACGGGGCAGGAAGAGGCCACCCAGCCCCACACCCCGGAGCCCCCACACTGGTGCTCAGCGATCCACAGTGGCTCTGAGGTGGCTCGGGGGCCAAATACGGACGCTGCACACTGCTTTTCCATCCGGTCGACGTCCCTTCCCTCAGGCTTCTCCAACCAAGAAAAGTCAGTCACGATAGACCACTGTTAACCACGAAATGAGTGCACGAGGACAGTGTGTATCTGAGACATCCTTGGAGTGCCGGGATGGAATCCCAGGGACATCAAGGGATTTGCAGAGATCCCGAGACTTCACAGAGAAAGTACTGACATACATGTGCAATTAAGAAGCAAGAATCCGGACTCTCATAGGGTATCGTGGCCCAAAAAAGTTCTGACCCAGAGACTTCATGACAAGGAAGGTTGCTCTCGATGCTCCAAACTAGGAACAGCCCCCCATGTCACTGAGTGGGAAAAGCTAGTGTGCCAAGCAGCAGAGACAGTAGGACCTTCTCAGGTAGGAAAAGTAACCCCAGAGAAGAGTCTTCGAATGCTTTCTGTGGCTATCTGAGGGCACACTTTCTGAAGCTTTCATCTCCATCATGTATTTTCCTACATTGTTCGGATTCTTTACAATGAACGCTAATAAACAGAAAATCAATAGTGAAACAGTATATAGGCATTACCTATTTAAATTATTAAAAAGTATTTTTACAAAAAGCCGTCATAGAGAGAGACGCCCTAGCTCTGCGTCAAGGCTCTGAACAGACAGATGTCTCTGGGAGAAGCGAGGGCCTGCTGTCCCTGGCAACGCTCACCTCGATGTGCTGGAACATGTACGGATGGTTGCAGATCTTCCGCAGCTGCATGATGGTGTTCATCAGGGTCTTGGTGCCGCCTTTGCCCTGGGGAGGCAGAAGAGAGGCTCTGTACTGGGTCTTGCTCCCAGGGCGGGGTTGGGGGTGGGGTGGGAGGAGGACTACAGAAGGGGACGCTTCAGGGCAGGTTTGGCCTGTGGCAGAGTAATTGGGAGTGAGGGGCTAGCTCCTGTGGAGACACAGAGGGCTCGAAGCCAACTCTGGGGGAGCAGAGACGGCCTGGCACGCGGGAGGGGCTGGCTGGAAGGGGCTGCAGGACAGAAGGGAAGGAAGACTGGTAAACGGCTGAGGCTGAAGGACTAACATTTGCCTTGGCTGTGGGCATTGTGGGGAGTCCCTGTGGGTCTGCAGCCAGATGGGCCATGACAACTTAGGAAGATTTCTGGCTACAGAGAGAAGGAAGAACGTGGGGGTGGGTGCTGGCTGCGGGCCGAGAAGCAATCCAGGAAACACGCTGCGGCACCTGCTCAGGTAAGAAAGGGCCCAAGGAACACATGGAGACATGGGGAGGCAGGGCCAAGCCCGAGGCATGGGGTGTAGAATCGAGGTACCTGGGAGGACATTTCTGTCCTGATGAGGGGAGCTGGGGTGGGTGGGGTCTGGGACCTCAGAGTGGTCCCAGGAGACGGCAGCCTGCCCAGCCCTCATTCCATATCACCTCAGCCTCACTTAGTAATAAGGTGAAGGGGCTTAGTGGCCATGGCTGTTGAGTCAGCTTTTTCCCAGCTGGGAAGGTGAGGCTCCTGAGAACATTCTAACTCTGCTGGAGGTCCTGCTGGGCTCCGCCCTGTTGATGGATGCATCTGCAGGAGGCCAGCAATTCATAAGCCGAGGACACCAGACAGTGACAGACTGGGAGGGTCTTAGGGGACTCCCTGCAGATGGGCCATTAGCCCCTCAACTGTCAGCCTTACCGGACGAGGCTGTTCCCATCAGCTATGATTTAACAATAGCTGTGATGCCCTTGTGATCATCACAGGTCAGGCCTTGACCTCCCCAGTAAACTCCAAGGAGGCGGAAGGCCCTGCTGATGACAGGGTGCTCGAACCCCCCCACACCGGCCTTGGGCATCCAGACGGGGAAGGGGAGGGGCCCGTGGCGAACCTTCTTGTCCTTCTCGGAGCCGTCGGTGAGCAGCACCCCCTTGGCCTGCATGTGCCGGTAGAGCACGCGCTGTAGGGCGGACATGTCACACTTGATGACGTATTCCACCTGCAGGGGACATGCATCACTAGTCAGAGCAGAGACTCCCTGAGCCGAACGCCCAGCCCAGGGCCATCTCCGGTCTCAGCCTCTCAGAGGTACCCTGGATCCCAGGATGTGTGTGTGCTCAGAAGAGGGCACAAGGGGATGATGGTGAGGAGCCCCCACAGTCAGGGAACAAGGGGAGGCGGGCTATGGTAGGTGCAGTGGAACAGAGAAACGTAGAAGGGACGTCCTGGGCCTGAAGGGGCGACTTGGCTACCTTCCCCAAGCTCCTCTACAGCCCACTGGGAACCAAAGGGCAAGTACTGCGTGCCCGACGGGGGGAGGGGAGGGCGTCCGGGGCGGGGCAGCCGGGGGGCTGGGTTCCCGAGCGAGAAGCCAGAGCCATCCTATGGTGTGAGCGGGCGCCCGGGCAGCCCAGAGTTACTAAGCGCTGCCGGATGTGGACGGACGGGACCTGCCCACAGGCATCGGGCCCACAGACAAGAGAGGGGTTTCCCTGCTCGAAGCCGCACCTGCCTCCACGTGACAGAGCCAGCGCGTGTGATTGGCCATCCTCACATCACAGGGACACGACAAAGCTGAAGACCAGGGCCACGAGAGAATATAGCATGGACCACTGGAGTGCCACTGGACCGGGCCCACCCCGGGAAAGCCCCCAGCATGACACCACACCTCAGCTTCATCCACTCCAAACAATCCATTACCTTCTCAGGCAACTGGGCTTCGACTTCCTTCTTGAGCCGCCGGAGCAGAAAGGGCCGCAGCACTTTGTGGAGACGACGAATGATGAGAATCGTCTCCTCCTCGTTCAGGTCCACCTGGCACCCCCATGAGACAAGTAAACCAAGGTTACCTCCAAAGGAAGGAGCTGGGGATGTGGAGAAGGGTACGCAGGGCCATCTAGAGTCGCCTTGTCCTCAGCGCCTCCATGTCAGACTGCCTTACGCTTTATGGGGCTTGGTGGGGCACCCTCTTCCTTTAGACAACTGCAGGGACCTGGGACCTTCCACGGAATTCTTAGGGTATAGAACCCAAGGCTCCAGGGAACCACGCCCCAGAGGCCTCATGAAAAGAAACACACAGGATACTTGGTTCTTTCCCCAAGAGAAATATAAACGCATGTCTGGAAACCTGCCAACACATCCAAACGATAGGTGGAGAAACACCACGTTTATAGAACTGCTGGGTGTGAAATGGGTGGTCTTCGTGGGGGGCTGTCACTGGGAGCCCCAAATCCTCTCCTTTCAGCCTGGCAGGGACAGAGCGAAAGAAACTCTGCTCTCCCAAGGTGTCTGATTCTCTGCTAAGAAGTTAAACTTTTAAAAATTAAAAAAGAGTCAAACAGACCACACTTAAACTTATCTTCTCTGGGTCCCCTGATCATCTCTCAGTAGAGCTTTAGAACTTTTGCTAAACTTGAAAATAAACAAAATAAGAACATTTGCTTAGGATGAGAATCCTGGAAGTCTGAAGACTGGGCGCTCCCCTTTGGAGACTCTTGGAAAAGGCACGGTTTCTCCTTCAGATGGGTTTCTGTCTCCATGGTGCCAAGGAGAACGTACCTCGCCGATGACACTAAGGTGGCCTCAGCTGGCCTGGACCTGCCTACAGAGGACCTTACAGTCAGGAACTAGCTGCAGGGGCCGGAGAGAGCGGTGGCCCAGCCACCGTAGGCAGTGATACTCCTCATCAACCCCCAATCTCTGCAACTGTGCCCAGTTCCTCAGTCACCAGGCTATAGCCTCTCAGCCTCCTTCAACAGAAAACACGACCTGCCCACAAACCCCCTCAAAGCCAAACAGCACAGGGGGCTCACAATGGGATCCAGCTTGGGGACTTCATCAAGCAGATAAAGACCTGCCCCCCGACGGCCAACGTGCCATAGTCTGGTTTTCAGGCTGACGATGCCACCCACGGCCATACAGACATCGAGAGACACTGGTCACAGCACTCTTTAAAAACAAAATATACAGAATCTGACCATGTTGATCCTTTGACTGAAACTTTCTGAGCCTCCTGCTGCCCTTAGGGTGAAATGTGAACTCTCTAGAGGGACCCACAGGACCCTGGGGACCTCCAGCTGTGCCCTGCCAGCCCCACAGCTACCTCAGAGCCAAATTCCTTGCCGTGCCCTCCCTGTGCCTGAGGCACTGGGTCAGGGAAGCCCCAAGAGACTCCCCAGAGTTCGCTCTCGATCTCTGCCCATCAGTCTCGGTAAGGCGGCCTTGCTCCATGAAGACACGGCCTGCAGCCCCGGGCACTCAGTATACACCTGAAAGCAGCCAGCTGAGCCTGGCCCCGACCACTTGGGACCAGTTCCTCTATGGAAGGCCCGCGCCCACGGCTCCCCTCCCTGGCCTACCGCCAGCATGCAGCCAGCCACGCGCACACACCTTTTCTCCGGTCATGGCAAAGGGTGCGTTGAACCACTGCTCGAAGGTGCTGCAGCTCTTGAAGATGGTGGGCAGCAGGAAGTTGAGGAGCGCCCAGAGCTCGGGAAGCTTGTTCTGCAGCGGCGTGCCTGTCAGCAGCAGGCGGCGTGGGGCCACGTAGTGAGTGTTGAGGACCTGTGTCAGCTTGCAGTGGTGGTTCTTCATTCGGTGGCCTTCGTCAACGATCATGTACTTCCAACGGATCTGTGGGCCCAAGAGCAAGCCGTCAGGGGAGGGGCAGCAGCGGGGATGCCCCCACCTTAGCTAGAATCTCCCCACCGTTAGGCGAGTCTACAGATGGAACAGCACATTCAGGTGAAGAACCTGAGTGTGACAAGGTCCGCTGACAAAAGGGACCGGCTCACCATGTGAGAGCCACACAACACCGCCCCTGTGAAGCACGGCGTGCAGAAAGACACACAGGAGACACGCCCTTGACCTACTGTCGGGTGAACAATGCAAGCTGCACAACAGTACTCTGGTTTCCCCCCAAATTACATGTTTGTCTGTAGCCCAGAAAAATCCTCCAAATAACACCCCCCTCACTGATTAGAGAGGGACCTGGGTGGGGGGTCTACAGGGAATGTGGCTCAGAAGCGGGTACATTTTCCAAGCATCAGGCTGTGCCTCTAAAAATAGGAGTGGCAACAGGTAAGTTTGGACTGTGAACCCTGAGGGGCTGGGGCCATGCCCAGGACCAACAGACACAGGCTAGATGTGGATCCTCACGGTGAGCATGAGTATGCAGGCAGGAGCCCCAGGTCTGAATCGTGGTTTAAGTCTGCAGAACCCCATGATGAGCCTCAGAACTGCTCTGTGCCTCAGCTTCCACTGCCTGCAGGCACAATGAGGCCTGGGTGAGGCGGTGCATGTCAGGTGCCCAGAGTGAAAAGGGCAAGACAGCATCTCCCGTGAGGAGTCCCTGTCGCTTGGCCTTGACATTCATTAATGACGCTGTCAGAAAGGGATTTTCAGAGCCTCGTTCTTGGGCCTGGGATGGGCCAGGCTTTGCCCTACGTCAGAGGGGTGTACTTGCACCACAAGTTGAGGGGAAGAGCCTGCTCACTAGACCCCAGCTCCCTGGGCCTCTGTTCCCTTATCTGTAAGCTTGGAAATGGATATGAAGCACCCCAAATCATCACAATGACCAAGCCCCTAGAGGTGACTTGTGAACACATCCAGCCCTGGATCAAAAAACGACCACTCGACCTTTTCTCCACCAGGTGGTTAATGGTCAGAACAGATGCATCATCTTCAGCCTTCAAACCAGGAAAATGGCCTTTTTGCAGGCAAGGAACTATGCCTATTTTATATCTGGGTCAAGGCATGGTCTCAACGATTCACTGATGGTCTGACGTCACAACTCTGCCAGTTAAGAGGCTCCTAGGCCTGCATAAGCCCCACCAAACGTGTGCCAGCCCAGGAACCCACAGCCGACAGGACACCAAGGGCCTCAGAGTCTCAGCCCTGATGCCGAAATCCTACCTGCTTGGCGGGCTGGTGTCCTGAGCACTGTGGTGGAGGAGGACAGCTAGCAAGGATGGAGGGCCAAGGCCTCCAGAGGCAGAGACAGGCCGGCCTCACCATAGCCCTGCCAGGCACGACAAAGGTAGGGCTGGCAGGCTGGGAGACACCGAATGTAACGAAGCTCTTGGGGCAGAAGCTCTGGGGAGCAGGCGCCTGGTGGCTCAGTCGGTTGGGCGACTGCCTTCGGCTCGGGTCATGATCCCGGGGTCCCGGGGTCGAGTCCCGCGTCGGGCTCCCTGCTCGGCGGGGGGTCTGCCTCTCCCTCTGACCCTCCTCCCTCTCGTGTGCTCTCTGTCTCTCATTCTCTGTCTCAAATAAATAAAATCTTAAAAAAAAAAAAAAGCTCAAGCGTGTTCATGGATTTCCTTCATTGGCTTTGATTGGATTGAATCCAACAGATGGGCTCATTCTACACCATGCTTTAGAAACTTCTACAGCGGGCGCCTGGGTGGCTCAGTTGGTTGAGCGACTGCCTTCGGCTCAGGTCATGATCCTGGAGTCCCGGGATCGAGTCCCGCGTCGGGCTCCCTGCTCGGCAGGGAGTCTGCTTCTCCCTCTGACCCTCACCCCTCTCATGCTCTCTCCCTCATCCTTTCTCTCAAATAAATAAATAAAATCTTAAAAAAAATAAAAATAAAAATAAAAAAAAAGCAGCTCTGAGGAGCTGGTCTCCGTGACATACATAGGATAACCCTGGATCACATGTTCACTGACACCACGTGGCCACAGGGGGCTCGGTGTGTTTTACACAAGGACATGCTACCTTTGCAAGGATGTGCTTGTCCTTAATGATGTACTCATAAGTCGTCAGCAAGACGTTGAACTTGCCACTCCGGAGCTGGGGGACGAAAGCGCGCCTGGCTGCTGGAGAACCCTGTGTGGGAGAGAAGCATGCACGACTCAAGCCTCCTGGGGCCACGGGGGCTGCCGTGGAGAGGCCTCCCCCGCTGACATGCAGACCGGCAACTGCAGAGAAGGGGAGAAAGGCATGCGGGCCACGGGCAGCCCGGGGGCTCTGGGAAGCTTGCTGTCCACACTACATCTGTCCCGGTGTCCGTGGCCAATCAGCTCCCTCCTCTTTGGCCTCCTGGCTGGAAACCCGGCCGCTGCCTCAAGGCTTCCCATGTGAGTGTGGCCCAGCTGACCACTCCCTGATGTAGCTCCAGCTTCTCCCCAATTAGCAAACCTGCCCTGTCCCTTCCCCGTTCCAAACTCCTGACCCATGTGACCAGGGCCCCAGGGTATAAACATGGTGCTTTCTCTAGGCTCACATTCTAGGCTGACTGAACTTCAGTGGGTCCCATAAGCTCTTGCTGGCAGAACTATTCTTAGCTCCTTAACTGCACCAAGTTCTCCCTGCACACACTGTTCCTGGTGTTGGGACCCCCTCCTCCCCACCATGTGGCGGAGAGCCACACAACACAGGGCAAAAAGCCTGGACCCAGGAGCCTGGCAGGCAGGGACACAACCTGGCTGCATGAGGGCTGCCCTCTCTGCCTCAGTTTCCCCACTAAGATAATAGGCACAATTAGTCTCTACCTCATGGGGTGAATCGAGCTAGGCAGGGCCCCCAAGTACCATGTCCTAGAGATCACGGGTATACTCGTTAAGGCATCCTACATGAATGGGTTTTAACCAAAGCTCAGGTGACAATAACGAAACCTTCCAGGGAAAGCAATGATGTCACCAGATTCCACGAACTGACTGCACAGCATCATTTACAAACGCATTACTCGGAAATAAATAAATGATCCAAACCCTGCATGACCAGCACGATCCCATGAGTACAACATAGGAAAACGGGTGCATATGCATCACACCACTCATGCAAGCGGACTTCCCTCTTCGCTCATCTGTATTTCCCACTCCTACCCTGCCCTCATGTACGTCCATCCCTTCAGGCTGTGACCTACCTTGTAGGACACCTTCACCACAGAGGGGGCCCACTTGTCAAATTCGTATGCCCAGTTTGACAGCGTGCTGACGGAAACAAGGAAGGGACAGTCAGGTTCTAATTCATTCATCAACAGCTCCTGTCTACGACAACGTCCCCTGGGGCATGAGGCCGACGTGGCTGTGATGCTCAGAGCTGATCAAGTAACCTACAGTCTTGGGGGAGGGAGGGAGGGGGTCATGTCCTGGGTGAGAGGAGCAGGGACATAGAGATGTGGCAGCAGGTACAGGGGCAGCTGCCGCTAGGGTGGCAGGAACCAGGCGGCTGCAGAAGGCCAGATCCAGGAGCTGAACCTGGGAGACCAGTCCTGTCACGGCTGTGGGGTCCCAAGCCCCTCTGAGAACACGCCATGCATTGCAAGTCTGCTGCCGGGAAACCCGCACACTCACAGTGCCTCATTTTAGGCTCAGAGCTGTGGTGGAGGGTAGGCTGGGGAGATCGGGGAGCACAGGAGACACCGCAGGTTGTCTGTGCCACCTTGAAATGAAAACGGCCAGCCACCGCAGGCTCCTGCCCGGTAAGAGACAATGGAGATGGGGAGGACACACTGGCTCCGGGCAGAGGGCTGGAAGACTGGGTGCAGGGCAGGAGCATGGACTCTCATCTGCTCCTCCGTGGGACAAGCAAGGCCAGGAAGACCAGGGAAAGAGAGAAATGGGCAGGCGTGCGGGCAGGTGGAAGGCAGATGAGAAGAAATAATTCACCTGGGACAAGAGACAGAACCTTGGGTGAGGGTGACAACAACAATAAGGCCAACTTCCCAGGGAGTGAGTTCCCTGAGAAATACTGGGATAGTCACTTTTTGTTAAGAAAGGGAACTTACTCAAAAGGTCTAGCCTGGGTAGTTTGTAAAGACAAGACTCAAAGGCCGAGTGGCAGAAATTGCTTGTGGCTCACCCAGCTCCCTCTGCGAGAAGTTCCACTGTAAGCCCCTAGCTCCCAGGCTCTTCAGCAGTCGGGCCAACCAGCTGGACATAGTTGGAGCAATGAGATGAAGCTCATGTTGCTGGGGTGAAAGTGGGGGAAAGCTCTCAAAGAAGGGTGGAGAGAGGGGAGAATCAGCTGCTCTTTACCCTGTCCACCAACCTGGGAACCTAGATGAAATGATGGAGGCAGTGCAGCCATCTTGCAACCATGAGGTAAGAAGGTTAAGGGCAAAAGTCATACATTAAGGGTGACTGAGCAGAGAAAACTCTAGAAGCCTGGGTCCTGGCATCTTGGAGCCACTGGCCCTGCCTCAGATGAGGCATTACTGAGGGTCAGCAAGATTGCCCTGGTACAGTCACTGAAGTCTGGATTCTACTGTATGGAGCAATGGCAGACAGGGCACCAAGAAAGAAGATGAGGGCCAAAACATGAAGTGTGGAGAACATCTGTAATAGGAGGAGAGAAGAGCCAAGAGAGTCAGGGGCAGGGAAGACTGAGGAGCTAGGGTGGAAGACAGAGTCTAGTGGGAGGCAGGACAAGCAAACTCATGGTGGACAGTTGTTCGTCTCAACAGATGGATGGGACAGCTGGATGCCTGACGTCTAAAACTGCTCCCTCGGGCAAAAGGAGCTCTTCTGGCCTGGAGATGTCATTCGATGGACCAGATCCTTGTCTGGGTGGAACATGGTGTAAAAAAGCCTGAAGATCAACATACTGAAGCTGATTTAAATAACCTTTGGAAAAGGTATTTTAATTGGAAAGACAAAAAGAACTGGATCTAAACACTGTACTCCAATTGGTAAAGTTGTTTCTCATGGATTAACTATTTGGAAAGTGCTATACAAGTAAGAAGAGCTAGAAGGAGCTCTATGGGTCTAGCTGAGTTAGAGACAGCTGTTGGCCATGACTAGACACAGATCACGTTACATAAACACATACATTTATTTCCTAATGCTGTCCGCTGACGGGGCCTGCCAGTAAGGACGATCAGAAGCAAGGGGGCACCCCTAGCACCCAGCTCTTGGTTTCTAATACTGTTCTCTAAGAACAGAGACTAGAGCCTCTTAGAGAAATGGCTGATTCTAGGCCTCAGACAGGAAATGTACAAGTGGAGCTGGGGGCATCTCTGGGAGCCCAAATACAACTAAGTTTCTCAAAACCCCACAACAATGGGGCCACGTCAAAGGGACAGAGTAGCCAACTAAAAGCTCCCCATGGCTAACGCTGGAATGATTCGAGAACAAGATAAACTAGTATTGGTGTACAGACCAAAGTATAAAATAGTACCCATGAGTCTACACTGATATAAATGATTAAATAAATTAACAAATGGGAAGAAGAGATATATCTTCTGTACAGAATAATTCTAAAGGATTTATAGAGCTATTTGCCCCTCAAGGAGGGGGAGCTTAATTGCCCACTTACACGGGCGCTAAGCTTAGGGACTGTTCCAGAATACAGTATATGGAAGGGGAAGAAAGAGTAACTTCACACGGCAGACACCTGACAAGCAGGACCTCAACCATGTGACCAAGGTCAACATCACCCAGGACAAGGCACACTGACAATAACAGCCCCTGAAACGATGTCATGACAGGGGACCTTCACCCCTGTGCTCTTTGGCCCCCATGCCCACCATCCTGTTCAAGCAGGAGAAGATCCCCAGACAGATCCAGATTGAGGGATATCCTACAAAACACCTGACTCGTCCTCCTCAAAACCATCAAGGTCAACAAAAACACGGAAAGCAAGGAGTGCCCGCAGACCACAGAGGGCGAAGGCTACAAGAAGACTGAATGCAGTATGGGATCCTGGAATGGCAACTGGATGTCAGGAGAAAAGTAGAACACTGAATCAAGTCTGGAGCTTAGTTAACAGTAATGTGCCTGCTGGTTCCTGAGTTGTGACAAATGTACCACAGTCATGTGAGATGTTATCAACAGGGGAATTAGGGGAGGGCACACAGAGACCTCGAGGTACCTCTGCAACTTTTTGGTAAAGCTAAAACTATTCTAAAGCAAACCACCACAATGACCAGGACATGGAATCTGGAAACAGGAAACCAACCTGAAGGGTCTCCCCAGGCCAGATCTGGGACAACTTAAGCAACAAAATTACGAATGTGTGCATTCTGCAGCTTTCAGAGTTACACAAATAAATTAATACATGGAGAAGCACAGTTCTTCCTTAGAGTGGATCTCTCACACCTGTGGGAGGAGTGATGGAAAGAGAGCCACCACTGGCCCTTCCCAGAGGGGAAGCGGTCTCAAGCCAGGCCCATGTGATGGACGTGGAAGTCTCTGGGGAAAATATGATTGCGAAATGGGACCTTTCTGTGGTCTCCACGTGCCTCGCCATCAGGAACTTACGAATTACAAAGGAAAACTCCTAAGATTACGTGGGGAAACTGGCAGGCATCACCTAATGGAGACCAGTTGTCTTTATAACTGTCCTGGAGTTAGGAAAGATTTGGGAAGCTGATAAAAAGGAATATAGAAAATCTTTATTCTATTTTTGCAATTGTTTATAATAATTTCAGTTGTTAGAAATAATTTCAAAATGAAAAGTTACAAACAAAACACCTACGCTGTAGGACAGCATGCTGGAGTGAACTATGCCGGTGGAGATGAAGTCAAACGTCGCACTTCGGGAGAGGGGCACAGGAGCTAAAAAGGGGGACTCCAGTCACTGGTGGGCCGGGAGACAGTGCATGGGGAAGTGCAGCAGAAAGCTGAGAAGTTGGGTCTGGCTATGAGGGAGGAGGTGGCAAGGCCATCCGTCCTCAGGCTGGGACTTCTGTCGCACTGTGCAAATAGTTCTCTCTCCATACGGATCTGTTCCTAGCAGGGCAGCCAAATTTACAGGACCACGAGGAGGGGAAGGCAGCAGGAAGAAATAAACTTCTCCAAGTAAATTCTGGGAGAGTTCTGGGACCCTCCAGCGTGGCTGAATGGCCTCTGGCAGCCTGGCTGTCTTAAAAGCAGGAGGCTGTCTTATTTCCTATGGAATCAGGGTATGAGCGCTCAGCTTCCTGTTCTCCCCCTGGACAGCTGATTTAAGGATGAAGTGGTTGCTGATGAGTGCTGGCCAAAGGGGGGTTGGTGCGCCTCTCAGGGCCAAGCCAAATGCAGACTACAGAGGCCTGGCCACATCAGGGTAGACCACACCCCAGGCCTGTGATTGGTTTCATGAATGACATGAAACCTGAGAAAGGTCCAGGAAAGCCAGCTCCAGGACTTCTAGAAAAACTGTGGGGCAGGTGAACCATATTGTGGCAGTGCTGAGCTAGGAAGAGGGATGCCCAGGGTGGCTGGTCAATCTTGGCCCCCTGAGGACTGCCTGCCGGAAGGAGGTGGCCAGTGGCGCCACGAGGTGGTGAGTGAGAACCTCTTTGGGACTCGGTTGGAGGACCCAGATCCTATCACACTAAGCATCAGGGTTGCCATGGACCAGAGGGCTCAGTGCCCTAGGGAGGAACAGTTAAGGCTATTTCCTCAAATGGCTCTGCTCCACTCCGCTAGCAGGAGCTTGTCAGGCTTCTGCAACACCTTGTGTGGAGTGTGCTAGTTGGGGGATTTGAAGGGGACCTCGAGGTCATCTTGTGAGAGCTGCCCCAACAGGGATGATGGGTGGGCACTCCCTCACCCACCCTTCTCCAATCTCGCCCCTTGAAACCAGAGGCAGGGTGCCGCGGGCTGAGTTGTGTCCCTTCAGAATGGGACTGTATTTGGAGATGGGGTCTTTAAAGAGCTAATGAGGTGAACCCAAGCAACAGGGCCTTCCCGCTGGACACTCCAAGACCCCCCAGGGGTGAGAGCACTTACGAGAGAGGTACTATGATGAGAAAGGGTCCATTGATCCGCTTGTGCTCCATGAGGTACGTGATGAGAGCGATGGTCTGGATGGTCTTCCCCAGACCCATCTCGTCCGCCAGGATGCCATTCAGGTTGTTGTTGTACAGGGACACCAGCCACTCCAAGCCTTTGATCTGCAAGGAGAGAGGCAAGCGGCCAGGACTGAAGCCCAAGTCGGTACGAGAGCATTCCCCGCACTGCAGACTCAGCACAGCCAGGCCCGCGGTCGGCCTAGCCACGAACCACCCGTGGCCATCTCGAGTTCTGGTATTTTGCTTTCAGTCAGCCCACTCCTTGGTTTCTTGGCCTCATCCTCAGCCATCACTCCTACAAAATCACAGCACTGCTGTGCTGGTGCTAGGTCTATAAAATCTCTTTTTCTGGTACATATTCAAACAGCTAAGTTTCTACCTGGAAAGGCCACCAGGAAGCAGGGCTGCTGACATTTAACTCCCTGGCCTCACTGCCACACACAACACGGTGGCCACACACGGCAGGGCTCCGGGGACCACGCACCTAGTACATGTGCGCCCAGGCTGGGCCCCATCCTGGCTTGGCCACTCCTGAGTTGTGTGATTTTGAGGAATCGCTGCACCTCCCTGTTCCTCATTGTCCCCCCCCCCCCCCCCCGCATCGAACGCAGAGATGGAAGCACCTACTAAATAGGGTCGTTGAGGGATGAGAAGCCAATGAGTAGAAGCCTCCTATTTGGCCTGGCATACATTAACTGCACAATTTTCATCTCCTCCTGGAGGCAAAGGTAACAGATTGGGCCCCTGCTTTCCAGATGGGGAGACGGAGGTTCAGAGGGGAAGAACGAGTGTCCAAAAGAGCAAGATTGGAATGTGACTTGAGTAGCCACCCACCACTGGGAAACCTCGAGACTGCCGTGTGGATGTGCCCCTCCAACCTTACCTGGTACTGTTTGAGGACACCATTGACCATAAGTGCTGACTGCTTATCCACTCTCTCAGTGACAGCATGAGCCACGGCATAATAGGACTGCAGGCCCCGAGCAAGGGCCTGGGACACGCCGTACTCGTCATCCACGTCTTGCTTGGCATTCCTGGGAGATGGAAGCACTGTGTGAGGACACCCATTCCTATCTGTGACAACATGCTTCTGACACAAGCCTCTGCCGAGTGGCCCTTTCTGCCCAGTGATCTGTGGCTTGAGCCATAAAATGAGCCCAGTGCAGCCAGAGAGTCTGAGGGTGAGCCAGCCACGACTATTAATCCACGACTGCATGTGTGGGTCCCAAACCCACCCTCCCACAACAGGAATCAGGTCACTGCCACATCATAAGAAGAGTGTTTCTTTCCGCCGGAGACTGGTCCCATAGCCCGCCCTCTCTACTGGGCACTCATGAGCCTAAAGGGAAAATACACATGACACAGCCTCACGCAAAACCAGAATCGTTTATGTTGTGGCTGTTTCATGATCCGATCTGGAATTATTTTTAAAAGTGACTTTAAACTGTCTACGTTTTGGGGCCGCCTGGGTGGCTCAGTTGGTTAGGTGTCTGCCTTTGGCTCGGGTCATGATCCCGGGCTTCTGGGATCGAGCCCTAAGTCAGGCTCCCCTGCTCAGCGGGGATCCTGCTTCTCCCTCTCCACGCTCATGCTTCCACTCTCATTCTCTCTCTCTCTCTCAAATAAATAACATTTTAAAAATTAAAAAAAAGAAACTATCTTCATTTTATTAATGTGACATACACGTGATCCAATTTCCGTCATACTGTTTCATGCTATGCTGTGGATTCTGTCTTTATGTCTTCTTAGGAATCCTTCAGTGAGTTTAGTGGGGTTTTCCCTGTTTCTCTGATGATTTCAAAAGACTGCCTGCTTGCTCTAGGGCTGCTTTCATACCTATAGCGTATACAACTCTCAATCCTCTATTTCTTTTAAAGAGTATCAACTACCTTCATACCATAAGGAACGATGATTAGTATGTTAGTTGTACCTGTGCTTATAAGAGCAAAAGATGAGAAATAATGTGAATGCCCCCCACTAGGGACAGGCTCATACAGGACAGCGTAAGGTACAATACCATGTGCTCGACAATGCGTGGAGAAAGCATCACCTCGAGGTGCCTGGGTGGCTCAGGCGGTTAAGTGTCTGCCTTCGGCTCACGTTGTGATCCCAGGGTCCTGGGACAGAGCCCCACATCAGGCTCCTTGCTTAGCGGGAAGCCTGCTTTTCCCTCTCCTCCTGCCTGCCACACACCGCCCCCCCCCCCCCCCCCCCCCCCCCCCCCGGTTTGTGCTCTTTCTCTCTGTCAAATAAATAAATAAAATCTTAAAAAAAAAAAAGAAAGAAAGAAAGCATCACCTCTGAGAGAAAACTTCCAGTGAAAAAAGCCAGGGGCAGGAAAGTGTGCCTGGATACACGTGTACAAGTGAAAAAAAATAATTATATACACGTTTTGTTTGTTGAAACATGAAATACTCTGAAGACACACGACGCTGGAAGTACTTCCTTCCAGGGGAGGGACTGGAGTCGGGGGCTGAAGAACAAGAGTGAGGAGGCTTTTGCTCTACACCCAACTCTCTCTCAAGCACAAGATGAACCATGTGAATGGATGGAATATTCAAAGCCTACGAAAACCAATGAAATGTGAAGATAATCAGTTTGTCCCGTCTGCAGTCCCACAATGTCTGCCAGCGGGACAGGGGTGCATGCTGTCCAGAGAGAGGCTGGGATCCCAACAGTCCTGCTGGTGCCACCCTGAAGGAAGCTGGCAGAGCAGGAGGCCGCGGAGGGACGCCTTACTCAATGATGTGCCGGGCGTCCACTTCCGAGACGTCATCACTGTCTGGATCTGGAATCTTCTTCTTCTCCTCAACGGGCAGGTTGGGAGGCTGTGCCGGCTGTGGCTGCTCCTCCTCCTCCTCCTACAGAGACACAAGCCCACGTGACCCCAGGCCCCCCCACAGGCACAGGCACAGGGCTCCCAGGTGGAGGGCACACTTCGGGAGGCAAGTGCTGTTTTCATGGCCTCTTACTCTGCCGGAATGTGTCATGCCTCTTCTCTGCTGCTTCTCTTAATTGCTCCATTTATGACTTTTAGTTTTCCTAAGCACGGAGCACTGACACTTCTTTTTAAAGCTGTCTCAGGATATTGTCTTCTTTTTACTAGTAGTAGATGCTTCATGCACCATGCCTCCCTCCATCACAGAATGCATACTACCATGCTTATTCCTTGCCCAACCAACTCAAAGCAGTTTTTCATTTGATTCTCTTAAATTTTTAAGTATTAAACATGTTATAGCCCATTTTCGGTATTTGTTGCTCTTGATTTACTTCTGGCTTTACCAAAAAGGCTAAAATGGCTACATTATGTCAAATAACACCAGTGAGAACAGCCATCCTAGTTTACTGCGAGGTTTTCTATCAACTTGTAAATTAGATTTAAGTGTTGTTCTTCATTAAAGTTATTTTTCAGCCTTTACTGAGACGAAAAGGGATTTTGTGGGACATATTGCTGAAACACACACAAATGCATTTCTCAATGTTAAACCATTCTTGTATTCTTGGGTAAGTCATACAAAGTGCCAATAGGTTATCTTTATGTATAATGGGATTGCTATTAAACTAAAAGGTATCTGTAATTAATCTACTAAATGATTCCAATCAAAACCCCGTGGGATGTCCCTTGGAGCATGCAAAATGATTTTATAAGCGATTTGGAATAATGAACAGATGATAACAGCACAAACATTTTGGGCAAAAAGAAATCGCATTTGGTACAGACTTATCCTAGCTGATATCCCCATGTCTGGAATTAAAATGGGTAGGACTTCTAAGTCTGAGTGAGGAAGTTCACAAACTCACGAAAAATACGTCTTTTTGAAGCTGGACAAAATTCGCAAAAGCAACCATCTGAGAGCTCTCGGAGCCTGAGAACCATTAATGCTTGAAAAACTGCTGAACCTTGGGTAAGAAGAGTGGGAGATGGTAGCGTTCTTACTTGGGGCAACTTCCATCTCTCTTTACCCCCAGCTCCACCTTGAAGGTTCTGCCAGGACGGCCGGGCCAAGAGCACTGGCAGCTGAGGCTGATGGGGACTCAGTCACTCTGTAGCAGGGGGCAAGGCCCATACCATCCAGTGGCACTGTTGTTATGTAAGTGAGGTTCTCAGTTTTGCTTTGGTTGGGAAAGCAAATTACTGCCTAAGCCTGTGACCATGTACAGAGAAAAATGAAGAAGGGCCTCACAGGAAGTAAAAGCCAAGGCGGACCTGAAAATGGCCTGAACTTCAGAATGTGTTCCTTTATACACACTGATCCACCAGAGACAGAAGCTTTATTGGCTCAAGATGTCTGAGCACAATCACTGCCCAATCACTGGATGACTACTAAGTTACAAAGAAACATGTAACTACTAAGTTACAAAAAAAGTTATTAAGTTACAAAGAAATCCTAGACAGCCTGGATTAAAAATAAAAACAAGAATAAAACCAAAAACTAAACTGAGCAGAGACACCAAAGGTAGCACACAGCCCTGGGGAAAGAACTCCACAGACTGAGCCCAAGTACATTACTTACACAAACACCACCACCCAGGAGCGGGAGTCAGAATCCAGCGTAGTTAAAAACAGGCTTCCACTAAACATTACAAGACGAGCAAAAAGGGAAAGTGTGATGTGTATTTAGGGAAAAAGCAAATGAATCCTCTCTGTTCCCAGATGTTGAACTTAGCAAATAATCTTTGAAGCAACTATTATTATAAGTATGTTCAAAGAACCAAAGGAAACTATCTTTAAGCACAATAAATCAACAAATACAGAATCTCGATAGAAGGCAGCAATGATAAACTTCCCAAATTTGATGAAAAGCAAGAAACTACCCAGCCAAGAAGCTGAACAAACACTAAGGAGAATAAATACAGAGAGTTCACAATCTGCTAAAAAAAGCCAAAGCCAACAAAAGCCAGAAAGCAAGAAAGAGAAAAATGAATCATCAACTACAAAAGATCATCAATACAGTTAGTTAGTGGCTAAATTCTCATTTGAGATGGAGACCATAAAGTAGTGGAATAACACATTCACAAGGAAAAAGGCTGTCACCAAAGAAATTTGTGTCCAACTAAACTATTCTTCCAAAGTCAAAGCTACAGAAATACAATCGCAGATTTACCAAGGCTGAGAGAATTTGGTGCTAAAAGATAGTAACTCAAACGCTAATAGCATTAAAAATGGCAACTACATGGATCAATATAAAAGACTCTATAAATTCATTTTCCCTTACTTGTCCTCTACTGACTTATTTAGACCAAACTGTAAGATGACATGAGGTATGAATCAGAAGACCGCTTTGTAGGATTTATAGCATATATAGGTACAATATCCAGATGTGTGTATATATTTGTAACATATGTGTATGTATATGTACAACACAAAGGAAAGGTAGCAAATAGATCTAGAGTAAGGCATAATTTCTATATTTTCCCAGAATGGAGTTAATATTAATCTGAAGTATACTGTGATAAATTAAAATGCATATTGTAATCCTCAGAGCAACTACAAAGCAAACAACTAAAAAGGTACAGTAAAAAATACTTAACATGAAAGCAGTAAAAAAGGAACAGAGGAAGAAAAAAAGACATGAGACAAAAGAAATAGTCAAATGGCAAATATAAAAAGTCATATGGATAATTACATTAAATATGAACAGTCTAAAACGCAATCAAAAGGCAGGCACTGTCATACTATGTATTTTTTTTTTTCTTTTAAGATTTTATTTTATTTATTTGAGAGGGAGAAAGACAGTGAGAGAGAGAACACAAGAGTGGGTAGGGTCAGAGGGAGAAGCAGACTCCCTGCAGAGCAGGGAGCCCGATGCAGGACTCAGTCCCGGCAGTCCGGGATCATGACCTGAGCCAAAGGCAGTCGTTAGCCAACTGAGCCACCCAGGTGCCCTGTCATAGTAGATTTAAAAAGCAAGATCTAGCTATCTGCTCTTTCAGATTCAAATGAACAAATAGGTTTGAAGTAAAAGAATGGAAAAATATATACCATGCAAAGAAACCATAGTTTTAAGAAAGCTGGAGGGACTACATGAACACCGGACAAAACAGACTTTAAAACAAAAATTACGGGGCGCCTGGGTGGCTCAGTCGTTAGGCGTCTGCCTTCGGCTCATGTCATGATCCCAGGGTCCTGGAATCGAGCCCTGCATCGGGCTCCCTGCTCGGCAGGGAGCCTGCTTCTCCCTCCCCCACCCCCCCTGCTTGTGTTTCCTGTCTCTGTCTCTCTCTCTCTCTGTCAAATAAATAAATAAAATCTTTAAAAACATAAATAAATAAAACAAAAATTACTAGGGGCGCCTGGGTGGCTCAGTTAAGCATCTGCCTTCAGCTCAGGTCATGATCTCAGGGTCCTGGGTTCAATTCCTGCATCAGGCTCCCGGCTCAGCCGGAGTCTGCTTCTCCCTCTCCCTGTGTCTCTCCCCAGATCATTCTCTCTCTCTCATAAATAAATAAAATCTTAAAAAAAAAAAATTACTAGAGGGGTGCCTGGGTGGCTCAGTCGGTTAAGCAGGTCCTCCTTCAGCTCAGGTCATGATCCTGGGGTCCTGGGATCGAGCCCTGCATTGGGCTCCCTGCTCAGCAGGAAGCCTGCTTCTCCCTCTGCCTGCCGCTCTGCCTGCTTATGCTATCTCTCTGTCAAATAAATAAATAAAATCTTTAAAAAAAAATTATTAGAGACAAAGACATATTTAATAATGATAAAATATCAAATACATCAGGAAAATATAACAACTAAAATATATGTATCAACAGAACATTAAAATACATGAAGCAAAATCTGACAGAATTTAAAGGAAAAATAGACAATTCAACAAAAATAGTGGATTTTACTACTTCCTTCTCAACAGAACTAAACAAAATCAGAAAGGATACACATGACCTGAACAACACTATCCACCAACTCAACTATTATATACAGAACACTACACTCAAAGAATGCAGAACATGTGAACATGAAACATTCCCCAGGATCCTGAGCCAGAAAAATGAGTCTCGATAAATTAAAAAGAATGAAAATCATACAAAGTAATCTCATACCATGAGAAAATTAAATTAGAAACCAAAAACAAAAAAATCTAGGGAATTCTCAAATGCTTAAAATTTAACAAACTTTATTTTTTTTTTTAAGATTTTATTTATTTATTTGACAAGAGACACAGCGAGAGAGGGAACACAAGCAGGGGGAGTGGGAGAGGAGAAGCAGGCTTCCGACAGAGCAGAGAGCCCAATGCGGGGCTCGATCCCAGGACCCCGGGATCAGGACCCGAGTCGAAGGCAGACGGTCAACGACTGAGCCACCCAGGCACCCCAAAATTTAACAAACTTTAAATGACCTGATGGTCAAAAAAAAAAAAAAACCCAACCCCAAACACAAGGAATATTAGAAAATATTTTGAACCGAATGAAAATAGAAACAACAACTCAAAATTTACAGGCATAGGGTACTGGGTGGCTCAGTCGGGTAGACATCCGACTCTTGATTTTGGCTCAGGTCATGATCTCGGGGTCCTGGGATCGAGCCCAGCATCGGCCTCCCAGTATGATCCTGTATGTGACAATCCTAAAGAATCTACAAAAACCAAAACCAAACTATCCAGAACAAATAGTATGAGTTCAGCAAGTTCATATATACATACAAGACCAATATTTTTCAAAACTAATATAAGAAGTTGTATTTTCATGTAATTGCAATAAAGTATCCAAAAATACAATTAAGTAATCAATTCTAGGGGTGCCTGGGTGGCTCAGATGGTTAAGTGTTTGTCTTCGACTCAGGTCATGATCTCCAGGTCCTGGGATTGAGCCCCAAGTTGGGCTCAGTGGAGAGTCTGCTTCTCCCTCTCCCTCTGCCTGCCTCTCCCCTGCTTGTACTCTGTCTCTTTCTCAAATGAATTAGTAAAATCTTAAAAAAAAAAAAAAAAAAGCAATCAATTCTGTTCATAATAGCATCAAAAGAAATATTTAAAAATAAATTTAGCAAGGGGTGCCTGGGTGACTCAGTCGTTAAGCGTCTGCCTTCGGCTCGGGTCATGATCCCAGGGTCCTGGGATCGAGCCCCGCATCGGGCTCCCTGCTCAGCGAGAGGCCTGCTTCTCCCTCTCCCACTCCCCCTGCTTGTGTTCCCTCTCATGCGGTGTCTCTCTGTCAAATAAATAAACAAAATCTTTTAAAAAACATAAATTTAGCAAATGAAATATAAAAACTATACACTGAAAACCACAAAACACTTCTAAGAGAAATCAATGATGATAAAAATAAATGGAGAGACATTGCATGAGTATGAATTAGAAGACTAAATATTGCTCAGGTGTGATTCTCCCCAAATCAATCTATAGATTAAATACAAATCTAATAAAAATTCCAGCAAGCATTTTTGTATCAACTGATGAGCTGACCCTACAATTTACATAGGAACACAAAGGATCTAGAATAGACAATGAAAGCCACAAAATTGGAGGAGTAACACTAATTTCAAAACTTATTATAAATTACAACAATCAATATAAAGTGATCGTGGCACAAAGACCGACATGAAGATTAAAAGAACAGAAATGAGATGCAGAAACAAACCCTTACATTTACGGTCAACTGATTTCCTACAAAAGTGCCAAGACTAACTGAAGGAGGAAAGAGTGGTCTTTTCATCAAATGGTGCTGGATAAAGTGGATATCCATATGCAAAAAAAATCTTATACCTGTATGTCAGACCACAGCAATCAATTCAACTATGATCTTTAACATAAGAGCTTCAATTACAAAATTTCTAGAAGAAAAATCTAAGTGACTTCGAAGAGTTCTTAGATGTAACTCCAAAAGCACAATGCATGAAAAAAATTTGATAAAACTAGATTTCATTAAAATTTAAAAATTTTGCATTTCAAAAAACACCACTGAGGGAAAAAACAAAAGGCCAAATGACTAGGAAAAGATACTGCAAGTTATGTATTTGATCAGGGACATGTCCCAAGAATATATAAAGAATTCTTACAACTGAGTGATGAGATGACAAACAACCTAATTCATAATAGGCAAAATATGTGAATAGGCATTTACCAAAGAAGATATATGAATGGTGCATAAACACATGAAAAAATGTTCAACATTATCTAATTACTAGGAAAATGCAAACTAAAGCCACAATGAGATACTACTATACACCCACTAGGATGGATATAATCAAAAGGACAGATAATACCAAGTATGGACAAGGATACAGAGAATCTGGAACCCGTGAAATGGTACAACCACTTTAGAAAACAGTTTGGCAGTTTCTTAAAAAGGCAAACATAAACTTAGCATATGACCCAGCAATTTCACTCCTAGGTATCTACCCAAGAGAAATGAAAACATATGTCTACACAAAGACATGTATGGGAATGTTTGCAACAACATTACTCATAACAGCAAAAAATGGAAACACCACAAATGCTCATCAATTGGTGAATGGATAAACAAAGCGTGCTACACCATACAATGGAATAGGACTCCGGAATAAATTGGAATGATCTCTCGATACGCAAACAACATGGATGAACATCAACAACACACTATCTGAAAGAAGCCAGACACAATTACTATATGTTATAGGACTCCATTTATAGGAAATCTCCAGAAAAGGCAAATCTACAGAGACAGAAAGCAGATCACTGGTTTCCTGGAGCTGCAGGAAGGAGTCAGAACAAACTATAAACCAGCAGGAGGGAGAATTCTGGGATTACAGAACATAATAAAATTTGTGAGTGGTAATGATTACACAAGTCTATAAATTCACTAAAAATCACCGAATTATACACTTCCTGTGGCTTTTTCATTTTTGCATTTCATGGTATTTAAATTTTACCTCTACAGAGCTATTAAAAAATTACAACAAAATTTTACTGGAGAATCATTACAATCAATGTTAAAGGAACCTGAACAGGTGGCCCTAAAATGACCCCACTGGATATAAAAACTCAACACATCATTTAAAAAAATGTCACAGGCCGATGGGATGGGAGGACTCAACTGCATGCCAGTTCACTTAATACTCCTTGGAGGGGGAACAAGGTAGAGCTCTGCCCCATGGCCTACACCAAATAAAATTCCAGATGAACTGGAGTAGTAATAAGGAGGAAAGTAAAATCAGGACAGACCAAAAGAAAGATTATAGGCGAACACCATGCCAACTTCAGGTGGGGGAAAATACACGAGGAGCACTTAAAAACTCAGTTAAAACCCACTTATAACTGATCAGAAACGGGAAAATGACGTGAAGTGTTCATAAAAGAAATCAAAATGGTTAGTTAATACTTGACACTCTCACCCCAAGTGAAGTGGGAGTGATAGAGAACACCCATCTGGATGCTAAGGATGGAGACACGGCCTTCAGAGACTGCTCCCTGAGAGATCCTTCCCCAGGAGGCACTCAAGAACGGAGAGGAGAGAGGAACGTGGTTCTTCAGAACAGCTTTGTCAACCAAGGAAATAGCACCATAACGTGGCATAGTTAAATGATTTAGAGAGTTTACACAACAAATGCAACTATTTGTTTCCAAAGAATAGATTATAATGGGCAAACATGTACACGATCTAATGATCACAACTTCACACTGATCTTTCTGGAGAGGAGAGCTTCGAATTTTGAGCACTTGAAAGATGGCTAGGAGAGCTGAGGATGGTCAGTTTTAAATTCTATTTAATTTGATTAATTTAAGACTGAGGAGTCACACGTGGCTAGAGGCTTCCCTACTGGACAGTGCAGCTCTAAAGCACAGGACTGGGGGCCTCGGCTGCCCCGTACCTGTTTCCTGCCCCATACAACACCCACCCAGAGCAGGAGAGGATCTCGGTGCAAAGGGGTGACGGGGGCCCAAGACATGGAAGTTACCACACCAAGAGCCACAGCAGCCAGGAAATGGACTCTTACCTCCTCCTCTTCTTCTGAGCCACTTTCTTCACTATCAGATCTTGGAGCTACTTCATATCTAGAAAAAATATTACTGTTTTAATACACACTTCACTAGAACCCACAGGATTCACTTTCTTTAACGAACTGGCCTGCTTCTAAATGAAAGCAAAATCATCCCCAGCTGCCAGAGCCCCTGGAACGAGGCCAACTCACCCCGGGTTCATCTCAAGCCAGGCCTCTAGCTGCCCTGCTTTGGGGGCGTCGGTGCCCGTGAGGATCTTCCCGCTTTCCACGTGGATCACTTTCACCGGCAGGTCACTCATTTGGCTAGTCTCATCCAGAGGCTGAAAAAACATCACATGTATAACTTGAGGCTCTGTGGTTTCCATACCTCAGGCTTCTGCTAACTATGGCCACCTTGGGAAGTGCTCTCCCAACTCCATGCCCAGAAAATGGCACAAAACGTGGCCAGTGGTTGTGAAAATGGGTTAATGACATTAAAAAAAAGGCTTAATGACACATTAATAATCCAGTAATAATATACGATCCATTGGTGACAACTGTTTCTTCAAGGTATTTCATTTTCAAATAGGAAATACAGCTCCAACTTCACAAGAGCACAGTGGTGACTCTTCCCCAACCCCATCAGACGGTTTCTCTATGTGTCTACCAGTATCTGTTTCTCATGCGGCCTTGTATATCTACTCCATGCGTGAGAAACAAGGACTGCGCTCTCCCCGTTTATACACAAATGACTGCATTATTCACATTCTTATGGCCCTTGTTTTTTTCCCCCATTGATACTACATTTGTAGACTTCCTCAGAGGTCCTCATTCTTTTCTGTGAAACAGCTAACTAGAATATCTGAAAAGCAAAACAACTAATTTCCTCTTAGCATATATAGAATTCCTCAATTTCTCGTTCTGAGATGCCAACGTTGGAAGAACATTTCCCCCTCCATTAGCGCCCACAAATTTCCTAGAGAAAACCTCCAGGATGAGGACGAAGTTCTTGGTTTAAAACTTTGCTTGCACCTTCGAGGAACTTCTACCAGCCCCGTGTCCCCTAAGATGCCACACTCACCGTCAACATGGCCCACACAGTAGAGATTAGCTCCCACGCAACCAGACCACCTCACCCTCAAAGCTGCCCACCATGGAAGGTGATGGCAACCACCTGCCGCATGAGCATGCTCGGCAGACGGCCTCCATGGGCCGCCATCAGTGACTTTCACCCCCAAGTGCTCCCTGGGAGTGGCTAACAGTGCTGATGCTTGCACTTCCCCCCATCCCCAAATTCGATTCAACTGCTCTGGGGCTTTTTGAAAAGCTCCCAGGCAATTCAGAGGTGCCAAGGCTGAGAAGCACTGGCTGAGATTCAAGCACAATTCACAGCCAACACAGAGCGATGCTTCTGTTGCTCAACAGGAGAATCGGCCAGTGATTTACCCAACAGAATTCCCTGAACTGCACTTTCCCGCCATAGGACTTTTCCCCTGAATGCCCCAAATGGCCTTACACAGGCTTTCTACTGTAGCAAAACACCAGGCCACATTCTTAAAAATTCAATATAACATTTAAAATAAAATCTCATGGGGCGCCTGGCTGGCTCAGTTGGCAGAGCATGCGACTCTCAATCTCAGGGTTCTGAGTTCAAGCCCCACACTGGGCATGGATCCCACTTGATAGATTAGATAGCTAGATAGCTAGATAGCTAGACAGATAAATAAATAAAAGAATAAAATAAAATTTCATGAAATAAATACCTATTTGAGTTAATCACTAGTCATTCACTTTCGAAATCTGGCCTCCAGGAAAAAGTGTGCATCTGCTATGGGCTGAACTGTGTCCCCCCAAAATTCAAATGCTGAAGCCCCAATGTGGCTATATGTGGAGATGGGGCCTTGGGGGGGGTAATGAGGGTTAGTTGAGGTCACAACGGTGGGGGCCTTGGGATGGGATAGTGCCCCTGTTAAGAGACAGCAAAGCTTGCTGTCTCTCCTGTCATATGGGGACACAGCAAGAAGGCAGCCATCCACAAGCCAGGAAGAGAGCCCTCACCAGAAATTGACCTTGCTGCACTTTGATCTTGGATTTACAGCTTCTACAACTGTGAGAACATACTTTTTTTGTTGTTATTGAAGGCGCCCCAGCCATGGTGTTTTGTTATGGCAGGCCACGCCGACTGGGGAAGAGCATGAAAAGGTAATGGACAAGGAGGCTCGTGACAACATGTGCAATAGGAGAAAGGGAACAGGGCAACAGCCTCCAGGAAGGGAGGGGCACGCGGTGGTGCATCAGAACTGAGCAGTGCAGGATCTTCATCTCGGCTACAGATGTGAAGCAACCTAAATAACTATCCGTCTGCATGCTGAATAAGATCCCAACACATCGACACCATAAAATTAAAATAGAATTAATGGCCTGATTTGGAAAGTGGCCCAAGATATTCTGCTGAATGGAAAGAGTCTAGCTGTGTCTAGATCACCCCAAAAGGCCTTAAAACAAAACAAAAAGGACATAGGGAAAACGATTCCTGGATGCATGTTCAACATGCATGTCACGAGAGAGCAGGTCCTGTGGGGGCTTCTGCTTTTCATCATACTGTTTAAATATTTTCTGCAAGAAATACCACGTTTCGTTGACACTGAAAGAATAAGGTAAGTGTATGTGAGCTAATGTGGGAAGATGTCAGGGATACAATGAAAGGCTGGAAAAAGAAAACCATCTGGTGGCACATACACAGAAAAGGCCCCAGAGCAAACGGTTACTCAGTTTTCCTCTGGGAGGTGGGAGTGAGGAGGGGGCAGGGGAGGTGGGAAAGGAAACATCAGTTATTTACACCTCCCCCGTTTATACATCTTTCCTCCAAATGAGTGTACTGAGTGAGAACGGTGGCTTTCAGGAGGCGGGTAGGGAGGTAGTAGGGAAAAAACGGTGTGTGGAGACAGCAAGCCCTCTGAGTGGGCCACTTTGTACACTTCTGACTTTCAGAACCAGACTAGTGAAATTTCACATGTTAAATACATAAATGAAAGGGGTGCGTGGGTGGCTCAGTCACTTAAGTGTCTGCTTCGGCTCAGGTCATGATCCCAGAGTCCTGGGATCGAGCCCCACATCTGGCTCCCTGCTCAGTGGGGAGCCTGCTTCTCCCTCTCCCTCTGTCCCCTGGCTTGTGCTCTCTATCTCAAATAAGTAAAATCTTTTAAAAAAATTAATAAATACATAAAAATGATGAGTAAATAAATAAAACCAACAAGGACAGGGGAAACCGCACTAATGAGGGCACAGGGGAGAACTAACCCAAGTAACTTTTAAATGTAATATTTGGAGCACATTAGTTTCAGGCTGAATAACTCCAAACACCAACTAAACTCTACTGAGGAGGCCTGTTTTCCACAGGAGTATGAGTTAACAATTCTCAATGTATTTCCTAGAATGTATTTTCTAGGATCGGGCAAATAAGGAAATATACCATGGCTAATGGGACCCAAGTTCTAAGCTGTTATAATAAGGAAAGAGAGAAGAATAGAAAGAGCCATATGGTATTAGATTAGACGCAAAGATATCCCTGTGAATGTAAGATTTTGAACGTACAGAATAGCAATGAAGATATGTACGCATACATACACCTATTCCCTAGATCTGTTTGCCAAGAGGGCCTAGAAGCAATGACACCCCATATCAACAATCACATCTAAAGAGATCTTGGTGGCCATCTGGCTGGCTCAGTGAGTAGAGCATGCGACTCTTGATCTTGGAGTTGTGAGTTCAAGCCCCACGCTGGGTGTAGAACTTGCTTATGTACCTACTTTACTTATTAAATAGAGGGTCAAAGACAGAGAGAAAGAGTGATCTTGGGTTTCTAAATATTGATTGGGAAAGCAGAAGATGAGCTTGAGCTATCTCAGTGTGCAAGGAAGTAAGGAAGGCCTCAAAGGACACATGGGCCAATTGGAAGGGGCCCGTGCTGGCCCAAACTGGAATAATTTGAACATCAAAATAATGACCGTAAAGAATTGAACTAAATGAGAATCCTGTGAGTTGGTACCAGGGGTTGACAAACTATATACCATGGGCCAAAGAGGAAAGAAGAGAGAAAGCTTTTCCTTCCTGTAGAAAGTCATCTAAAAAATACAGAAGAGGGCACCTGGGTGGCTCAGTTGGTTAAGCGACTGCCTTCAGCTCGTCATGATCCTGGAGTCCTGGGATCGAGTCCCACATCAGGCTCCCTGCTCGGCAGGGAGTCTTCTTCTCCCTCTGACCCTCCCCCCCTCATGCTCTCTCTCTCTCAAATAAATAAATAAAATCTTTTAAAAATAAATAAATAAATAATAAAAATAAAATAAAAAGTACAGAAGAAATCATGGGGGAGGGGAGGCTCAGGGTGAAGGGAGGGGGGATCACCATTTTGTAACCATTATGGCAAAAACTGATACAGGCAAAGGCCAATTAAACAGATGAAGAAACTAGTGGGTGGAAGTAAGAGGAGGTAAAATACGTTTAAAAAGCCTTGAGAATCTCTCCACAAGGTACTTAATAATTACAAAAGGAAAAAACAGTAACTTTCATCAGAGATGCCTTGGCAGACCCCAAGGGATCATGGTCAGCATCACCAGTGACTGAAGCCATCCACGCCGTGTGCTCCCGACGTGAGGCACAGAGCACACAGCGTCACTCTGGGGTCTTCCTGCCAAGAACACATAACCTGAATCTAACCACAAGGAACTGGCAAGTCAAACCCAAACGAAAGGCCCCTGTGGCAAATACTTGGCTTGTGCTCTTCAGAAATGCCAAGGTCAGAAAAGGCTCAGATGAAGCAAGGAGCTGTTCAGGATCAAAGGCCTAGAAGGACCGCCCCTGAACGCAATGCATGGCCTCGGAGATGCCGCAAAGGACATCAGAGGGACAGCTGTCCAAACCTTAATAAGCACCGTGGACGAGATCATGGTTCTTATCGCAGCCATGCTTGTTTCTGCTTCTTAATCACTGTACAGTTACGGAAAAGAACCTTGTTTTTAGGAAATACACTGAAATATACAGAGGTGAAGGGTCGTCATGTCTGCATCTAACTCTCAGATGGTTTAGGGAAAAATGTGTGGGAAAACGGGGAACCCAGGTGAGGAAGGGGTCGGAATTCTCTGTCCCGTAATTATGTCAGAGTGAAACAAACAAAATAATGGCATGTACAAAAAATGAAGTCTGGAAGGAAACACACCAGGAACTAACAATATACCCTCGGAAGTGGGACTGAGGAGGAGATGGGATGTGGCAGGGGACATGTGTGGATTCTTCCCATCGTCATAGATAGCTCTGGTGATTTAAAAAGAAAAACAAATTTAATGGATGCAATAGATCTAAGCTTCCAGGGCTGGGCTGGCATTTCCATGAAAAGAAACTCCTGATCCCTTACCTCGCCATCAGGTCCGATTGCAGGCGTCTGTCCTTCTGCATTTTCTGCCTTCTAGAGGTAAAGGGAGACATGGTCACTCACTGACCAGGGAGGCCCAGGCACACGTGTCAAGACGGCTACTCCAGTCCCACCCAGGGGGCAGGCACATGGCCAGGTCCCAGCGCACCTTCTTTTTCTTTTTCTTCTTTTTCTCCTTGGCGACCTGGGCAGCCTTGTGCTGCCGCACCAGCTCCGTGAGGTTAGCCACGTACTCATCTGTCTGCTGCAAGAGGTAGGCCAAGCGCTTGTCCTTCTTCTGGTCGATGAGCTTGCGGTACCCCTCCTCATCTTCAGCCTGCAGAAGGGTGAGGTTATGGTGCTTGCTTGCAAGAGACACGTGCTTGTCCATTAGTGCCCAAGGCAGGTAATCCAGAGTCAAGAAGCCCACTGGGGGTTGTTTAACCAGCAACCAGACCCTCACCAAGGGAGTGCTTAGCTGACACCAGAGCTGTGCTGTACATACACCCTTCACCTAGCTATCAACTCCCCCTTCAGTATTTCCTCAACCCCTACCCAGGGAAGACCCTGAGGGGGCCTGCTAGACAGACACACTTTTGCCAGAAGTCATTTGAAAAGGCCAACAGCAAGTCCTGGTCCCTCTGTCCACAAATGCACCCCAAATCCAAACACTTCTCTCTGGTCCAGGCCAGATTACTCTCACAGACCCATGTAACAAGCCCCTCCTGGCTTTCTAATAATCAATCAGATCATGTCACCCCAGCTTATAGCCTCCTGTGGCTCCCCCTTTAGAATTAAATCTAAAGCCTTCCTTGTGGCCTACAAGGCCCCACGTGACTGCGGGGACTCTGACCTCACTCGTGCCCTCATCATGCTATTCTAGGGGCCTCTTGCTGTGCCTCGCACTTGGCTTTCTGCCACCTCAGGTGCTTGCCCTTGGTTCCTCTATCCCTGGAAGGCACTTCATCCAGGGAGTCATGCCCACCCTTCCCATAACACCCCATCAATCCCCACTCCCTCATCCTGTTTCCTTCTCTTCAGGGTACTTCATACCACCCAAAACGGTCTTGTTTGTTCGGCCTGGGCATCTGTCTCTCTAGGGCCAGCAGGAGCGGCCGGGAGGATAGGGATTGCGTGCTTCTCCTTACTACTGGGGCTGCGTGCATACGGCAGTGCCTGTCAGTATCTGCCCAACTAGAGAATCACCCCGAATACCCAGACACAAAGGGTGGGGACAGAGGATAGGGATCACATCACCAGTCACTCTCCCAACCTACACCGCGTGCCCCCTCCATTTTCTGGAGAGACCACAGAGCAGTCAGCTAACCAGCCTAAGGTGTCTCGATCACCGACAGAATGAACAGGCCAGGTCTTCTGGACTCCCAAACCCAAGCTCTTTCTCTCTGTCCCACCTCTAACTCTGAGCAGTACTCCACCTCGGTATAACACAAGGCAATCGATCCCTGGTGCCTGCCACACCCAAAGCACCCACGAGGGAACAGGAAGGGACACAGCGTCACGAAGGCAGAATTTTACCATGAGTCTCCGCATTCTCTCTTTCTCAATTCTTTCATTTTCCTTCTTCTGTTCCCTCTCCGTGTTGGCATGGTAGGTGGCCACCGCCTTCGTGAGCTTCTGGATTTTGCCTGTGACCGACCTGTGATATTCTTTGAAATCCTTGGCATGCTGCAGAATGCTATTGAGGTATTCCTGCAGGGACATACACAGAAGAGAGAACTGGCTACTCCCCAGGGGTCGCTGTAACACTGCCGCAAAGGAGACAAAACTTTAAAGGCAGCTTGTTTAAAACCAAGAGGATGTAATCAAAACGGTACGACACTGTCTGCCCCTGAGGTTCGGCATTCTCTCTGTAAGGAAAGCCCCAAGCTGGGGACTGTGGTAAGAGGGGCCCTCCCTCAGGGATAACAGGCAGGGCCAGCCACCTTGCCCAAACAATCTGGCACTGAACACTAACCACCCCAAAACGCCCTCACCTCCAAACGAGTCATTCCACTGCCAGGAATTCCCTTTAAGGAAAACAGCAGATATTGGCCAAAACAATTCAAGTTCAAGAACGCCTCTTTTAGCATGATTTCTAACATTGCAAGGTTGAAATAGGCTTCATGTTCCCCAGCAGGGAAATGGTTACATAAATTACTGGATGCTAAGGCAGAGAAGGAATACAACGTAAACGTTAAAAATCATGCTTCCTGCAATACTTAAAAACAAGTCAATGTCTGCGTATGTTTGTTTAAAGGAGACTATTGAACTTTTGGATACTCTGTGCATACAGAAAACCAATCTGAAGAATATATACCAAAACGCTACCAGTGGTTAACGCTGAGTGGTGACTTTTTAAATTTTAAACTACACCAGTACTACGTATAGACTAGAGGAGAGCTTTAGAAAACGTAAATGAGCAAACAAACCAAATCGTCCCCATATCCGACTCCAGTAGAGATGCGGTCTTCCTGACTGATCTTGTAAAAGCTAAGTTAGATCACACCCTCCTCTGCTCAGGACCCTTCATGACTCCCACCTCACTCAGGGCAAAGGCCCAAGTTGTCTCCTCAGCCCAGACACTCTGCCCATCACACCTCTCTGTCCTCGCCTCATCCCACTCTCTCCCTTGCTCACTCCACTCCAGCCACACTGGGATCCCTGCTGGTCAGAGAACACATGGCACATTCCAGCCCCAGGGCCTTTGCGCTTCCCCTCAATCTGCAAAGCTCCTTGCCCACGTCTTTGTGGCTTCCTCCCTCAGATCCCGCCTTCCCAGAGAACTCCCCCAACCATGCTGTGTCAACAGCCCCTCCCCGTCCCTCTCCATTCCTGCCTTCCATCTCTTCATACCCTATCACCTCCCAACATGGCATATGTGATTATGGCCCGTTCTCCCACTGCCATTTGGTTTTGTCCACTAACATATTCTCGGTGCCTAGAATACTGTTGTGATGAACAGAAGAGACAGACAGCATGCTTAGAAACAAACCGAACAAGACTCAACAGCGTGCAAGCTCCTGCAGCCCAGGCACGCAGGCCAAGCCTTTGCGGTGGGGCGGGGACGCACCTGGTGCTTCTGCCGGCGCTTGCGCTCCTGCTCGATCTTCTGCTGCTTCTCCAGCTTCTCGGTGATGCGGGCCTCACGCAGGGACTGCCGCTTGCTGCGCTTGTAGGCCTTGGCGTTGAGGGCCGTCTCGAGGGCTGTGTCCCTCCTCATGCACACCACCACTTCCTGTCGTAGCTTGAGGAAGGAAGAAATGATATGCACAACGTTGTCAGATCCACACATAATTACATATCTCAAGACTGCTGCTCCTTCCAGAAGGATCCATTCTAAATGCTGTCTGGTGGGTGCCCACAGAAAGCGCGAGCACAGGTCAGAAGACGACCGCTTCTGGACACCCAGCAGAACGTTCTCTCAAACCTGCAGGTCTCCAGTTCTGCCTCCCGTCAACCACACATAAAATATTCCTTATGGGTCATTCAAAAGTATAGTACCCTCAAAAATAGGCCCACTTAAGTCTCCTGTTTTAAGCTGGCAACTACGGCCTTAGGAAAGACCCACAACTATTCATCCCAAGAACAGCTAACATCCCACCACTGTGCAGGACATGGACAGGAGAGGACAGCCAGCCAATGAGGATGCGAGGTCACTGCTGCTTTTAATGATCAGGACACATTTAGTAACTGCATGGCAAGTAGCTCTTTGAATCTAAGCATCAACGTTGGCAGAAGAGGCTCTTTTCCTCAAGCCACGGGCCTGCGCCAGTGCCCACCTGCCTCTGGAAGTTCAGCAGCCTGAGCGCTTTGAGCTCAATGGTCGCTTTGGTTCGCAAATCCCCGGCCAGGGACCCGGGAAGGTTTTCAAGTTCCTGAATTCGGTGTGCGATTCGAGCCTGCAGCCTGGGTGGTAAAGACAGAAGAAAGGAGAGATGATGAGAGGTCTTGTATATTCACGGGAGCCCACCTGTTCCCGTTCTTTAAAGGTGGAGCCTCAGGAGAATCCATCCCTCAAGGAAGGCAGATCCTGGTCAGGAGATGGGAAATGGCTCAGAAAGGGAAGCCAGCCAAAACACAGAACACAGAAAGAGCGGGGCAGGCACAACAAACCTGAACCTGATAGGGCACACCTGCCTTGTGACATTTCAGCAGCGACAGCTGGCTGTGGAGTCAGGCGGACCAATGTCTCCACCCCAGCCCGGGGACAACCCCGCAGAGCAACCCTACAGGCTTGGTCTAAGGTTCAAATGAGATAATCCCCCTTCTCAATGTTTCACACATATTTATGAAACACCTACTGTGTGCCAGGGACTGATCCAGATGTTGGGCCTTAGCACTAAACAAGACTAAACAAGATTAATTTGTTATTCTCATAGAACTCACAGGCTTATCAACAAGACAGGCCATAAAGGAGTTAAAAAATTAAGTATCTACACTAATTCCAGCGAGTACCAGGTACTCTGAGAAGGGCGCTGGAAGTGAGGAGGGTAGGCAGGGCCTCTATGAGCAGGTGACCTCAGCAATTAGGCCTAAATTAGCCAAGGAGACATGTGCAGCCTGTGCAAAGGCCTGGGAGTAGGAATAAGTCTCACTTGTTCCACAGAAAAAGAGGAACAGGGGGAGTGGCATAGGCAAGGACAGAGCCTTGGGCAGGGGCAAAACAAAAAGGTGCTTACTGGATGGGCAATGGGATACCAGTGGCAGGTTCGAACCTGGGGAATAGATCTAATGGAAGTTAATTATAAAAAGAGACCTCAAACTGCTGTGTGGGAAACAGACTGCACAAGCAAGGGGGAAGAGCAGGGAGACCAGCAACATGGTGTAGACCAGGTGGCGGGGTCCACAGTGTGGAAAAGGCCACTAGTTCCTGGGATTGGGGAGAGGAGCTGAGACGAGGACATGGGAGATGAGGGAGGGTGAGCAACTGTGAAGGGGAGGCAGGGTCTGGCCCAATGAGCTGTTGTCAGGTGCATGGGGAAAGAAACGGGAGGGAAACGTGGGGGACACAAGGACATCTGAAAGGCCATTTTAAGCTATCTAAATGGAGCTGGAGGAGAGGTGCCTGGGTACAGGAGTTGGAGCTCCAGAGCACATCACAGCTGGTGAGGCACTTTGGAGACCGTTATTAGACAAAGATTTACTGATACATCTGGGGATTATGGGGAACAAAGCACAGCCCCTCCCGCATGGGGCTTATGTTTACCAAGGGAGGCCAGCCCTGAACAAGTTGTCAGTGCAGTGGGGAAACGGGAGGGCAAGGTGCTCAGGGGGCGAACCTGAGGTGCCCCAGCCGCATGGGACAGAGTGATACAGGCGCACTGGGCACCCACTATGTCCCCCAGCGCCTGGCACGCAGAAGGCCTTGGTAAAGCAGCCAGCAACTAGTGATGTTTGAGAGGGCCCACCACAAAGCTCTGACAGGTTGCTTTTTGAGTGCTGATGAGCCGAAAGTTAGCAAGGAGAAAAAAGCACTTCCATTCCAACATCTATTTGTACGACCTCTATGGAGGGCAGTTTTGCAGAATCCAGGAAATTTCCCTGCCTAAGTCCCCTGTACCCAACCCATGGCACTTTTAGGGATTTACTCTGACACGTGTGCACACGTGGGAAAAGAGAGAGATGCAAGTGTGTTGACTACAGCATTGTTTTAACAAAAGATTAGGGGGAAAAAAAAAAAGATTAGAAACAACCTGACATCCCTTCCGCCAGAGTCCTGGCTAAATCAATTATGGTAAAAAGCCACCGGATGGAATATTATGTATCCAAAAAAAAGAGGAAAAGCTCATTTGGTACAAATAGGGGATGATCTGACTCTGCTCTCACTGGAGGAACCATGTGCACATCATGAAACACTTGGGCACCTCATGGCAACCTTGTCTGCCTATCCACACACAGGATTTCTCTGGAAGGATACATAGCAACACAGAGAACTAGGCAACTGGTGACAGATTTCTGATCACATATCCCACGGGCCTTTAGAACTGTGAGTCAAACCGACACATGTCAGGGCTGACCAGGGCTAGGGGCAGCAACCCCAAGTGGCCCTAGGCAGCAGCGCCCTCACCTGTACTCCCGCTCCTGCAGGATCTCCACAGGGTCCAGGCCCCGCGGCTTCTGGATGGGGGTGATACGGCTCTGCTTCTGGTGCAATGGCACCATGGGGGCAGGCTGGGCAGGCTGCCCCGGCGACTGCGTCTGGGGCGGCATCACTGGGGAGGCAGCGGGCGGGACGGCGGGGGGCGCAGGTGAGGGGCGGCCCGTTGGCTGTGGGGGGATCAGCTTCTGAGGTGTGCTCGTGGGGGCAGCAGCATTCGCCATGGGTCCTGGGCCGGGGTGGGGGGAGAGGAGTCAGGCGGGAGAGGCACACAGCTTTGAGTTCTGGCTCAATTCTGGGGGTCAATGAAAAGCCTGCTGGGCGCTCACGGTCCTCAGGGACAAACTCATCCCCAAGGCTGACGAGGCCTGCGCAGGCCGCCACGCTGCCTCTCACTCAGGGATCCCTCGGGGGTCCCCCTCCCTCCTGCCTCCTCTGGACCTCAGCAGACATGTCGCCTCCCGAAGCCACCCCTGCCTAAGCGCCGCTCCCGGGTTTGGTCCTGCTGCGTGCGGCCTCACGGGACCAGCAGTTTCCGACCTTCATCTGGTGCCCAAGGAATCTTACTCAAGCAATGAGCTCTCCTGTGCCCATCACTAAACCTCGGGCTCCGAGGGGACAAGGAATGAGTCTGTTTTGTCCATACATCACCGCCAGAGGCAACCCTCCAGCACCTGATGACCGTGTCTTGCACAGAACACAAAGGCTGCACAGTCAGCAGAAGCGGAGCCCTGAGCCACCCTGTCGCCCTGCCTGCCTCCCACAGTACTGGGGATGGGGGGAGGGGGTGTTCTCAGGAGGGAAGGGGGTCACACACGGCCTCTGGGCTCGGAGGCGCCCTGTCCCAAAGGATGGGATCTGTGGCTGTGGGAGCGCCTCTCCACAGCTCTCACTTGAGTCATCCAGGGGGCTCGTTCACTAGGATCCTCCTCTCCTTGGTGAGGAGACCCCATGATTACCACGACCCACAGGACAAGGTGCGGCAGGAATCATGCAGTGGAACAACCTAAGCCCCTGTGAACTGACCAGGGACAGGTAAGACCCAAAGAGGGCCAAAGGAACGGAGGACTTGTCCTTGGCCCCCTCTCTCTGAGCAGGCTCCCTCTCAGGGGCGGTATGGCACAAGCTTGTGACAGGAGCCAGGGAAGAGGCATGTCACCAAGACAGAGGGGACTTACCTTCAGGCCAAGGCTTGGGAGGCCCTCCGGGAGGCTGACCTGGCAGCCCAGGAGGCACGCCTGAGGGTCCGGGGGGGGGCATGTTGGGCCCTCCCATACCTACGCATATGGAGAAACATACAAGACAATAAACGGCATCCTGTGTTTATGCCTGCATCCACCCCCACGGGCAGGCCTGGCTCCAGGAGACACACCCAACAACAAGCCCCTCACTGTGGGCAAGGCGGGGGGGGGGGGGCCCGCAGCTGGAGAAACAACATTGAGCACGAAAGCAGCTCAGCTGCCTGAGCGCCCCGAGTGCTGCTGACACCATGCGGTCTCCAGGGGGGGGGCATGCCCGAGGGTAGCAGAGCCCAGGTCTGTTGACATCGCTGCCCACCTTCTGGTAGTTTGCTCTGAGTCCCCTCCCCACCCCGAGCACTGGGGAGAGCGGGCCTTACCGTGAGGCCTGCTATAATTTGGAGGTGCTGGTCCCGGACCCGGGCCAGGGCCAGGGCCAGGGCCGGGGCCAGGTCCCGTTGCGGACACAGAGGGTGGAGGTAGTGTTGGCATCTGCTGCTGCATCCCGGGCATTGGCCGCTTCCCCTGCACCGCCATCTGCAGGTGGTCGGGGAGGGGCTGCCCCCTGGCCAGCATCTTGTATGCCATGATCTGGGCTCGGAGCTGATGCAGCTGGTTCTGGTTAAATGGAGTCGGGCCCCGGTTCTGCTGGCCCAAAGCCTGGGGATCGGCACCATCCAGGGGGGCCCCTCCTGGCCCAGAGGACAACTGTGGGCCTGAGGACGGGCCACTGGCTGGAACTGGACTGGAGGCATGCTCAGAGCCGCCCAGGGGAGAAGGGTAACCTGTGAAGCAATGTGGGATCCAAGTGGTCACTCGGCAACACACATCCTATGATTTCTAAGGCAAAGACAGTAACCTTTCAACTGTGCTTACACTGGCTCCTATCCCGAGACAGGGGGCGGCCAATGACTTTAATCCCAGTATTCAAAGGAGAAGCACCCACAGAGATGGCACATGCAGGCAGCCTGACCAGTGGCCGGCACGACCAGTTTGGGTCGGCTCAGCTTTCAGCAAGTTGCTTACTGATGGTCAATGCTGAGCTGTTACACAGATCCAGGCCTCCCTTGGGCCTGCCCTCCTGCCCTTCAACTTGGACAGACCACGCCCCTAATGTCCATTCAGTGTAGAGCCCAGGGAAGAACTGAGCTTCCCACCCAGATGACAGGAAGTCACCTACTCCATCATTCTCCAACTGCCCTGTTCAGAAAAACTACATGGAAGGCTTGTTAAAGCAGAGCCCACCCACCTCAAGATTCTGTCTCAGCAGTCTGAAGTGGGGCCCCAGGAATCTGCATTTCTAGTACATTCCTGGATGGCATGGGAGCTGCTGGCCTGAGGAGCCCACCCTGCTCGGCCCCTGTCTAAACTCCAGGGCTGCATATGGATGCATCCTACCAGGGTTCCCTCTCCGGAGGCTGCTCTAAGACAAGCCGGCCCAAAACGGGCACCGGCCAAGCGCAAGCTCAACAGCCCTCCGTGGCAGAGTATGCCACAGGGCTGAACTGTCCTGGGTCTACCCTGAATCTGCCTGTGGGAGACCGGGAAACCCAACTAGGAAAATGACCTCAGGACACCCAGGGTAGGGTTTGGGGTTGGGGGAGCAACAAGCACAAGGAAAGAAGAGTAATAAAACAGTACCTTGGGAGTGCTGGTCCATGGGGCTTGGCGGCGGCCCCATCCCTGCGTGGGCCCCCGACCGCATCGCCATTCCCTTCATCTGGCTGTAGCGGGGGTCATCTGACATGCCCTTCTCATGCATGGACTCCATTGGCTACAAGAGGGGACAATGACAAGGTAAGCTCAACAAGAGGGAACAGGAAGAGGCAGCATGCAAAGTGCCGCCTGAGAGTTCACGGCCACTAAAAATGTCCACCCAAGGTCGCCCCGGTATGTACTGAATCACCAATGTGACCAAGCAGCTTAGGTCCAAGCCATGGTCCTGACACCGACTAAAGTCTCAAGCAGATGCAGAAAGCAATGTTACTCGGCAGTGGGCAACCACCTAGGAGCCTGGAGGTCTGGAAGTGAAGGGACAGATGGATCAGGGTGCCAGGAGATAGTTGCAGATGGCCAAAATACCATGCAGCAAAGATATGAGCTCCTGGAGAGGAGCTGTTTTGGCTGGGACACCAAGCTCCCCATTAATCGTCACAAGGAGACCTGGTGACCACCAATCTTTGGATCAGAAACCCTCTTCCTTGGGAGACTGTAAGTCAGGGGGACAGACAGAAATTTCTGCCTGTAAGTATGATTACACTATGTTCGGTGTCCTCACTGATCTGAGATCGGCCTCCAGCCTACTAGTTGGGAGGAAAGGTGTCTGTGGCATGGTTCTGTCCCTCCTAAGAGGTACATCGGACCTCTGCAGAATGATGACACCTATTTTCCCCCCAAAGGCTCAGCACTAAGTACTTCTCCGACTGGAATGGCTGGTAAAGGGGACATTTTTGGGGACCCTTCCAGGCACTCTGCTAGGCCCTGACTGGCACGAATATCCTGGTCTCTGGGAACTCAGTCTAATGGGTGGGTGGCCCAGCAAAGTCAACTACAGCTCAGTGTGTGCCATGAGAGAAGCAAGAGAAGAGGAGAGGGTGCTTGGCGGGGACCACAGGAGCGGCTTCAAACGCAGGAAAAGGGGGGGCCCTCGGGAAGCTGACGTCTCTGCAGGCGAGGGGTGTCCCACTACCATGGCCCCTGGTCCCTGGGCTCCTAACACAGTGCAGGACAAACAGCAGGTGTCTGGCAGACATGTAGTGTACATGCAAGCGATTCCAAGACGAAGAAACAAAATGGGCAGAGAGGGAAAGAGGCTATGCTGGAAAACCCAGATTCAATTGTGGGGGGGGGTTGGGGGGCAGTCAGGTCACCAACAGCTTCCCAAGAAGGAAGCAACAAGATACTGTTGACAGAAATGTGCAGGAGATGCGGAAGGCAAGAACGGCCAGAGGGATGAGCAGGCTCCACCAATGACTCAGTAAGTGACCATCTGTCTGAGACCCCACTTCCTCATCTGTAAAATGGGCACAATAACCATCTACACCTGATGGGCGGGGGAATTTAAGTGGCATGGGTACAAACACATGGATAGCCTGGGGAGGGAGGCTAGAGGGGTCAGCAGAGACCCCTCTTCTACGAGGATCTCTTGTGGTCTCTGAGACTTGAACATGTCAGTTCTTCCTTTAGACACTGATAGATAGGAAGCTGTTCCTTGTTTTCCCCAGCCACCACCCAGGAACACAGTGAGAAAGGAAAACTATTTGTGTTAAGAGGTTTTTTTTTCCTCACCTCACTGGCAAAAGCATCTCTGATCAGTTCCAGAAGTCAGGACAGTGAGTGAGTGGCAACCAAGTGCAAGAAACCATGTGACAGGGGCGCCTGGGTGGCTCAGATGGTTAAGCGTCTGCCTTCAACTCGGGTCATGATCCCAGGGTCCTGGGATTGAGCCCCACATCGGGCTCCTGGCTCAGCGAGGAGCCTGCTTCTCCCTCTCCCTCTGCCTCTCTCCCTGCTCATGCTTTCCCTCTCTCTCTCTGTATCTCTGTGTCTCAAATGAATAAATAAAATCTTTTAAAAAAAAAAGAAACCATGTGACATAAGCCACCTTTCAGGGATCTGGTCATTTTTATTCGTTAACAAAAGGCAACCCTGGAGCAGTGTGACCACATCTCCCATGTGGAATGATGGGTACGGGAGACACAAGGCAGGAAGCCTCCTGGCTCAGAGCAGAAGCCAGGATGCACTGTCCAACTTCCCACCTCTGATCGTGTGGACCCAGCCTATCAGGGCACTGGGCGCAGGCTCCCTACCTTGTGCATCTGGTGCATGTTGTCCTGAGGGTATCCTCCAGGTCCCTGGGTTGGGATGGGGTGTCCTGCTGAGGGAGGCCCCGGACTGGGCCCCATCATGCTGTGGGCAGAGCCCGGTGAGGGACCCGGGCTAGGGCCCAACATGGCTCCAGGGGAGGGGCCGGGGCCCGGGGAAGGGCCCGGCCGAGGAGTTCCGCCCAGCGGTGGGTCTGGAGTGGACATCGTCACAGGAGCCGCACACAGTGGTCTCCTGCTGGAGAGAAGTCCTGGTCAGGCTGGGGCTCAGGGCCATCAGCAGGCCGAGGCAGCAAGGCGGCCAGGGAGGACCACAGGGAGTACTGTGAGAAGCACCCATTTGACAGGGAGCTGGCGCCTCTGACATGCAACACCCCAACCCCGATACCCGGACCTTTCTCCTCCATTCTTCTCACAGCGGAGAATACTTCAGGCATACAAAATCAGATCAAAGTCACCTGAGCAAGGGATGGGACTCAGGAGGTGGAGGTCCACAGCCACTGCCCCACTTGGGGTCTCACTTCCCTTGCTATTCTGATCACGACAAAGAGAATGTCTCAGGGCAGTGCTGATACACCCTTCGTGCCCAGTACCTGTCACCTTCCTAAAAACAACAAGGGAGAGCAAGACTAAGGCTCAAAGCCGTTGCCAACAACAGTATCCAACTGGGCCTTCGGAAGTTCAACAAATACAAATATTCACAGCAAGCGATGCTGGTTTTCCACCTGGGGCAGTGAGACTAAGTTTCCTTTAAAATAAATGAATGGGGGGGACACCTGGGTGGCTCAGTTGGTTAAGCGACTGCCTTCGGCTCAGGTCGTGATCCTGGAGTCCCGGGATCGAGTCCCGCATCGGGCTCCCTGCTCAGCAGGGGGTCTGCTTCTCCCTCTGACCCTCCCCCCTCTCATGTGCTCTCTCTCTCAAATAAATAAAATCTTTAAAAAAATAAAATAAAATAAAATAAATGAATGGGGGCACCTGGGTGGCTCAGTCGGTTAAGCGTCTGCCTTCGGCTCCGGTCATGATCCCAGGGTCCTGGGATTGAGTCCCATGTCGGGCCCCCTGATCAGCGGGGAGCCTGCTTCTCCTTCTGCCTGCCACTCTCCCTGCTTGTGCTCTCTCTCTCACTCTCTCTCTCAAATAAAGTCTTTATAAATAAATAAATAAATAAAGTCTGAAACGCAGGTTCATTTAGAGACGTATTACACAAATAATGGCACTCTGCTATCTCAAACAGTTCTACAGTGATATTCATGTGTCTGACGTTAAATGAATGTTGCCAAAAACTAAAAACTGATACCCAGAACCATAACCCAGGGCCTCTACGAGATCCAAAAATATGCTACAAAAAAATGTAATGATCAGTAAATTTTACTTATCACCATAGGGCCGTGAGCTGATAAATTTTATACAGCCTTTCTATAATAAGAGTTCAATGTTAAGGTAACCCTTTTTCTGTTGTGTAGTTATATATATACGGCCTTAAACACAATACTCTTCAATTTCCTAACTTCTTTCATGAAGACAGAGTAATACATTTGCAGTGCTGAAACGCAGAAAACACAAAAAGAACAGAGGAACTTAAAGTCACCCAGCATCCCACCAGACACAGAGGTGAAGCGCTTGCTGGCCATAGAGAGAGCAACAAGCAACCCTGCCCTCCTGACCCCTTCCCAGCAGGGCAGAGGGAGGTGGGGAGTGGAAAGAAGGGGCTGAGGGTTTCCTCAGAGACGTGACACACCACCAGAGCCATAAGGATGGAGCTGAGCCATGCAGGGTGGGCCCTCTCAGGGTGGAGAGCTGCCCTCATGTTGCTACTGGGACCCCATCACACCTCCCTGCCTCCCTTCTAGACTGTTCCACACACAGGCACACGTGCACACGCGCACACTCTCTCTCTCTCTCTCTCAACAGTATTACTCAGCACATTCTAGGCAAGCTTTTCTTCATCGAATTATACCCAGGACCATTTTTATCATGTAGTAGTCTTCAAAAGGTGGACTCTAGTGGTTCCACTGTGTTCCCTTGTTCTGCCACATACTGAGTTATTTCAAAGCCCCTCTATTGTTGACACAAATGTGGTTTTTGTTTCTGTGGTCTTTTTTGGTTTTTGGAGTGACTCTCTCTGTCCCTAAACTTTACTGGGCACTTCTGGTTCTAAGGATAAATTTTGTTAAGACGTGTAACAACATTTTTAATTCTCTTAATTAGAACAAAAGTTTTAATTCGAAAGGTGGGCGTATTTTCCTGGATAATAGATCAAAAGCCCAAACTTCTTTTTTCTGGTTTCATGGCTAAGTAATAGAGCAGAGAGGACCAGAAACCTTGGCAGGAGATGGACCAGTGACCGGTGCACCAGCCTAAGAACAGACCCAACCACGCAAGAAAAGTGCTCTGCGTCCTCTGGGCCTCCTGGATTTCCTCCAAAGTGCAAGGAGCCTCAGTGCTGTACCTTAAATAAACCTCACAAGAGTGCTAGAGGAACGAACCATGAGAGACGATGGACTCTGAAAAACAAACTGAGGGTTCTAGAGGGGAGGGGGGTGGGAGGATGGGTTAGCCTGGTGATGGGTATTGAGGAGGGCACATTCTGCATGGAGCACTGGGTGTTATGCACAAACAATGAATCATGGAACACTTCATCTAAAACTAATGATGTAGGGGCGCCTGGGTGGCTCAGTTGGTTAAGCAACTGCCTTCGGCTCAGGTCACGATCCTAGAATCCCGGGATCGAGTCCCGCATCAGACTCCCTGCTCAGCAGGGAGTCTGCTTCTCCCTCTGACCCTCCTCCCTCTCATGCTCTCTGTCTCTCATTCTCTCTCTCGCAAATAAATAAAAAAAGCTTAAAAAAAAATTTTTTTAAACTAATGATATAATGTATGGGGATTAACATAAGAATAAAAAAAAAAATCAAATGACCAAAAAAAAAAAAAAAAAAGAGTGCTAGAGGACTGGTGTCTGTTCACCATCTCTTCCCCACAAATCCAAAACCCAGTAAGCCTGGGGCGGGTGGTAGAATCAAACTTGTAAAAAATAACTTTGAGACAAATCCATTTAGAAACAAAATCGGACCTGATTCAGATACACGTGAACGGTCACACCTGCTACAGACAGAAAAGGATCCCGTTACCTCCAGATGCCACTCCAGTCTCTGGCATGTGAGTGATCTGTGTCCCAATCTCCTTTTCTAAAATGCGGATTCTGAAGTCTGAAACCTCTGGCCCAGCGTTTGTCTAGGGCAAGATGCACCTGTAGTCATACGTCACAGGTGGAGAGCCGAGTGACATAAATATAGCCACGGCTGGGTCAAGGAAGATGGCTCCTCAGGGCGCCCCTCCGGGCTCTTCATGTCCACAGACCCTCTCACAGAGGCCCAGAGAGACTGCAGTGAGGTGGGAAGAGGGAAAACGGCCCTGAAAATACTCAAGGAATCTTGTGGCATCCGGGAGCTCATGGGTGCTTTCTCACCTGCCAAATGAAACTGACGGCAAAATAAAATCCACATCATCTGGGGAACATCTTCTCCTTATCTAAAGGCAGACATGCCAAAGAGCAAGAACTGGGAAGTGTCTTTGGAATGATGGCTCTTCTAAAGGTAGTTTATACTTAGTGTCAGACCTTCCTATCAAACTGCGTGGTACCAGGGTGCCTGGGTGGCTCAGTCAGTTAAGCATCTGCCTTTGGGGTTCAGGTCATGATCCCAGGGTCCTGGGATTGAGCCCCACATCAGGCTCCCTGCTCAGCAGGGAGCCTGCTTCTCTCCCTCCTCCCACTCATTCTCTCTGTTGCTATCTCTTTCTCTCTCAAATGAATAAATAAAATCTTTAAAAAAAAAATGCATGGTACCTCTAGAAATTTATTACCTCCACTCACAGCAGCACTAACTTCATCAATGACACATGGAGCTCACCGAAGTTGCTAGAGGGTATCAAAAAATACTTTTGTGCCAAATAGAGCTACCCTATGACCCAGCAATTGCACTACTAGGTATTTACCCCAAAGATACAAATGTAGTGATCCAAAGGGGCACCTGCACCCCAATGTTTATAGCAGCAATGTCCACAATAGCCGAACTATGTAAAGAGCCCAGACGTCCATCGACAGATGAATGGATGAAGATGTGGTATATATACACCATAGAATATTACTCAGCCATCAAAAAAATGAAATCTCGCCATTTGCAATGATGTGGCTGCAACTAGAGGGTATTATGCTAAGCAAAATAACAATCAGAGAAAGACAATTATCATATGATTTCACTCATTTGTGGAATTTAAGAAACAAAACAGAGGAGCACAGGGGAAGGGAGGGAAAAGTAAAACAAGACGAAATCAGAGAGGGAAACAAACCGTAAGAGATTCTTGATCATGGGAAACAAACTGAGGGTTGCTGGAAGGGAGGAGGGTCAGGGCATTAAGGAGGGCACGTGATGTGATGAGCACTGGGTGTTGTATGCAACTGATGAATTGCTAAACTCAGCCTTGAACCTAATAATACACTATATGTTAATTAACTGAGTTAAAAAAAATATTCTTGTGCCAAAATATGGCAACATCTACCTTTGAGAAGCATGGGGTTTCACAGGAGGCTTTTAAAAAGGGCATGTGCTGGGGCGCCTGGGTGGCTCAGTCGTTAAGCGTCTGCCTCCGTCTCGGGTCATGATCCCAGGGACCTGGGATCGAGCCCCGCGTCGGGCTCCCTGCTCAGCGGGAAGCCTGCTTCTCCCTCTCCCACTCCCCCTGCTTGTATTCCCTCTCTCGCTGTGTCTCTCTCTGTCAAATAAATAAATAAAATCTTAAAAAAAAAAAAAAAGGGTATGTGCTTTGGAAGCTGTCACTTTTGAAGTGTCAGGTTGCGAGGAAGCAGGTAAGTTCCCGGAGCCACTGGAGCAAACTCATTTCTGGACCAAAAGCTCAGACACATGTGACGGTAAAGGGACCCGAACAGGGCACAAGGCAAAACCACCCTGAACAGCTCAGCGGGCCAGGCTCTGCCACACACTGAGGTGCCCCATCGGGGTGCTGGTACATGCACGAAGACAGACACGCTGGCAGACCCGCAGCAGCATGGTGGGCAGGGGACGACGACGGATGGATGACACAGGGAGATGGAACCAGAAGCAGTGCTCTGGTCCTCAGTGTGGTATGAAGAGGGAGCGTTTTATTTACTTGTACTGGGTTTTAGCCTACCTCAAGTGCCCTGATTGTAGGGGTACAGCTGGATGAACAACACTCCTGCAGGGCACCCCTGGCCCTTCCCATGAGGACCACCCTCCCAGGGGGAAACACTGCTTTGACTCTCACTCTTTGGTGCGTTCACTTGTTACTGAACTGCATCTGAAAAAAAAGAAACATACAGTAGTATCCTTCTGCTCCTCCGTGAGGGGCACCCTGTTGGTGGGACGGTGGCGCCTGTTCTTCGCTACCGGGTTTTGGCCAGCGCGAGTAAAGCTGCTACGGACAATGTCACTTGGGGGATGAAGGCACCCATCTCCCTTGGGTATCCAGGAGTGGAACCATTCCTCATAGGAAGGCTTTGGTAAATATCGCAAGCTTTCCAAATTAGGATTACAATCCCACATAACCTCCATCCCCACAGCAGAGAGAGCATTCTAGTTCCTCTACATCGACACTGACACTTGGTGCTGTCAGTCCAACTTGTAACCGTTCCAGTGAGAGTATAATCATATCTTACTACCATTTTAATTTGTATTTCCGCGACTAATGGTGTTGCGCACCTTCCTGTATGCTGGCCACTGAGATACCCACTTCTGCAAAAGCCCTGTTTTCACTAGTGTTTTACTTGGGGATATGTGGTTCCTCTCCCAGTCTGGGGCTCACCTTTGCATTCTCCTAATGGTGTCTTGTAATGCAGAGAAGTTCTTATTTTAACGGCGTCTGATTTATCAAGTTTGTTCTTACATGGTTAATGGTTTTAGAGTCCTGTTTAAGAAAATTTTGTCTACCAGGGCGCTTGGGTGGCTCAGTCGGTTAAGCATCTGCCTTCGGCTCAGGTCATGATCTCGGGACCTGGGATTGAGCCTGTTCAGCAGGGGGTTTGCTTCTCCCTCTCCCTCTGCCCCTCCCCCTGCTCATGCGTGCTTGATCTCTCTCCCGCCAATCAAATCTTGGGGAAAAAAAAAAATTGTCTACTTGAGATAATAAGAAATATGTATTTGGTCTCTGCCTTCAGTTTTTTGACTAAAACCCCTGGAATTTCCTAAGTGGTAGGGGTGTCTTTTGTTCTAATGAAGTAACTCATGGTAGAAGCTTAGAACTTTTAGCCCCATCCTCCAAGGAGGGAAGAGGGATTGAAAAGTAAATAATCAATCAGAGCTACAAGATGAAGCATCCATAAAAATTCTCAACTAAGAGGCTAGGAGAGTTTCTGGGTTGGTGAACACATCCAATGCTAGGAGGGTAGTACACTCCAACTCCATGGGGACAAAAGCTCCTGGGCACAGGATCCTTCTAGACCTAACTATTTACCTCTTCATATGGCTGTTCATCTGTATCCTTTATAATATCCTTTATCATAAATGTGTAAATATATGTGTCTCCTTGAGTTTTATGAACTGTGATATCAAATAATCAAACCTGAGGAGGGGTTCATGAGAACCCTATTTGCAACCAAGTTGGACAGAAATGTAGGTAACCTGGGGGCCCACTACTTGTGATTGGCATCTGAAGTGGGGAGCAGTCTTGTGGGACTGAGCCCTTACCCTCTGGGGTCTGCACTAACTCTAGGCAATTAGTGTCAGAACTGAAGTGTAGGACACCCAGCTGGTATCTGCAGAAACTTGCTCCGTGTGGAAAACCCACACATTTGCTGTCAGAGTGCTATGAGCAGAGGAAACCAGTTTTCCTTTACAATCTCAAGGTCATGGAGATGAAGAAAAGGGATTTTTTTTTTTAAGATTTTATTTATTTATTTGAGAGAGAGACAGAGACAGAGCATGAGCAGTGGGGAGGGGCAGAGGCAGAAGGAGAAGCAGACTCCCCGCTGAGCAGGGAGCCTGATGCAGGACTTGATCCCAGGACCCTGGGATCATGACCCGAGCCAAAGGCAGATGCTTGACCAACTGAGCCACCCAGGCGTCCCAGAAAGGGTATTTTAAAATCCAGAAAGATTGTGACTTGCTCCAGCCTCCTCATGATTTACAACTGCTGAGGATATTATCAGTCACAAAGAAGTAACAGGAAAGATGATCCAGCCAGAGGGGAAGCAGGTTTGTGAGCCCATTTGGTGGTAAGGACTGAGATCTACTGACTGAGCCCATACCACCACACCTCCCAGAGGGACCGTCATGGGCCCTGCTGACAGAGGGGTCCCTGAGGCTCACAGGCCACCCAGCATCTCAGTGAAGTTGCTAGAGTCACAAGGGCCAAGGCCACCGTGCCACTCACTGAAGTGCAGCCTGGACTCTGAGTTTGGACTCTTCTACTTGCCAACTGCATGATACTAGATGAGTGACTTAACCTTCTCCAGCCTGTTTCCTCCTCTGTAGGCTGGACATGAGACCAATCCCTCCCTCAGGCGTCACAGCCAGCATCCCTGAGCTAAGGCAGGCAGGCATGTACAGGCAGGAAGCAATCCCACCCTGCTGGCGAAGCCAAAGGACCCCACATTTACTGTGCAGTTGCTTCCTGCTTGTCACTACTGACCCAGAAGCAACATGCAGATTAAGTCCTTCCATCCTCCTCTTCTCTTAAAGAAATGAGTAAACTGAGGCACGTAGTAAGTAACCAGGCTGGAGAATTTGCTTCCTAACTAAGCCTCCCCCCCAGGGCAAACCTTAAGTGATGCTCCTGTCCCAAAAGGAACAAACTCTGGAAGTAAAGGCTGCACAAGGCAGCTTTGCCGAACTGGAGGAGGACAGAGGTTGCCTGAAGGCCACAGAGGCCCAATGCAAACAAAGACCAGCTATCATAAGTGATGAGATCCGCCCTGCAATCAGTGGGCAGATCCGAGCAGCTACAAATTATCCTTTGCCCACTTGGATCCCACCGCCACTAACGTGGTGCTCTTATCCATCATCAAGATCCTTTTTGCCAGTCAGCCCTTCTTAAAGGGCAGGGGTGGGCTTGCCCCTCTTGAGATCTGGGGAGGGTATGGAACAGGGCACTACTGTGCTCCAGCAAGTTGCCTACTCAGGAGGGTCTGACAAGCTTGGCCAGAAATTTCAGAAGTGAGGTGGGATCTGAGGGCAAAGAACAGCCCTTTTCCCAACCCCTTCTTCACTCATCACCAAACACCTCTACCTTTCCTACACAGTAAACTAAGGATTTGGCATTTTCAGCAAATTCCTTGGGTCCCTAAGGTCATCCTATCGTCTTGGGGGCTTCAAGGGGGCTTCTACTGTTCAGACCAGACTCCCAACAAGTCCCTCTATGACAAGTCACTTGGTGTCTGGGCTGGGAAAAAGAAGGTAAGTAAACACAAAACTGAAATCCATCTCAAACCAGACAGCCACACCTAAGCAGATGAGAAAAGTGAAGGACAAGGGGACAGAGGGACAAAACAGTGAAACCACTAGCACATGTATGTGGGAGCCTAATCGAGAAGTGTGTGGCCTGTGGGTCGGGTGTGTTTGGGGGCTCCACGAGGAAGGAATGGAGCCTGGGAATCCAAGTAAGCAGCCCAAAGGAATGTGATGGGAAGTAAAACTACTCTGGGGTAAGAATCAAAAACCTGACAGCTAAGACATTCAGTAAGCTGCAAGATGAAAACAGGTTCCCAGGGCCAATGGGTTTGGAGGTGACATGGCCATATCACCTTGATTTCTCCGAGAAGCACCCCAATTGCTCAACAATCAGAACCCCCACACAATCCATGCCCCATGAGGCAGCTTCATGCACATGGATATGGAGGAAGGTCCAAGATGAAGCAGAGGAAAGAAGGGAGCATCAATGTAAAGTGTGCTTGGCCCGAGCCCCACTTTGCTAAGAATAAGAACAGATACAAGTTCATTTGAACACAGAAGCCAGCCCAAAGAAAACTTGCCGAACCGTGGCTGGCGGAGGCCAGGAGCTCTCTCAGGAGGTGTATGAAGGGAACTGACACTTTCCACATCACGGAGCTCTGATGTTTTTTGTGTGGGTTTATTTTTTTACAGTAACCTTCTATTACTTTTGTAATCATATTAAAAAACAAAAACAAGAAACGCCAAAACCAACCAACCAATCTAGATCAGAAAAATACCTGGGAAATAAATACCCAGAAAAGATGTCCAGGAAGTACATTTATGGAAATAAAAAAGATGAAAGGATGTGACGATTGCATTATTTTCTACTTTCAACTTCATTAAAATTATCATTTAAAATAGAAACATCTATTGACATTCAAATGCGGAACCAGACTGCTTGAGGAGTACGTCTAGTTTCTTCTTTCATACCACCCTTTGCTTTTCTCTTGTAAAAAAGAACAGTGATCACAACAAGATGGATGGATCTAGAGTATTATGCTAGGTGAAATAAGTCAGTCAGAGAAAGACAAAAACCATATGATCTCACTCATAATGTGGAATTTCAGAAACAAAACAAATGAGCAAAGGGGGAAAAGAGAGAATTTAAGAAACAAAACAAATGAACAAAGAAAAAAAGGGACAAACCAAAAAACAGACTCATTAACTGTAGACAACAAACTGGTGGGGGGATGGGGGGCAATAGGTGATGGGGATTTAAAGACTACACTTACCATGATGAGCACTGAGGTAAGAGAACTCTTAAATCACTATAGTGGGCACCTGAACCTAATATAACACTGTATGTTAACTCTACCAGAATTAAAATTGAAAAAATGAAATAAATAAAGTTAAAATAAAAAGAACAGTGGTGGTCAGCCACTGAAGCAGGACAGACTGCTAGCAGGAAATTGGGACCCTTGAAAATCTGCTTGCTGAGATTATGGGTTGTTGGTTTGTTTTTTTTTTTTCCCCCCATCTTGCCTGAAAACCAGCATTATACTTAAATTTGGCCCCAGGAGAGCTGCGACTTCACTTTTTGGGCATGGAGAAATTTGTTCCCCTACAAGTTTCATCAACAGACACAGGTCCAGCCACGGCAGGGTACTTGGCAGGGTACTCGGACGGACCAAAGTGGCCGGGCAGGATGCCTTCAGCACAACCAGTCTTACTTGTTACATTAAAACTACAAAATGAGGTTCCCCCCCAGTACTCTACTAGGAAAACTGTTCCTACCTGACCAGACCTGGCACACTGGTCTGTGAACCTGGAAGGATGTGTGGGATGAGGCATCTGCTGTCTTAGGGAACACGTGGAAATAGCTTATTCCTGACACAGTGCTTCCCCAACACTCGCTGTTCCATGCTGGCTGCTGAGCATTTTCCTTGCAATATAATTAAGTAGTAAAACCCTGCCCTACATTTATTTATTTTTTTTAAGATTTATTTATTTAATTATGAGAGAGAGAGAGAGACAGCGAGAGAGGGAACACAGGCAGGGGGAGCGGGAGAGGGAGAAGCAGGGTTCCCGCCGAGCAGGGAGCCCAACGCGGGGCTCGATCCCAGGACCCTGGGACCATGACCCGAGCCGAAGGCAGACGCTTAACCGACTGAGCCACCCAGGCGCCCCCTTGCCCTACATTTAAAAAGGAATACACCTCAGAAACAAAAAAACCATGTCACGATAATTAATTACAATGTCTTATCGGGTGGACGCACTGAGTCTGTCCGTTACCAAGTACAGTAGTTCCTCCTGCCCCGCTTTCCCATGCAGGTTTCGCTTTCCAGTTTCAGTTACCCATAGTCAGCCCTGGTCCGCGCGCAGATGATCCTCCTGCTGAGTTTCGCCAGAAAATCAATAGTAGCTTAACACTACGTCACAACGCCTACCTCACTCACTTCATCTCATCTCACTAGCATTTTACCATCTCACATCATCACAAGAAGGGCAAGCAAGTACAGTACAATAAGGTGCTCTCAGAGAGAAAGAGAACACCCATGCAACTTTTATTACACTATTACTGTCATAATTGTTCCATTTTATTATTAGTTGCTGTTAACCTTAAAAATAAAACTGTCAGGGGTGCCTGGGTGGCTCAATCAGTTAAGCATCTGCCGTCGGCTCAGGTCATGATCTCAGGGTCCTGAGCAGGGTGTCGGCTTCTCCCTCTCCCCCTCCCCCTCCCCCTCCCCCGCTCCTGTGTGCCCACGTGTACACGGGCTCTTCCTCTCTCAAATAAATAAAATCTTCCAAAAAAAAAAAAAAGTCAGTTAATTTACCTGTAAAAATGCATTCATTCGGGAGTAACAGAGAACTACAATCTGGGACAAGCAACTATGGCAAAACCAGAGGCAAGTAAGTCCAGAGAACAAAGAATGCTCTTTTACGGAAAGGAAAGGGAAAAGTCAGGAGGGTGTTATAAATAAGAAGTCCACTGGAGTAAACAGGGAGTCTGAAATGCAGTAGCGTTTCACTGGCTGAGTTATGACAGTCTCATTGGCTGGGCTGTTGCTGGGGCAGAAGAAAAACCTTTCCCTCGGCTGGGGTAGTAAAGTACTATGACCTGCAAGGTGACTTGTTAGGTAGGTCTTTTCCTGTTGGGTCTGCAATTGATGACGAGTGGTAGGGTTTGAGGGCTCCTCCTTCTGTCCTCCCGATACCATTTAAATGAGGTTCCTATTATTAATGTTCACATTGTTAATCTTACTGTGCCTCATTTATAAATTAAATTTTACTCCAAACTAATGATGTAATGTATGGGGATTAACATAAGAATAAGAAAAAATAAAATTTAAAAAAATAATTAAAAAAAAAATTTTACTCCAGGTATGTATCTATAGGAAAAACAGTATAGATAGGGTTCAGTACTATTCATGGTTTCAGGCATCCACTGGGGGTCTTGGAATAAATCCCCCACAGATAAGGGGGTCTACTGTATTATTTTTAGTACTGGGAATTATGTATCATTTTATTCATTGGAATCCACACATCCTGCCCTTTAAAAAAAAAAAAATTCATTCACTTGAAAACCACTGAAGAGGACCTCCTTATGTACAACACACCAGAAGATGTGAACACATGATGAGAAGCCGGTTCTCTGCCCTTGGGGAGTTCATGCTCTAATCCAGCAGGGAGATACAGGGTCTCCACTGAGAGAATTCAAACACTATCCCATCTATCCACTAGATGGGCGTTTTCCAAACTCTTCTGAACATGACCTGGAGTCATGACATGACCCAGCAAAGACACATCAAGTAAATCCAACCAGCTTTACAAATCTATCCTGTGCTCCCCATTTAACACAGATAGACTCTCTTCTTCTTTCTGAGGCTGGTCAAGCCCCACTGGATGGATGTCATGGTCTACTACTGCGGGGTCTGTTGAGGTACCTGCTATATATTCAACGCTGAGAACAACACATAACCTGTGGACAGGGTGGGAGAGAAGTCCCCCACAATAGGGGCACACAAAATGCAAGAATTGCCAGGGGGGCATGGTGCCTACACCCACCCAGTTTCACTTGTGACAAGCCCTCCCAGCCACCTCAAATACTGACTGAGAACCAACTCTGTGCTGAGCAAGGTACCAGGTATTGGGAATCCAGCAGCCAACAAAATCCCTGCCTCATGGAACTGACAACTGAGTGACAGAGGCAAGCACACAAATAAATATGACATGATGTTCCTCGGGTGGGGGGTGGAGGGGGGGGAGAGATGCCATGAACTTGTACTATGAAAAAATAAGCAGGGGGGCGCCTGGGTGGCTCAGTTGTTAAGCGTCTGCCTTCAGCTCAGGTCATGATTCCAGGGTCCTGGGATCGAGCCCTGCATTGGGCTCCCTGCTCTGCGGGAAACCTGCTTCTCCCTCTCCCACTCCTCCTGCTTGTGTTCCCTCTCTTGCTATGTCTCTCTGTCAAATAAATAAATAAAATCTTTAAAAAAAAAAAAAACAAGCAAGGTTAACAAGCTGACAGGAATTACTCTTTCAATCATGGTGACCAGGGATGGTCTTAGGGAGGGGATAAATCTAAGCAGAGACCTGAAGTGGAATGGGAGCCAGTGGCTACTGATGGACAGAGGGACCAGCAAGTACAAAGGCCCTGGTGTGGGATCGTACTAGATTAGAGCAGGAAAGGGGGATGTAGCAGCAGATGAAGTCAGAGATGGGTGGGGAGGGCAGATCACAGGCCTTGAGGGCAAGCAGTGAGGAGGTAGAAGTCTACTGTAGGTGCAAGGGGAAACCGCTGGAATGTTCTGGGCAGGGCGGTGACATGGTCTGATGATGGTTTTAGAAGATTTCTCTGGACATGCTGATGAACAGATGTAAGGTTAAAAGAATGAAAGGAGTCAATGATGACCAAGGTAACCAACAGGGCTTCAACCAGCAAATGCCCTTTGAAATATAAAAGGTGTCCCTTCCTTGGGGCTGACCAGCCTTGGAGCCAGATTTGGCAAAGCCAGCCAGGCTGGATTTCAGCTCCAACTTGCCTCCCTTGGTTCAGTATCGGTGACTGGAGGTGCCAACTGGGGAGACTGTGGGGTAAGAGGGGGTTGGAGGGAGGAACAGGAGGGAACGGGGTTTTCTGCTCAGGGAGGTTAAGTTATTGGTCTAACATCACACAGGAAGTAGAGTCCTCCTCCCTCAAGTCTGTCTGACTCCAGGCTTGAGTAACTGATTTAGGCTGAGGATCAAAAGGCAGACGACAGCCTGAAAGGGTGCAAAGTGCAGGCAAAGAGAAGCACTCTGACAGGCAGGGGTATCCAGGGTGTGTTCCCGGGAGGCAGGCATGGGTGTTCAGCACAACAGCAGACTAGGCTGTGATCAAAGACATGACTGGCAGTCATCAGGCCCAGATGCAGCTCCCAGGACACAACAAGTGGACCCCTGGGCTTCAGTGTCACCATTAAGAAGAGACCATCCACATTCTACTTTAGTGGGACTTTTGGTGCAAGTCAGGATGACCCACATCAAACCCCGTCCCCTCTGTAACAGGTGAGGCAGCAACTGCCACGCAGCCACCTGCTTCCTGAGCCAGTGGGGCATGACTTACCAGCGAAAAGAGAACTTAAACCATCCCAAGGAGCCATTTTAAAGCCCACCGCTACTAAATACAGGGTCCATCCTCCTTTCATCTCACACTGGGCTGGTGAACTTCACATTGAGCAAAACCCAGACTATTCCCAGTAATAAGTATCCACATGCACAAATAAAGACATGCCTCCTTTATAACAAAGTAACAGTCCCAAAGGGAAACACTGGAGTACCAGTCTAGTCCCAAAGGCTTGGAAGAGGCCTGGGCTGGTTTATGCCCTGCTAACAGTTACCTGTTTTCTAAAGAAAGCCCCTTCTCTAAGGGAATTGAGAGGGAAATCAATGCATCCCTTCCGTTCTCTCTGCCCCTATGAAATCCAACTGCCCAGCAAACCCAGCTACATCTGGCACTACCCTCAAGGGCCTTTCCCTTACATGAAGATGATTCGTGGCCAAATTTCTCATGCCCATCAAATCCATGTCCTGAAAAATTAGTATGATCAGCATGCAGTTAACAGAAAACTCCAATCATATTAATGAGCCTTATACTTTTTTTTTTTTAAGATTTTATTTATTTATTTGACAGAGAGAGACAGCGCGAGAGAGGGATCACAAGCAGGGGGAGTGGAAGAGGGAGAAGCAGGCTTCCCGCGGAGCAGGGAGCCCGATGCGGGGCTCGATCCCAGGACCCTGGGATCATGACCTGAGCCGAAGGCAGACATTTAACGACTGAGCCACCCAAGGCACCCCTGAGCCTTATACTTCTTAGGGATGATCTCCTTAAGGTTGACAGCAATGGCAGCTCCATTTAGCCTCAGACTCGATTCTGATGTGTTCCCCCTCAGACATTTTCCCCCAATATTCCAGCAGCTGTTACTTCCCTTTTATAGGTTTTGCACATGCCTTTAATTTTTTATTTATTTTTAAAGGTTTTACTTGTTTGTTTGGGGGGGGGCAGAGGGAGAGGGGGAGAGAGAGAGAGAGAGAGAGAGAATCTCAGGCAGACTCCTTGCTGAGCGAAAAGCCCCATGCTCAATCTTACAACCTGAGATCATGACCGGAGCTGAAACCAAGAGCCAGACACATAACCGACTGAGCCACTCAGGCGCCCGTAATTTTTTTAAAATTCCAATTCTCTCTGTTCCAATCAATGTTACAAGTTACAAGGAAATATGTGAGATGGGAAACAAACATTTGATATTTTCCAAAACCCATGCCACCAAACACATTTCCTTCTTTCCAGTGCATTATGGTGAAAGTGCAAGCTTACAATTTCTAAATTGTTAAAAACAAAATAGAAGAGGGGCGCCTGGGTGGCTCAGTCGGTTAAGCGGCTGCCTTCAGCTCAGGTCATGATCCCAGGGTCTTGGGATCGAGCCCCGCGTCAGGCTCCCTGGTCCGCGGAAAGCCTGCTTCTCCCTCTCGCTCTGCCTGCCGCTCTGCCTATCTGTGCTCTCTATGTCTCTGTCAAATAAATAAATAAAATCTTTAAAAAAAAAAAAAAAATAGAAGAATTGATTCCTTTGCTACTACTTTGAAAACATACAGAACTATTACAGCAAGGCAAAAATATATTCTGTATTTCAACCTGCCAGGATGTTGTAGGAATCCTAATAAATGACACTAGCTACCAACTGTTCAGCACTGTGTGCCAGGCGCCGTTCTAAGCACTTTACAGTTGTCATTGTTGTTTAGACCTTGCAACAATCCTCATAGTTGGGTACCATTACTATCCTCCTTTGCAACTAAGGAGAGGGATATGATCAAATGAGAACAGGGGCCCTGTCTGCCTGTTCCCGGCTGAATCCCCAGCCCCCATCAGGGCCTGGCTCCTGGTAGGCTCTCAATGCCCACCTGTTCGAATGGGTAATGTGAGGTTGGGCCTTTTCTTGCACAACGCTGGGGGCGCCATTCATGTGTGAATGGGTCCCTCTGTTCCATGGCAGCCTAAATGACTGAAGCCAAAATTGGTTGACACATCTGAGGATTCGCTAAATGCCAGGAACTGTCACCTCCATTTCTCTAAGGCATCAAGAGGGAAAGTGGTAAAGCCAGAATTCGAACCCAGAAGGTTGAAGAAATATCCCTAAATGTCAGCTTCTTCACTGGCAGAATGTTGTTCTCACCCAATACACCTAATCCCTCCCACATCCCACAAACAGCTAAGACAAGTGGCTGGTCTAGGGCTAACTCCAGAGTTTTGAGGGTCCAAAGGGAATGACAAAGGTACATGGCACATGGAGGAGCATTTATTATTGTCCTAATTATATGTGAATTGATTTTAAATTAGAACATATATATAACCAGCACATCAAACCTGAGCTTCCTGAGATACAGGATGACTCCAAATTATGTTTTTCACTCTTTAAATAACTGACTTACATATATATACATACATACGTATAAAGAACATTAACTCCAATAAATTGAGTGTGTACTCTAAGCCGGGCACTACAGTGTGTTAAACAGCTTCCCATGTTGTTTTCAACCCTTACAACAACTGAGGTAGCACCACTGTCATATCTGTTTCACAAGTGGGGGGGACCTACTGGTAAATGCTTGCTCGAGGTCAAGCTAGGATTTAGAAGGCTGGGTGTGAATTCAGGAGATCTGATTCTAGAATTAGCAGTCCTCACCACCACACATACCAACCACCACCCCACACCCTCATTCCCAGGGGACAATGGCCTGGAAAGTTAAAAAACCAACAAGAGCAACTAACACTTATTGCTTACAACTCAAGCCCAGTCCTGTGCCAAGCATTTCACCCATATACTTGCTCCATCCCCCCAAGGAGTCTCCTCATTCATTCCACAAATGTTCCCTAAAGACTTACTATGGGCCAGACCCAGGGTACACTCCAGGAGACCAAGCAGACATGACCCCTGCTCTGATGGCCCTCAGAGAAGAATGGACATGTAATTACACACTGGGGTAACTGCTACACAGGAAAGGATCAAGGTGATACGTGAGTGTAGCAGTGGGGAGCAATGACTGGTCCAGGTGGTCACATGCAAGCCTGGACATCCTCCCTGAGTCTGAGAAAAGGTCCCCTCTTCCATACAACTCCCTGATCTCTGGCTCCCATTGCTCCCCTGTGCATCCACGGTGTTCCTCTCACAGGAAGGGTAATGAGGATTACATGATAGGCCACAGGGAGCTGTTCCCACATTTACCATCTGTTCCCCTACAAGACTAGAGAGGCTCCTCGGAGCATCCAACCACCAACCATCTAACACCCAGTAGGGACTCAACAAATATTTGGGGAGATTGGGCCTGCCGGTAACAATGGTACTTTCCACTTGCCAGGAACCATTTTACAGGTTTTACCAACTCCACTTGTGCCATTATTCCCATTTCACAAACGAGGAAACGAAGAAGTTCAGAGAGATTAAGCTATTTATCTAAGGTCACACAGCTAGGTGACAGACAGCCCAGGGAATCAAACTCCATTCCGGTCTGGCAATTCAAACTGAAAACTTGTTTCAAATTCCTAGGAAGTGGCTCTTGCACTTATTCCCTAGTTTCCCCAAGGATTCACTGGGGGGAGGGGGAATCAAGACGGGTGTCTTCGAGACCAGAACAAACACTCTCCGAAAGGCCCACGTTTTAAATAAAAGCCTTCATCTGGAAAATCAACTGGAGGCGAAAGGATGCAAAACAAAAACAATGGTTTCAACAGCAAACAGTTCTACCCGTTCTCCCCCACTTGTTCTAGACTCCCCACTTCAGGGCAAACCTTTTGAAGTCACCACTTGCAAGGAACTGGGGAGTTACTTACTTTTCTTTGAAAATCTAGAATACGTGATTTTTTTAAATAAAATTTTAGGTCGGTTAACCCAAAGGGACTGCTAATTCTCGTTTCCAGGCGACAGTGAACTCATCTGGGGTTTTTCCTACTGAGCCCCGACCGCAGCCTCCCCAAAAAGACAACATTCGGGTCGGACCCGTTACAACGTAGCCTGAAAAGCCCCGACGCCTTGCTATTGTTGCTGCCGCGACGGGCAGAGCGACCCGGGGCCGGGAATCCGGCCCGCCGAGCAGGCGGAGAGCTTTGTCCGGCGACCCCGGCGGGAGCGCGCGCGCGGCCTCCACGCGGCCCGGGCCCCCACCCCACGGCCCGCGGATGCTGTAGCCGCCGCGGCCTCGCTACACTGTGGCCTTCCCCGCGCGCGCGGTGCCGGCCAGGCTTCTTGACCCTCGGGCGCCGCCGTACCCCAGCCCCGCTCTGGGCGCCGGCGGCCCCCTCCCCCCTCGGCGCCCCGGCTCCATTCAAACCGTCCTCCCAAGCCCCGCGCCGCGCTCCCCCCGCGGCCCGCGTTCCTTACCGAGAGCCGCCGGCGCCGTCGCCTTCCCGGCGCCGCCCCCGCCCCTCCGCGCGGGGCCGGGGGCAGAGTGGGCGTCTCGCCTCTCCTCACGAAACAAAGAAGCCGCCGCCGCCACCGCCGCCGAGTGAGGGTAAGTCTCGCGCGCGCGCCCGCCCGTCTCGGCCGCCCCCCCACGCCGCCCGCGCACCCGCTGCGCGCGCACCCGCCAACTCCCCTTCCCCCCCGCAGTCGGCTTGTCCCGCTTCCGCCGCCCGCCCGGCCTCGTGCGCGCGCCCGTCCGCCCTTCCGCTCCCAGTGCGCGTGCGCGTCCGCTCGGGGCCTCGGGGAGGTGGGCGGGACGAGAGAGAGCTGGCTCTCCTGATGTACCACCCCACTCAGTCCGGGAAGGTCTTGCTCATGCGCACCGGGGTCTTCGTCCTCACGCTGCGTCCCCACGCTGCCGAGCATGCGCAGAGCGGGCGCCACTGCGGCGGTCGCGGTGGTGGTTCTCGCGGCTGCTACGGGAGGTTGGGGGATGGGATGGAATGGCGGCGGGGTCTGCGGGGAAGGGGTGGCCGAGGGTCCTTGAGACTCGAAAGTGAAGACCCGAGGCCGTGCGTAAGGGCGGGAGGCGAGCAGGCTGGACTGGGGCTGAGACTAGGCGGCCCCTGGACCAAGGGCGGGTCTGGGAGCTGCTTTTATTTATTTATGGTCGGGGGATGGCGGGGTCTCTTGGGCAAGGCCAGGTGGGCCTCGATCGTGGCCGCCTTTTCTTTAGTAGTTACCCAGTACTATTAGTTTGGCAAATTTTTTTTGACCTGCTGCTGAGCCGCAGACGCAAGTGTGTGGCACCGCACAGACGAAATAACCATGTCAACCGTTGTGGAGTTTTGCTAGGAAGGCAAGCAAGAGGCAAAAGAAAGAAGTAAAATATATTGTGTTGAGATGGAAACATGGACAGTCGCGGGAATTTTAAATGGGGCAGCCAGAGAAGGCATCACTGGGAAGATGTTTGAGTCAAAAGGTGAAAGCAGCGAGGGACAGATCCTTGTTCTAAGTATGAAGGCCCTGAGCCCCTAGGCCGCTTCTCTGTGTTTTGAAAGTGCCACATCCTTTAGTCCTGCAAGTGGACAAGTGCTCCCCTAAGTTAAGGCCCATAGCCTGTGGCTGTCCTTATTCCTGCCTCTCAGGCCTGCTCTTCCTCATTTTCAGGTCTCAGCTGACAAACCACCTCAAGCCTCTCCTCCTTTTGATCACTGCTTCCTTTTCCTTCACATTTCTTGGATGCCCGGTTTTATTGTCTTCCTCCTCTCAAATTAATGGCAAAGTTGTTACCGATTCTACTCACTAGTGTTCCCAGCATCTACAGCTACATAAACGATGCATCATGTGGTGCTCTCCACTACATACATGATACTTTAATTTTTTTATTGGAAGAATAATAACAGATTAAGTGTGTATCATACCTGCATAGCTCGTTCTTTCCGAGCCACTTGCAGTAGAGGGTCGACAGTGAGATCTCATGCTGGAGGCAGAAAAGACCTGGGTTTGAAACCTGACTCCATGGTCAGTAGCTGGGTGATGCCAGGAAAATTGGACTGGTCTACACTTTCCTTCTCTTCACCTGTGCACTGGAAACAATAACGACACTCACCTCCACAGACTGGTTATGAGGAATCTATGAAAGCAGGCCACCTGGAAGTTTTCTGAACCTTAGCTCATAATATTGAGTAACGCACAGTAGATGGGCAAGTGGGGTCTGAACCTCAGTATCTCTCCCTCAGGTAGTATTTCTTAAGTGTCCTTGACATGCTAAACACTGAGCTGGTCCTGGCCTCCAGTGGTGCACTGAGCAGACAGTGTTCCTGCTCATGATGTGGACTGTCCATGAGCTCAGTTGACTGTCTCCCATGTTTTTCAGCTAATACGTGATAGGAAAATGTAAGTGCAATGGAAGAAAAGCCCAGGGTGCAATGAGATCATAACATGGGGCACTCCTGGGGTTGAGGAGTCAGATCTTTTGAAGGAAGAGGCACTTAGGCCAAGTCCCAAAGGATGAGCAAGAGCAGGGAGAATGAGGGCACTGCGTAGAGGAAACAGGATATACCAAGACCGTGAAGAAAAGAATGTAGGAACAGAAAGGCCCATTTGGCTGAGAGGGAGGTCAGCAACATTGGGCAGGGAGGGCCTTGTCAGCTGTGGTAAGGATCTTTAGCTTTTCCTGGAGCACAGTGGGAAGCAATTAAAAGGCTTTAATCAGGAGATTCCCATAGTTGCTCATACTGCAGGGTGGCCTGTGGGCTGAAGGAGAAGGACAGGAAGTGATGAGTCCCTTTAGGCCATTGCCATGGCCCAGGGTGGAGAGGACGGTGGCCTACACTAGAGTGAAGGTGGTAGAAGTAAAGTTGGAGGAAGTTGGAGGTAGAATGGATAGAAACGGAAGGAATAGACCTGAGAGGTGAGAGTGTGAACAGCTCTCTCTGCAGGTGAGACAATGGGGACATGGGAATGGTGGCAAGGGAGGAGCAAGAGTCCTGCTTTAAGGACAAGATGTCCGTTGGGAACAATTTTATAGGCCAGTGCTCCATGGCTGTACATTGGAATCCCAGCTTGAGCAAAACTGGTGCCTTTGGCACTTAGGTCTATGATACATTTTAAGTTAATTTTTGTGTATGGCATGAGGTAAGATTGAAGTTCACTGTTTTCTGTAGGGATATTTAGTTGTTCCAGCACCAGTCCTGAAATTGTCTGCTCCCACCCTGAATTACCTTGGCACTTTTGTCAAAAATCAATTCACTGTTTAAGTGTGAGTCTGACTCTGGACTCCATATTCTGTTATTGATTGATAGGTCTACCCTTGAGCTAAGACCACACTGTCTTGATAACTGTAGCTTTATAATAAATCTTGAAATCTGGTATTCCTCCTACTTTGTTCTTTTTTAATAAAATTGTTTTGGTTACTCTAGGTCCTTTGCATTTCTGTGTAAATTTTAGAATCAGCTTATCAATTTCTACCAAAAACTGCTGGGATTTTGATTGGGATTGCATTGAATCTATAGACCAATTTGGGGAGAATTGTTCTCTTAACAATATTAAATCTTACAATCCATAAACATAGTGTATCTGTTTATTTAGGTCTTCTCTAATTTCTCTTTGCTCTTTTCAGGCCTTTCCTACTCCCCTGAAATGACTCTTTTCAAGGTCACAGGCCTGTTGCTGTATGCAGGAGTCCGTTCTCCTCTTCACTTTCCTTGACCTGTTGGCAACAGTTGACATTACCTCCTTAGAAACTTCTATTCACTTGGCTTCCAGTGCACCATACACTCCTGGGTTTCTTCCCATCCCATCATCTGCTCCTTCCCAGGCTCCTTTATAGCTTCCTCTTCTTCACACTGACCTCTTAATAGTGAACTACCTCAGGACTTGGTCCCCTATCTACATTCACCCTCTTAGCTTCCAGTCTTGCCGACCTTAAAAAACCATCTACATCCTAGGTATTTAACCCAAAGGAGTAGAAAACAGGTATGTGAACAAATCCCTATAAAAGCTAAATGTTGGAAACAGTCCAAATATCCATTAACAGATGAAAGGATAGACTGTGGTATACACATTCAATGGAATATTCAGCCACAAAAAGGAATGAAGTCCTAATACATGCTACATGGTGGATAGGCCTTGAAACCATGCTAAGTGAAAGAAGTCAGATGCACAAGGCCACATGTTGTGAGTCTGTTTCAAATGCCCAGAATAGGCAAACCGTACAGACAGAAAGCAGATGGCCCAGGAGCTGGAGCAGGAGAGAGGGAGTAACTGCTTAATTGGTTCAGGGTTTTATTTGGGGAGGATGAAAATATTTTGGAACTAGAGGTAGCGCTTATACAACATTGTGAATGTACTAAATACCACTGAATCGTTCATTTTAAAATGTTTAATTTTGTTATATGAACCTCACCTGAAGTTTTTAAAAAAATTAACATGCTGATGGTTCCCAAATGTTTATCTCTTGCCTGGACCTTTCCCTTGAGCTCTAGAAAACTGCCTCCCAGACACCATCACTGGATATTTAATAGGAGTTAAATTTCCATCACATCCCTCTTTTGCTCAAAACCTCCAATGGCTCCCATCTTGCTAAGAATAAAAGGCAAAGACCATCAAGAGAATGAGAAGATGAGCCACAGAGTAGAAGAAAACATTTGGAAAGACACATCTGGTAGAAGATTGTTATCCAGGCACGCCTGGCTGGCTCAGTCAGTAGAGCATACAACTCTTGATCTCAGGGTTATAAGTTCCAGCTCTGGGAGCTGCACATTTGGTGTAGGGATTACCTAAAAATAAAATGTTAGAAAAAAGAAGACTATTATCTAAAATACAATGTCCTAAAACTCCCACAATAAGAAAATGAACAACCCAGTTAAAAAATGGACAAACCTGAACAGACAGCCTCACCAAAAATCTATGGATGTCAAATAAGCATATGAAAAGATGTTCAACTGCCATTAAGGAATTGCAAATCAAAGCACCAATGACATACTGCCCCACACCTATTAGAATAGGGTATATCCAACTTGGAAAACACCAAATGCCGGCAAGGATATGGAGTAACAAGAACTCTCATTCTTTGCTGGTATGAATGGAAAATAGTACAGCTACTTTGAAAGATAGTTTGGCAGTTTCTTGTAAAACGAAACACTTCTATATGACACAGCATTCGCACACCTTGATAATTACTCAAAGGAGCTGAAAACTTATGTCCACATGAAGACCTGCACAGGAATGTTTATAACAGCTTTATTCATAGTTGTCAAAATTGGAAGCAACCAAGATGTCCTTCAGCAGGTGAATAGATAAACTGCGGTCCATCCAGACAATGGAATAATAGTGTTAAAAAGAGATGAGCTGGGGCACCTGGGTGGCTCAGTCTGTTAAGCGTCTGCTTTTGGCTGAGGTCATGATCTCAGGACCCTGGGATCGCAGGGAGCCTGCCTGCTTCTCCCTCTCCCTCTCCCTCTGCCGCTTCCCCTGATTGTGCTCTTTCATTCTCTCTCTGTCAAATAAATAAAATCTTTAAAATATATATACAAACAAAAAGCCAAAGTCAGGCATTACCAGGGGCTACCAGGCCTTTGCTCCCTCCCTGTCTGCTCATTCCACTTCACCATGGGCCTCCTCATTCTCTGTTCTTCAAGTCTGGCACGTTCCTGCCCTAGAGCTTTGCCCATATGCTCCTGACCCCTGCATGGCCCCCTCTCCCAGTGGCTCCATGTGATGTTGCCAATGCCCCCTCCTTCATTCCGGGTTTATTTTTCTCCACGGTCCTGATACCCCATGCTGGAACATGAGCTTTGTGTCTCTCTCTATCACCCATACATCCCCTGGGTTACAAGATGCTTCCTGAGGCCTCAGTTTTACACCCCCACCTCAGATGCAAGTAGGGAGAATGACCTTGGCTAGAGTCACGTTGTTAGGCTATACCCTTCAGCTCACGTGTCCTTGGCCAAGTCACCTTCCTTATCTGCCCCTACTGCCTTCCCAGGTGGGAAGGATGGTGTGAGGAGTGTGGGGAAGGGTGTGCTGTGAATGTGAGGAGATGCATAAGAGACCAGGTGTTTGCAGCCTCACTCCCTGAGTGGAAAAACAAAACTCCCAGTTGGTTTTAGCAACCTCAGAGACTGCAGGTTCATGTCTACATCTTTGTGAATCTCTTGCTAATATTAGGTGTGAGTTTCTTATACTTTTCATGTGCCTCAGAGGATATGTTAGGGTTTTCCAGAGATACTATTGATAATATATATATAAAGATATATATATACATATATATTTGTTCTCTTGATTTTGTTGTATACACATATAGGCATACCTCCTTTTATTGCACTTTTATAAGTTAAAGGTTCGTGGCAACCCTGTGCTGAGCAAGTCTATCAGTATCATTTTTCCAATAACATTTGCTCACTTCATGTCTCAATGTCATATTTCGGTAATTCTCACAATATTTCAAACTTTTTCATTATTTTTATATTTGTTCTGTGATCAGTAATTATTCACTGAAAGCTCAGATGATGGTTAGCATTTTTTAGCAATAAAGTGTTAATTAAGGTATGTACGTTGGAGTTTTTTAGACATAATGGTATTACACACTTAATAGACTAAACTATAGTACAAACATACTTTTATATGTACTAGGAAACAAAAAAATCCATTGGCTCTTTTTACTGTGATACACACTTTATTGTAGTGGTCTGGAACTGAACCCACAACATCTCTAAGGTATGCCTGTGTGTGTGTGTGTATGTGTGTGTGTATAAAAGAGGGAGAGAGAAGGGGGAAGAATTATTTTGAGGAATTGGCTCACGTAATTGTAGGGGCTGGCAAGTCACAATCTAATCTGTTATGTATATATCACATTATCCATTCAGCTGTTGATGGACAATCGGGTTGCTTTCACATCTTGTCTATTGTAAGTAAGGCTGCTATGAAGAGGGGCGCCTGGGTGGCTCAGTCGGCTAAGCAGCTGCCTTCGGCTCAGGTCATGATCCTGGGGTCCAGGGATCAAGCCCCACGTCCAGCTCCCTGCTCAGCGGAGAGCCTGCTTCTCCCTCTCCCTCTGCCTGCCACTCTGCCTACTTGTGCTATCTATCTATCTGTCAAATAAATATATAAAATCTTTAAGAAGAAAAAAAAAAGGCTGCTATGAACATAGGTGAGCAAATATCTGTTTGAGTCTCCAGTGGTAATCTATTGCAAACCAATAGTATAACGATAGTATACATATATGCATATACATATACATAAGTATATGTAAATGTCTTTATGTATAGACATGTGTGTGTATATATATGTGTAAACATACACATATAATATTTTATATACACACACACGGCCAACAGGTTGGATTCAGAGAGGAGTAGATGTTGCAGTCTTGACTCGGAATTCTACAGGGCAGCAGTCTAGAAACTTGAGGATTTCTATGCAACAGTCTTAAAGAGAATTTCTTTTTTTTTTTTTAAGATCATTTATTTATTTTAGAGGGAGTGCACAAGCAGGAGGGGCAGAGAGAAGGAGAGAGAATCTCAAGCGGACTCCATGCTAAGCATGGAACCCAAAGTAGGGCTTGATCTCATGACCCTGAGAGTAGGACCTGAGCTGAAACCAAGAGTCAGATGCTTAACCAACTGAGCCACCTAGGCACATTGAGAATGTTCTCTTTTCTGGGAAACCTCAATCATTGCTCTTAAGACCTTCAACTAGGGCACCTGATGGCCCCGGTTAAGCATCTGCCTTTGGCTCAGGTAATGGTCCCAGGGTCCTAGGATCCTAGGTCCCAGGGTCCTAGGATTGAGCCCCACATCAAGGTCCCTGCTCTGCAGGGAGCCTGCTTCTCCCTCTCCCTCTGCCTGCCACTCCCCCTGCTTGTGTTCTCTCTCTGTCAAATAAACAAATAAAATCTTAAAAAAATAATAATAAATGTTAATAATACCTAAAATAATATCTCCACAGCAACATCTAGACTGGTGTTTGACCAAACAACGAGGTGCCATGGCCTAGCCAAGTTTATACATAAAATTAACCATTACAGAGAAAAACAGACATGCACCTTTTGACTCAACATCAAGGACTTGAATTATAAAGGTTACCAAGTCCAGTATACATCTTCTTTAGTTGCCACTGTAAAGTGAATAATTTTTCAGTAATCTGTTCAGACCTTCCTTGGAACATGAAATTGCTTATTTATTCACCAAACATGTATTTATTCCTCAAACATGACCTACTGCCCTGAAAAATAAGCCACACAAGAAAGCAATTTCCCCAGATTTCCCCAGATCAAGCAGTGAGATGTGTGGTGTGGAAAACAGGAAGCAGTCCTTCCAAGTTACAAACCCAGGGCAGTATATTTCTTTTAGCAGGCAGCCCTGGTTTTAACTCAGCCAATAACTAGCATGGAATGTTATGCTTTCACTAAATTATGCCACTTCCAGTGGATACCTAACTACCCACATTTGTCAGAATCTTACTGTTGCTTTATTCTAGTTATAGTATGTTTTATTTGAGGTTGACTTTACTAAACTTTTTTGAACTATTGTACTTTGGGCTTCCATCAGAAATCATCAATTTTACATATGTATACATATGACATGTGTATATATATCACATAAAATTGGGGTTAGGTTTGAAATATTTAGACATTTCACCACAGAGGATATCCAGATGGCAAATAAGCACATGAAGGGGCGCCTGGTTGGCTCAGTCAGTTAAGTGGCTGCCTTCGGCGTGGGTCATGATCCCAGGGTCCTAGGATCGAGCCCTGCATTGGGCTCCCTGCTCGGCGGAGAGCCTGCTTCTCCCTCTCCCTCTGCCTGCTGCTCTGCCTACTTGTGCTCTCTCTCTATCTCTGTTAAATAAATAAATAAAAATCTTAAAAAAAAATAAGCACATAAAAAGTTGTTTAGTTAGTATCATTTGCCATTAAGGAAATGTAAATTAAAACCACCCTGAGAAATCACTACCACCTATCAGAATGGCTAAAATGAGAATTAATGGGGCACCTGGGTGGCTCAGTCGGTTAGGCAACTGCCTTCGGCTCAGGTCATGGTTCCAGGGTCCTGGGATCGAGCCCTGCATTGGGCTCCCTACTTGGCGGGAAGCCTGCTTCTCCCTCTCCCACTCCCCCTGCTTGTGTTCCCTCTCTTGCTGTCTCTCTCTCTCTCTCTATCAATTAAATAAATAAAATCTTTAAAAAATAAAATAAAATGAGAATTAATAACACCACCAAATGCTGGTAAGGATGTGGAAAAACTGGAACACATCGGAATACACATGGACCTTATTGCAGGTGGAGATGTAAAATGGTACAGGCTGTCTGGAAAACAATTTGGCAGTTTCAGAAGAAACTAAACAGACAAGTACCACATGACCCAGTAATTGCACTCCTGGCATTTATCCTAAAGAAATGAAAACGTGTTCACACAGAAACCTGTGCATGAATGTTCATAGTAGCTTTATACGTAATAGACAAAAACTGGACTCGGTGCAGGTGTCCTTCACACGGGTAAATGATTAAACAGACCATGGTCCATCCATACTATAGAATACCGCTCAGCAATAAAAGGGAATGAACCCTTGATTCATGCAACAACCCAAGTGAGTGAATCTCCAGAGAATTATGCTGAATACAAAAAAAAAAAAAAAGCCAATTTCAAAAGGTTACAAAATGTCTGATTCCACTTATATAACATTTTTGAAATGGTAACATTTTTTTCCAGATGGGGACAGAATAGCGGTTGGAGGAAGGAGGGACAGGTGGTTCTAAAAGGGCAGCAGTAGGGATAGTACTGGCGTTGGAATTGTTTGTAATCTTGACTGCAGTGGTGGATATGGAAACCCACCCACATGATAAAATCGTATGGAACTTATGCATGTTAGTATGGAACTTAAACATATTAATCGTATGGAACTTACACATATTAAGTATGGAAGTTAATACATATACACAAACAAATGGATACAAGTAAGCCTGAGAAAATCTGAATAAGATTAATGAATTGTGTCAATGTCAATATCCTGGCTGATATATCTCAATAAAGCTGGAAAAAAACATAGCAAGAAAAAAACATAGCATGGGGCGCCTGGGTGGCTCAGTTGGTTAAGCGACTGCCTTCAGCTCAGGTCATGATCCTGGAGTCTCGGGATCGAGTCCCGCATCGGACTCCCTGCTCAGCAGGGAGTCTGCTTCTCCCTCTGATTCTCCCCCCTCTCATGTTCTCTCTCTCTGTCTCATTCTCTCTCTCAAATAAATAAATAAAATCTTTAAAAAAAAAAAAAAAAAAAAAAAAAAAAAAAAGAAAAAAACATAGCATATATATATGCTTGATGCCAGGACCCTGGGATTGTGACCTGAGCCAAAGGCAGACACTTAACTAAACTATGCTAAAAAAAATATATATATATATATTCTGATTGTGATACTACACATCATTTTGTAAAAGATTGCCACTGGGGACTCAAACAGATATTTGCACACCCATGTTCATAGAAGCATTACTTACCAATAGAGAAGACGTGGAAGCAATCCAAGCGTCCATCAACAGATGAGTAGATAATGTGATGAATACACACAATGGTCTATTATTCAACCTCAAAGAGGAAGGAAGTTCTGATGCCTGCTCCAACATGGATGAACCCTGAGGACATTATGCTGAGTGAAATAAACCAGATGTAAAAGAACAAGTATTGTATGATTCCACATATACGAGGTACCAAGAATAAGCAAATTAATAGAGACAGAAAGTAGAATGGCAGTTACCAGGGGCCGGGGGAGAGGGTGGGCAAGTTAGTGTTTAATGGGGACAGAGTTTCAGTTTGCGAAGATGAAAAAGTTCTGGAGATGGATAGTGGTGATGTTTACACACATCAGTGTAGATGTACTTAATGCTACTAAATTGTACACGTTAAACAGTAAATTTTATGTCACATTGTATTTTACCACAAAAACAAACAAAGCAGGGGCGCCTGGCTGGCTCAGCAGGTAGAGCTTGTGACTCTTGATCTTGAGGTTGTGAGTTCAAGTCCCACTTTGGACATAGAGCTTACTTACTTAAAAAAAAAAAACAAAACTTACCATTGGGGGAAACTGAGAAAGTGAGGAGTCTATTATTTCCTACAACTGCGTAAGAATCAACAATGATCTCAATAAAATTTTCCATTAAAAAACTTAAGGAATATATAATGGACAAAAGATAGTCTCTTCAATAAATAGTGTTGGGAAAATGGGACAACTACATACAAAAAGAATTAAATTGGACCACTTCCTTATACCATACACAAAAATAAACTCAAAATGGATTAAAGACCTAAATTTGAGACCTGAAACCAAAAAACTCCTAAACACATAGACCATAATCTCTTGGATATCAGCCTTAGCAACATTTTTCTAGATATGTCTTAAGTAAGGGAAACAAAAACAAAAATAAACTCTTGGGACTATACCAAAATAAAATGCTTTTGCACAATGAAGGAAACCATCAACAAAATGAAAAAGCAACCTACTGAATGGAAGAAGATATTTGCAAAGGACATCTGTTGTTAATATCCAAAATATGCAAAGAACTTATACAACTCAGTATTAGCAAAACAGATGATCCTATTAAAAACGGGCAGAAGACCAGAATAGACATTTTCCCAAGGAAGATTCACAGATGGCCAACAGACACGTGAAAAGAGGCTCAACAGCATTCATCATCAGGGAAATGCAAATCAACACTACAAGGAGATATCACCTCACACCTGTCAGAAGGGCTAGGGTCAAAAAGACAAGAAATAACAAGTGTTGAGGGCATGGAGGAAAGGGAACCCTCTTGCACTGTTGGTGGGAATGCAAACCTGTACAACCACTGTAGAAACAGTATGGAGCTTCCTCAAAAAAATTAAAAATAGAATTTACCATGTAATCCAGTAATTCCACTACTGGGTATTTACCCAAAGAAAATGAAAACACAAACAGAAAGATATCTGTCCCCCTATGGTTATTGCAGCTTTATTTACAGTAGCCAAGATATGGAAGCAACCAAGTGTTCATCAGGAGACAAATGGGTAAAGAAGATGTGGCATATATATTATATATGCACATATGAATATATGAATATTAGCCATAAAAAAGAACGATATCTTGCCATTTGTGACAACACGGATGGACCTAGGGGTATTATGCTAAGTGAACTAAGACCAAGAAAGATAAGTACCACTTGATTTCATTATATGTGGGATCTTGAAAACAAGCAAACAAAAACAAAAACAGGGGCGCCTGGGTGGCTCAGTCCATTAAGCATCTGTCTTCGACTCAGGTCATGACCCCAGGGTCCTGGGATCGATCCCCACATTGGGCTCCCTCCTCCGCAGGGAGCCTGCTTCTCCCTCTCCTCCCTGCTCATGCTCTCTCGCTATCTCTGTCATTATCTCTGTCTCTCTCAAATAAATAAAAAAAATCTTAAAAACAAACAAACAAAACAGAAACAGAATCATAAATACAGAGAACAAACTGGTGGTTGCCAGAAGGGAAAGTGTTGAGGGAATGGGCGAAATAGGTGAAGGGGATTAGGGGGTACAAATTTATGGGGGCCTAGCTGACTTAGTTGAGAGTGTGCAACTCTTGATCTTGACGTCGTGAGTTCAGTCCCCACAATGAGCACAGAGTTTACTTTAAAAAAAATTGAGGTACAAACTTCTAGCTATGTAGTGGAACATAGCCAATAATATTGTGATGACGTTGTGTGGTGACAGATGGTAACTACACGTATTGTGGTGAGCATCGTGTAGAATTGTCAAATTGTAATGTATACAATTGTCGAATCACTCTGTTGTACACCTAATATCCACTAATATAACATTGTATGTCAACTATACTTCAGTTAAAAAAACTTAAATCAATATGCAGATAATTAATCAATCCAAACAGTATTGTATGCTTTGGTTATGATATATAAGCATTTGGCTTCTACCACAGTGTAAGTCGTCTTCAAAGAATTTTTTTCAAAGATTTTATTTATTTATTTGTCAGAGAGAGAGAGCACAAGCAGGGGAGAGCAGCAGAGGGAGAGGGAGAAGCAGGCTGTCTGCTGAACAGGGACCCTGATGGGGGGCTTGATGCCAGGACCCTGGGATTGTGACCTGAGCCGAAGGCAGACACTTAACTGAGCCACCCAGGCATCCCTAAAGAATTTTTTTAAATATATATGAAGATCTTACAGATCTTTGGGATGAAAATTCTAATAAACAAACATAATACCGTTAGATTAAACAAAGCAAAGCTGCTGATCACTTACTTGCATTTTCTCGGTTGTTTTAAGCTGCCATCCAGGGAAGCCAGCAAAGTGCTTAGGACAATGTTTAAAGGAAAACTTGGGCTCAGTGGCTTTCTATATTCATTTGGGCCTGTTTGGGCTTTCCTGCTTTTGTGAGAGAGCGTGTATGTGTGTGTGTGTATGAAATCATATTTCTTGTGGCCCTTCTGGGTTTTCACCCCTGAAGAATCAGCAGAAGCAGCAGTGGGGTCTGGTCAGTGCGTCAGTCTCGCAGCTTGGAACATTTGAACTTCGGTTGCATCACTCTCCCTCGTGGTCTGTAGGAATCACGCATGGTGCTCTGCAGTCTGTAGAACTCAGTACCCGGCTTTTGTACCACGAGCTGTGTAGAATGTCTGCTTATTTAACTTCACCTGGTTGTCAGCGCTTACATGAATTTGGGCAGATGAATACACAAGTAGGTGCATCTGCTTATTAGTGATCTCGTGAGATATGTTGGGTCCCTTCTCCGTGATAATCATAAACACGGAGGTGCTAGAAGAAAATTAAAAAGGAAAGCGGGGGACCTGAGTGGCTGAGTCGTTTAAGCGTCTGACTCTTGATTTCGGCTCAGGTCACGATCTCGGAGTTGTGAGATGGAGCCCCGCGTCTGGCTCTCTGCTGTGCGTGGGGCCTCTCTCCCTCTCACCTTCTGCCCCTCCGCCCCTCAAAAAAATTAAAATTAATTTAAAAAATAAAAAAGGAAAGAGGTGCTCGCCTCTGGGAGCTACAGTCACACTGGGGAGCAAGACACTTCAACAAAAACAACTTAATTCGTTACTTGATTTATTCATATGTATTGCACAACTCCTCTGCCCTGACAGAGATTATGTTCTAGAGAAATCAGCAAAGAATTTGCCTGTGCAGTGCTTCCTACCTTCACCAAGTGGGCACCCTGGCAAGGGAGCTGTTCCAAGCACAAGCCTGGAGAATCTCCTGGAGGTTCTGAGACCTTCTCAGGTGGAGCCCTGGAATTTATTTTTTATAAAAAGTACCCAATGTTAGTCCTGCCATCTGGAAAAATCTGTGAACAACCGAGGAAGCAGTGATTTCAGTGGGGCAAGACCACAGACTCCCCAACTTATCCTGCCTGCTTGCCAGATCTCGGAGAAAGGCAGGGTCCTTCCAACAAGGAATTCCTAGCTATTGTGACCACGTGATTAAAATTACCTTTTTTTTTTTTTTTTACCTCCAGATTTAAGTGTGTGCTAGAATCCACATTTTTAGTGTGGCTATCAGAATCCCCTGGAGGGCCTACTAACACTCACATGGCTGGGCCACACCCACAGAGCATCCAATTCTGCAGATCTGGGGCAGGGCTTGAGAACCTGCATTGATAGCAAGCTCCCAAGTGATGCTGTCGCTGCGCCCCAGGGACCACTGGGTTCCGGGATGAAATCCTCTCTACAACCTGATGAGATTCCGGCTGTGATCGTCCCACTGTCCTTTTCCCAGGTGAGGCAGCTGAGCCGTGAGGTTAAGAAACTTGTCCTGGGGGGTGCCTGGGTGGCTCAGTCGTTAGGCGTCTGCCTTCCGCTCGGCTCATGGTCCCAGGGTCCTGGGATTGAGCCCCGAGTCGGGCTCCCTGCTAAGTGCAGAGCCTTCTTCTCCCTATCCCTCTGCCATTCTGTCCGCTTGTGCTCTCTGGCTCTATCTCTCTGTCGAATAAATAAAATCTTAAAAAAAAAAGAAAAGAAAAGAAAAGAAACTTGTCCTGGATCACACATCGGGGGTAGGGGTTGGGGGACAGCAGTGTCTCTCAAGCTCTGCTCTGGTCTAGTGACTGGGAGGAGCAGCAATCTAGGAAGGGAGATCTACCCCCTTTTATTATTTTTTTAAAAAGATTTTATTTATTTATTTGACAGAGAGAGACACAGTGAGAGAGGGAACACAGGCAGGGGGAGTGAGAGGGGGAGAAACAGGCTTCCCATGGAGCAAGGAGCCCAATGCGGGGCTCGATCCCAGGACCCTGGGATCAGGACCCAAGCCGAAGGCAGACACTTAACAACTGAGCCACCCAGGCTCCCCGAGAATCCTTTTTTTTTTTTTTTTAAAGATTTTACTTATTTATATGACAGAGAGAGAGACAGCGAGAGAGGGAACACAAGCAGGGGGAGTGGGAGAGGGAGAAGCAGGCTTCCGCGGAGCAGGGAGCCCGACGCGGGGCTCGATCCCAGGACCCTGGGACCACGACCTGAGCCGAAGGCAGACGCTTAACGACTGAGCCACCCAGGCGCCCCCCGAGAATCCTTTTTTTAAAAGGTGTTGAAGAGATGAGCTTATTAGCAAGTCAAAGGGTACTATATGCTAAAGGAAGCCTGTGTTAAGGGACCAATAGGAATATCAGCGATAATAGCTAACACTTAATATAGCACTTCCTGAGGACCACGTACTATTTTAGGCCATGTATATGTAAATTAAAATATTATGGGAATGCAGAATGGTACAACCACTTTGGAAGACAGTTTGGCAATTTCTTACAAAGCTAAACTTACTCTTATCATATGATCCAGCAATCATGCTCCTTGGTATTTATGCAAATGAGTTAAAAACTGTGTTCACACATGGGGCACCTGGGTGGCTCAGTCGGCTGAGCATCTGGCTCTTGGTTTCGGCTCAGGTCATGATCTTGGGGTCATGGGATTGAGCCCTGCATTGGGCTCTGGGCTTGGCATGGAGTCTGCTTAAGATTCTCTCTCTCCCTCTCCCTCTGCAACTCCCTCTACTCACTCTCTAAATTAATTAATTAATTAAATCTTAAAAAAAAAAAAAAAAACTATGTCCACACAAAAACTTGTACGAGAATGTTATAGCAGCTTTAGTCATAATTACCAAAACTTGAAAGCCACCAAGTTTTGAATGAATGAATGGATAAGCAAATTGTGGTCCATCCAGAAATACTAGCACTAAAAAGAGATGAGCTATCAAACTACAAAAAGACATGGCAGAACCTTAAATGCACATTGCTAAGTGAAAGAAGCTAGTCTGTAAAGGCTACATACTGTATGATTCCAACTCTATGACATTCTGGAAAAGGCAAAACGAGAGACAGTAAAAGGATCAGTGGTTTCCAGGGGTTAATGGGAGTGGGGAAGGATGAATTGGTGGAGCACAGGGGATTTTTAGGGCAGTAAAAATACTCTGTATGAGACTGTAATGATGGATACATGTCCTTCCACATTTGTCTAAATTTCTATAAAGTACAGCACCAAGAGTGAACCCTAATGCAAACTGTGGACTTTGGGTGATAATGATATATGAATGTAGGCTTGTCAATTAAAACAGATACCATTCTGGTGGGGGATGTTGATCATGGGGGGCAGGAGGTATATAGGAAATCTCTATACCTTCTCAATTTTGCTGTGAACCTAAAGCTGGTCTAAAAAAAGAAAGCTTATTTAATTTATTTTCTTTTTAAAAAATATTTATTTATTTGACAGAGAGAGCACAAGCCGGGGGAGCAGCAAGGGAGAGGGAGAAACAGGCTCCCTACTGAGCAAGGAGCCCGACACAGAGCTTGATCTCAGGACTCTGGGATCCTGACCTGAGCTGAAGGCAGACACTTAACTGACTGAGCCACCCAGGCACCCCTAAAGCTTATTTTTAAAAACTGTACAACATCAAGGGGCACCTGGGTGGCTCAGATGGTTAAGCGTCTGCCTTCGGCTCAGGTCATGATCCCAGGATCCTGGCATCGAGTCCCGCATCGGGCTCCCTGCTCAGCGGGGAGCCTGCTTCTCCCTCTGCCTCTCTCTCTCTCTCTCTCTCTGTCTCTTACGAATAAATAAATAAATAAATAATCTTAAAAAAAAAAACTGTACAGCATCAAGAGTGAAAACTAATGTAAACTGTGAACTTTATTTAATAGTAACATATCAAAATTAGTTCAATTGTAGTAAATTTCAGTGATAACCAATGTTCCATATTATGTCTTTTTTTTAAGATTTATTTCCTTATTTGAGAGAGAGAGAGCATGTGCATGAGCAGGAGGAGGGGCAGTGGGAGAGGGAGAGAGAGAATCCCAAGCAGACTCCACGCTGAGTGTGGAGCCTGACACAGGGCTTGATCTCACGACCCTGAGATCATGACCTGAGCCAAAACCAAGAGTCAGATGCTTAACCGACTGTGCCACCCAGGCACCCCTTTTTTTATGTCTTTTTTTTTTTTAAGATTTATTTATTTATTTTAGAGAGAGAAAGAGGGAAAGAGAGAGAGAAAGAAATGTTCCACACTAAAGCAAGATGTTAATAATAGGGAAAACTGGGAACTATGGAGATTTTTTTTTTTTTTTTAAGGAATCTCTATACCCAATGTGGGGCTTGAACTTACAACCCCAAGATCTAGAGTTGCATGCTCTTTCCACTGAGCCAGCCAGGTGCCCCTGGAAATGATGACGATCTTAAGGGGAGAGGAGATATATGGGAACTCTTTGTACTATCTGCTCAAATTTCTGTAAATCTACAACTGCTCTAAATAAAGTCCATTCACTTAAAAACCATATGTCCATAGACGTGACCCTAAGCACTCGCTATGCTGTATCTCCTGTCATCGCCCTGAGTTATAGTTGGAATGAAGCACAGAGAGGGTTAATAATCTACCCAAGGTCACACAGTCCTGCAGATCCTGGCTAGCGGCCCTGGTGTCTGTGCCCTTAACCACTGCACTCTTTCCGTCTGCTGTAAAAAGCACTGGAGATGGGCTGGGAGTCGGCCGCCCGTAGGTGATATCTGAAGCTGTGGAGGGGACAGGAACCCAGGTGACCATTTTTGTGTGCGCTCAGTTGTCTGTAACAAACAGTGCTGGAGTTAGTTTTTTTAGAAAGTCTTGTCTCACTTCTATTAATCAGGGTTCTCCAGAGAAACAGAACCAGTCGGATGTGCACATGGGTAGAAGGAGATTTGCTGTGACCTGGATCAGGTCCCCGCAAATTCACACGGAAGCCCTGACCCCCAACATGACTGCATTTGGAGATAGGCCTGTAAGGGGGTAAGTAAGGTTAAATGAGGTCAGAAGGGGGAGGGCCTGGATCTAATGAGGTTAGTGTCCTTGTAAGACCAGACACCTGAGGGCGCCTGGGTGGCTCAGTAGGTTGAGCGACTGCCTTCGGCTCAGGTCATGATCCTGGAGTCCCTGGATCGAGTCCCACATCGGGCTCCCTGCTCGGCGAGGAGCCTGCTTCTCCCTCTAACCCTCCCCCCTCTCATGTACATTCTCGCTCTCTCAAATAAATAAATAAATCTTTAAAAAAAAAAAAAAAGACCAGACACCGGAGACCTCCATCTCTCTCTCTCTCTCTCAGTAAGTCTCACCCCTCTCTCTGCCTCTCTCTGCCTTGGGAGCACACAGCAGGAAGGGGTCTGCCCATAAGCCAGGAAGAGAACCCTCACCAGAAAGCGAATTTTCTGGCACCGTGATTTTGGACTTCCTAGTCACCAGAACTGTGAGAACATAAATTTCTGTGGTTTAGCCCCGCAGCTTCTGGAATTTTGTGATGGCAGCCCAATTGACTTTAGAGAATTGGGTTCAAGTGATTGTATGGCCTGGCAAGTCCAAAACTGGCGGCTGGAGACACAGGAAGCATCAATCCTACGGTACTGGTGCCACGGTCGTGTGCTGGCAGAATCCCCTCCTGCGCAGGGAAGGTCAGCCTCTGGCTCTATCCAGCCTTCACCTGATTGGATGAGGCCCACCTACATTATGAAGGGCAATCTGCTTTACACAAAGGCTACTGATTTATGTGAGTATCATTCAAAAACACCCTCACAGAAACATCCAGAATAACGTTTGAGCTGGCATGTCTGGACACTGTGGCCAAGCCGAGTTGACACCTAAAATGAACCATCACATCCCCAAAATAGACTAGAAATGCATGGGCACCAGATCCCATTTCTTTGGACACCTTGGGCATGGACATACTGACAAATTCAGTCTTTGTCCCAGGGCTTAGCAAAGGAGGTCTGTTTTCTTTTCTTTGCCGGGATGAAGCTGGCCACAGGGACTATAAACTGCAAACATCTAAAATGTAGCATTTCTCCCCCTTCTGTCTGGGTGAAATAAGCAGGCCATATATGTTGGGGTTTGGCCCACGTTGGGTGCATTTTATCAAGGGTTTGTTAAAAGATGATCTCAGGCAGGGGTTCCCAACCTCAGCATTACTAATGTTTGGGATCAGATAATCCTCTCTTTGGGGGGCCAGCTTGTGACTGTAGGGTGTTGAGCAGGAACGGGGGCCTCTATCCATCATTGGCCTCATCCATTGCTGAGGACTGGGGCCTGGACTCGTCCCTGAATGACATCCTGGGGCTCGGGCCTTTGTCTGGCCTTTCCTGTAGAAGCCTCCTTGTGGCAGCGAGTCCAGTGTTCTTGGTTTCTGCTCTTTCTCTTCTTTTAGTATTTTACTGTGACTGAGCACCGCCTGACTGACCATCCCACTGACTGGTGGCTGCTCAGATGATGGTTGGCTTGGTGTATACTGGTGAAGGAGAGATGGGGTTGGATTGGCATCTCTCTCCTCTGTGTCCTCTCTCCAACATGTCCACTCTCTAGAACTACCCGGGTCTGCACCACCAGGACCCTGCTTTGTTTTTTATTTTATTTTATTTTATTTCATTTTATTTTATTTTTTGAGAGAGAGAGTGCACACGTGGAGGGGGAGAGGCAGAGGGAGAGGGAGAGAGAGCATCTTAAGTAGGCTCCATGCCCAGCACAGGGCCTGACGCGGGCCTCGATCTCACAACTGTGAGATCATGACCTGAACAAAAATCAAGAGTTGGACACTTAACCAACTGAGCCACTCAGGTGCCCCCCTGCCTGTTTTTTATTTGAAAGGCCAAGGATGGGAATATTATTCAACCATGAAATAGAAAGAAAGAAGTGCTGCCATTTGCAACAACAGGGATGGACGTTGAGTGCATTGTAGCAAGTGAAATAAGTCGGACAGAGAAAGATAAATACCAAATGTTCTCAATTATATGTGGAATCAAAGAAACTAAACTAAAACAAAACCAAGCTCATGGATACAGGGAACCAACTGGTAGTTGCTAAAGGTGTAGGTGGGAGTGGGTGTGGAATGAGTGAAGGGGCTCAAAAGGTAACAAACTTTCAGTTATAAAGTAAATGTCATGGGGATATAATGTACAGCACAGTGACTATAGTTAATACTGTGTTGCATATTTGAAAGAGCAAATCTTAAAAGTTTTTAGCACAAGGAAAGAAATTTTGTAACCATTTACAGTGATGGATGTTAGCTAGACATTGTGATGATCATTTCACAATATATACAAATATTGAGTATTACATTGTACAAGTAAAACTAATATAGTAGTTGTATGTCAGTTATACTTCTATTTTATTTTTTTATTTATTTTAATTGTGTTAGGATTTCTTTTTTTTTTTTAAGTTTTTATTTTTATTATTTTTTTGGTAATCTCTACACGCAACGTGGGACTCAAACTCATGACCCTGAGATCAAGTTGCATGCTCTTCCCACTGAGCCAGCCAGGCGCCCCAGTTATACCGCAATTTTAGAAAAAGAAATTGAAAAAGGAAAATACTCCTACAGAAGAACAAAACAAAACAAAAATCAGGATGAGAAGGGGTGGTCACAGACTCACTAAGCGCAAGTCCCTCCAGCCTCTAACAGGGGGTCCAGGGTCAGGGCTGACCATTCAGAGCATCTCTTCCTTTTCTCTGCCCAGTCTTTCCCGCTTCCCTTGGGCACAGGTGCCAGGCTCTGAAACCCCCACCACTTGTGGATGTCCGTGCACTGATGTGGAGACAGAGACCCCCCCCCAGGGCCAGCTGAGGGTGGGACTGTCTCTACATGTTAGATGTACAGAATCTGCAGTCTACAAGACTGATTAAGTTATGATGCTTCAGGGGCGCCTGGGTGGCTCAGTCGTTAAGCATCTGCCTTTGGCTCAGGTCATGATCCCAGGGTCCTGGGACTGAAGCCTTGCATCGGGCTCCCTGCTCCGTGGGAAGCCTGCTTCTCCCTCTCCCACTCCCCCTGCTTGTGTTCCCTCTCTCGTTGTGTCTCTCTCTGTCAAATAAATAAATAAAATCTTTAAAAAAAAAAAAAGTTATGATGCTTCAGTGATTAGTATTTAATCCTGACCTACTACTATAAAGTATTCTGTATTTATGTGACTTCAGAGACTTTTATGTAAAAAAGAACACCCTCCCTCCAGTATCTAACTCCCAGTTCCAACTCCAAATGGGTGGGGTAGATTTTTGTATTTATTTGTCTGTTCTGTAGGCCTACATGTACAGAATCCTGTTTAAGGTTTTAGAATGCTATTCAATAGTTTAGGAAATACAAGTAATTCCCATAAGGGCACCTGGCCGGTTCCGTTGGAAGAGCATGTGACTCTTGATCTCAGGATCATGCGTTCAAGCCCCACATTGGGTGTAGAGATGACTTAAATAAACAAAACTTAAAAAAATATAATAATTCCCATAAAAAAAGAAACTCCCACTGCTCTCCAGCCCCAGGGTTCTGACAACCAAAAATGTCTCCAAACATCACCAGGTGCCCCTTGGGGGACAAAATGGTCCCCCATTGGGAAGCACTGATTTCAGGTGGCTTCTAACCATCCTTTTTCCTTCACCTGTTCATGGAGGGCCATAGCAGGAATGACTGGTCACCCCGGCCGTGGGGCTTGGATGGGTACCCACGTGTGTGGCCGGAGCATCCTGCAGCAGGGCGAGGGTGTGACAATTGCCTGTCCCACCTGGCCCCTCTCCAGCCACCTCGTCTCTGCCTCTCCTGTACATTCTCTTCCCTGTCTTTCACTGACCTCATCCTGCGGTGCCAATTAGGCCTGGGAGTGGCATCTGTGAGATTGTGGCAGAACAGGTTGTCCAAGCCTGAACTGGAGAAAGGAGAACCTGGCTCTGCCCAAGCCAGTGTTCCCAGAATGCCCCCCACACGTGCGCTCGCAGGCTGACCTGGGGAAAGGAATCAGTGGCTGTGATTCTCCCAGGAGATTTTCGCTCTCTTGGGTTTCTCTGGCTGTTACTTCTCCCTGGGGCTGCTCACTGGTTCATCTAATGACTTCATTAACCCAAGACACAGTTCTCTGAAGGCAGAAGCTGCCTCTTAACACTTGAAAGTGACAGCCACCTCACACCCATTAGGATGGCTTCTGTCCAGAAAACCGGGGATAGCAAGTGCTGGTGAGAACGTGGAGAAATAGGAGCCCGTGCGCATTGCTGGTGGGAAACAGTAGAGCAGTTCCTCTGACAGTTAGAAATCGAATTACCATATGACCCAGCAATTCCACTTTTGGGTACAGAACCAAAAACAAACAAACAAACAAAACACAGAAAGCAGGGCCTCAGAGATGTTTGTACGTCCATGTTCAAAGCCATTCGAAATAGCCAAATCATGGAAACAACCCCCATGCCCATCGACAGATGATAACAAAACGTGGGTAATATCATTCCAACTTAAAAAGGAAGGACATTCTCACACCTACCACAATGTAGATGAACCTTGAGGACATTATGTTAAGTGCACGAAGCCAGTCACAAAAGGACAAATACTGAATGCTTCCTCTTATATGAGATCCCGAGAAGAATCAAACTGGTAGAGACAGGCAGTAGGATGGTGGGAGCCGGGAGCTGTGGGAGGGGAATGAGGATTTAGTGTTTAATGGGGACACTTTCAGTTTCGCAAGACAAAGAGTAGTGGGGGTGCCTGGGTGGCTGGCCTGGTCTGTTGAGCGGCTGCCTTCAGCTCAGGTCATGATCCCAGGGTCCTGGGATCGAGCCCCGCATCGGGCTCCCTGCTCAGCGGAAAGCCTGCTTCTCCCTCTCCCTCTGCCTGCCACTCCCCCTGCTTGTGCTCTCTCTCTCCCTCCTTCCCTCCCTCCCTCTCTCCTCTCTCTCTCAAATAAATAAATTTTTTTAAAAAGACAGAGTTCTAGCGATGGGTAGCAGTGATAGTTGCACAACAGTGTGAATGGGCATTAATGCCATTGAACTGGACACTTAAAAATAGTTAAGATGGTCAATTTTATGGTATGCGTATTTTACCTCAATTAAAAAAAAAGTCCTCATAAGCAGTAATAAACCCAGGCCGTCCAGCTAACCTCTGCCAAGCCAGCCCGGGTCCTCACAACCAACCTCAGCTCCTGGCTGGGCGACAGGAAGAATCTCCTGATGAGAAGCCTCAGCCCTGGTTGCCCCTGGGAAAACCTGAAGACTGTTTCATCTGATCAAGATCACTACAGCCGTATGGATGGAGGGGGTGTGGAGGTCCCCGACACGACAGTCTCGTCATCGGCCCTTCTGAGATCAGTTGCGCACCCACATGGCAGATGAATTATGGAAGCACCAGCTGGGCCCTGAGTCAGCACACACACGCAGTAATTACTGCTGAGAGGCCTCGCTTGGCAGGATCAAGAGGAAGAAAAGCTGCTCTTTCAGCGGCTCCACGGCAGGTTTTCCTTTCAACAATCATCTGCCGACCCCTTTGCTGTGGTATTATCAAACGTGCCAAGGTTGCCTGCCGTGCTATGCCAGACACCTCTAGATGCCTGGTTTTCGATTTTTTTTCCTTCATAGTTAAAATTCCCCAAAAAATAAAGTAGGAGAGGCCATGGGTTATGTTTCTAATGCAAGGTGAAGACAGCATTTCTTACTCCTGAAATCAGCCTCTAGAATCTTTTTTACATTCTTTTTTTTTAAAGATTTTATTTATTTATTTGAGAGAGAGAATGAGAGAGAGAGAGAGCACATGGGGGGGAGGGTCAGAGGGAGAAGCAGACTCCCTGCTGAGCAGGGAGTCTGATGCGGGACTCGATCCCGGGACTCCAGGATCACAACCTGAGCCAAAGGCAGTCACTTAACCAACTGAGCCACCCAGGCGCCCTCAGCCTCTAGAATCTTAAGCTAGAAGGACTGGACCAGCGGGTGCACTGACCTAGCTGAAATCCTCACCGTGCCCCACCAGGCTCCCGCCCTCACCTCGGCAAGTCCCTACTCACTGGCTCACTCCAGCCACACTAGCCTCCTCGCTGTTGCACCAGCCTGCCACAGGGCCTTTGCTCCTGCTGTCTTTCTGCCTGGAGCATTCTTTCCCCCATCCCTTAGCGCCCTCACACGTTTGCCCCAATCTCAGCTTCTCTGATGACTGTATTTAGTATTACAACCTCTCCCTCAGTACCCAGCTCTCCCACCTCCCTTTACGCTTTTCTGTTTTCCCTGTGCCCCTCCTGCGCCTCTCCCACTAACATTAGAGCTCCGTGGGAATTGGGGGTCTTCTTTTTGCTCATCAGCATATCCCGTGTGTCAGTAATAGTGTATAGTGCATGCTCAGTAAACACTAGTCGGATAAATGAATTCACCTGGGCCACCAATATGACACTTCGGTTTAGAATTTGAAAGGTGACAAGATTACCAAACTGTGAATGATTTTTGATTATTTCTAAGTTAGTATACTATATTAAAAAAAATAGTAAAGAATTTGTGTGTCAGTCAGCAGCAGCTCCATCCCTCCAGGGGCTCAGGCCAAACATCTCAAGAGCACCCTTACCTCTGTACTTTCCCTCACCCCCACATCCAGTCCCTCTGGAAATTTCTAATGGTTCTGTTCTGTGACATTGTGATTTATAATAAGAAACATCTATTTGGTTTTGTCCCATTCCTGACACAGAGCTCCTAAAACCCTTGGAATGTCTTAAGTGATAAGAGTTAAAGGTGTTGGGGCGCTTGGCTGGCCCCGTCAGAGGAGCATACGACTCTTGATCTCGGGGTTGTGAGTTTGAGCCCCACGTTGGGTGTAGAGATGACTTGAAAATAAAATCTTTTTTTTTTTAAAGATTTTATTTATTTATTTTGACAGAGAGAGAGACAGCGAGAGAGGGAACACAAGCAGGGGGAGTGGGAGAGGGAGAAGCAGGCTTCCCGCTGAGCAGGGAGCCCAATGCGGGGACTCCGAAAATAAAATCTTAAAAAAGAAAAAGAGTGGGGCGCCTGGGTGGCTCAGTCGTTAAGCGTCTGCCTTCGGCGCAGGTCATGATCCCAGGGTCCTGGGATCGAGCCCCCGCATCGGGCTCCCTGCTCAGCGGGAAGCCTGCTTCTCCCTCTCCCACTCCCCCTGCTTGTGTTCCCTCTCTCGCTGTCTCTCTCTCTGTCAAAATAAATAAATAAAATCTTTTTTAAAAAAAAGTGATACAGGTGTATTGATATTCATAACAAGCACCTTTCAACCACACCTGAGTTTATATATATATATATTTTTTTTTAAAGATTTTATTTATTCATTTATTTGAGAGAGTGAGAGCACATGAGAGGGAGGAAGGTCACAGGGAGAAGCAGACTCCCCGCCGAGCGGGGAGCCCGATGCGGGACTCGATCCTGGGACTCCAGGATCATGACCTGAGCTGAAGGCAGTCACTCAACCAACTGAGCCACCCAGGCGCCCCACCTGAGTTTATATTAATGAGGGAACTTTTGGAAAGCACAGAAGGATGGGGGCTGGTTGTCCAGCAAACCAGGTATGTGATTGGAGGACTGGAATTTTCGATCCCTCCCCCTCCCCCAGCTCCCCACCCCGGCCTCCAGGGAGGGGAGAGGGGCTTGAAGATTGCATCAACCACCAGTGGCCAGTGATTTAATGAAACACGCCTATGTCCTGAAGCCTCCATAGAAACCCAAAAGGATTGAGTTCAGAGAGCTTCCAGGTCGGTGAACCAGATGCATCAGAATGTGGAGCCCCAAACACGGCAAGGTCAGAAGCTCCTGTGTTGGGGATCTTATCCCATGTATCTGTTCATCTGGCTGTTGATTTGTATCCTTTGATATCCGTTGCAGTAAACTGGCAATCTAGTAATGAAATGGATTCTCTGAGTTCTGTGATCTGCTCCAGCAAACTATTGGAACCTGAGGAGGGGGTGGTGGGAACCTATGATTTATAGCCAGTCCTTCAGACGCACAGATGACAGCCTGCACTTGTGCCCGGCAGCAAATGGGCAGGGAGGCAGTCTTGTGGGACCGAGCCCTGAACCTGCGGGATCTGATGCCATTTGCAGGTGGGGTGTGGGGAACAATATGCATCTCGTTCTCAGAAAACTTGTGGTTGTACATTTTGACCTGTCCTCAGTCCCTGCCACCACCAAGGGACAAGCACCAAGGCTTGCTTTTTTGTCACCTCCCTCAGAGTCGTCCCATGACTGGGGCCACTTCCTGGGCAGCATCTGTCAAAAGCAGTAAAGACATCAGCTCCCCACAGCCATCTGGGGTCAGGGATAGCAGAGGGGGCAAGCAACAGACAGACCAAAAAGCGTAACAAAAGGATAGGAGGATGGAATCAAGATGGGACACTAGAAAAAAAAAATCAAACAAAAGAAAGCAGTCATGGAGGACTTAAGGAACAACACAGATGTAAGACATACAGAAAAAAATAGTCCTAAGCATCTCTCAGCATATGTTTTTCCAACCTTAACCGTGGCCAGACACCGGAGATGTAACATCCAGAAGTTTTCATTGTCCCCAGGGATGCATTATCTTTGGAGCACATTGATGTGTGACATTACGTAGATTATTGCCGACCAGGGAAGCGCACCCAAGGTTCAGAGTTTTTACTGGGGTTTCATTAGGTAGGAGTGATTGATTGAACCATTGGTCATATGGATCCGTCTTCAGCACCCACCCCCTCTGGAGGTTGGGCTGATATCACGTGGCTCAGCTCCTGCCAGCTGATCACATGGTTGGCCTTTCTGGTGTGGTCAGCCCCCACCCTGAGTCATCTCCTAGCATAAACAATCCAAGGGCCCACCCTGAGTCACCAGGTCAGCATAAGCTACCCGGTGCTGTCTGAGGTTCCCACCATGAGTAGCCACCAAGCTCCTATCGGGAAATCCCAAGGGTTTAGAGGTTACCTCCCAGGAGCCAAGACAGAGGCCAGACCTCTCTTTGGGTAATTCTTCACTATACAGTGTTATCCCTCAATTTAAAATTTATCAAAATAATAGCTCCACATCCTGGCCAATTGTAATAAAACCTAGACATCGAAGAGAGAGGGAGAAATGACTTGAAGATCAGCTGGAATAAGAACTCCCAACAATCATACTGACCGCTGACATTGCAAAAGCAACAGTGAAAGTCAGAAGACAGGGAATCTCATCTTCAATATACTGACTTTAAAAAAACCAAAGTCAACTTTGCACTGAAAACAGTTTTCAAAACACAGCAAAAGCAAGGTATTTCAGGCAAATAAAAACTGAGAGTTGGCCACCAGCTGACCCGCCTCAAAAGAAGTTCTACAGGATGTTCTTCAAGCAGAACAGAAGAGAAGTGATCCCACAGGGAAGGGCTGAGAACCAAGAAGGGATGTTGAATGAAAAAAGTGATAAATGTGGGTAAATCCAAATGAGTGTCGAATTTGAAATACTCGTAATAATGCAATTTATTGTGAGATTAAAAAATGAACAATTTAGAACTCAATTTCTTAAAAAGTACTATGGTGGCCAGAGTTCAGCAGATGTTTCTGGAGCATAGAAGACAGCCCAGATCCTGATGTTTATGGGCTGGGTGGGGTATGTGATGTGAGAAACATGAATGCAGCAAGCACTGTCTGGTCTCCTTGCAGCAAGTCCTTGGAGGGCAGAGGGTGCGACGAGAGGCTAGACCCTGCAGGGGGACCACTGCGGGAGCCCCAGTTCAGGCAAAGGCTGGGGCCATGGGGCTGTGTCCAGAGAAGCAGCCTCTCAGCACCACTGGTTTCTGTGAAAATGAAGACTCTGAGCTTACGAGATGTTGCGTGTCAGAAGTGGTTTTGCGGCTGGCCATGTGACCTTCCCCAGCCGCTGAACTTGGGTGTCTGGGGGCAGCAGGCCGGCTCTGCTTGCACTCTGAGCCCTGTGCAGGTGTGTAGCGCTCCCACACCCCGCTGACAGTGTGTGCAGGGAAGCGTGCCTTTTTTTTTTTTTTCCTTAAGAAGGAAGTCCTGTTTTGGCGCAGAAGATGGCTAAGAACCAACCTGAGCATCCCTGTCATCTCGGGATGGCTGTTACATAATTCTGGATACTCCTCTCTAGCCTCAGAATAATTCTTCAGTTAAAAATATGTTCTCAACGAGGCTAATCATTAGGGAAATGCAGATCAAACCCGCAACGAGATACCACTTCACACGCATTAGAATGGCTATTTTATAAAAACAAAACAAAGAAAATGGCAAGTGTTGTGAGCACGATGTGGATGGAGGAAAGGGAGCCGTCTTGCCCTCCCCGTGGGGACGCGGGAGCGGGAGCTGGTACAGCCACTGTGGAAGGCAACTGTCACACGGCCAAATTACCTTCCTATTTGAGATGGAATCGTACTCAGTTGTGTGCTTCTATCACATTTTGTGTATCCATTCATTCATCGATAGACACTTAGGTTGGCCACTGTGGATCATGCTGCTGTGAACGTGGGTGTACACATATCTATTCAAGACCCTGCTTTCAGTTCTTTTGGGTGTCTACGCACAAGTGGAATTGCTGGGGGCACCTGAGGGGCGCAGTTGGTTGGGCATCCGACTCTTGGTGTTGGCTCGGGCTGTGATCTCAGGGTCTGTGAGATCTGCCACAGGTTGGGCTCCACGCTCAGCAGGGATTCTGCTTGTGGTTCTCTCTCTCTCTCAAATAAATAAATAAATCTTAAAAAAAAAAAGTGGAATTGCTGGATTACATGGTAATTCTGGGTTTCGTTTCTCGAAGTCCCTCCATACAGTTTTCCATAGCGGCAGCACCACTTTACATTCCCAGCAGCAATGCACCAACTAATCTACATCCTCACCAACCCTTACTGTTTTCTTTGCTCCTGCCGTCGTTCTTATGGGCATAAGGTGATACCTGATTGTGTCAGCCTGATCATTTTGAAAGCATTTTAACTCTGTAGTAGCTTTAAAAAAAAATTATTTATTTATTTGAGAGAGAGAGTGCAGGAGGAGGGACAGAGACAGAGGGAGAGAGAGAATCTCAAGCAGACTCCGTGCTGAGCGTGGAGCCCAACTCAGGGCTCAATCTCACGACCCTGAGATCATGACCCCATTTGAAATCAAGAGTCAGACGCTGAACTGACTGAGCCACCCAGGTGCCCCAAACTGCAGGGTGAGGTTTATGGGATTATTTCAAATAAATAAATAAAAATCTTTAAAAAAACAAAAGCCAACACTCAACAGCCAACTGTTTTCAGGAGAAATAGGGAGACTTTTCAGAGCACCGCATATCAACAAAGCCACAGCTCAGCGAATCAACTGAGATAAAACAGAGCTGCAGACGATACGTGTGCCTCAAAGACTAGCACAGCCCTTGCAGGAGATGATGAGAACTTTCCATAGATAGCTGTCCCAAGAGGAAAGTTCGAACCAACCTAGAGAGCACACTGCTCACACTGTAACCGGACAGGGCTTAGCCGGACTCAAAAAAGTGGAAGACTGTAGAAGTTCTAGCATGAGTAACAACCAAAGGCACTAGGTTCTCAGAGCAGCTCTCCCTGTTTTTGATTCAGAGGATTATGAGGATTTCAAATGTTTTCTCAATTCTTTGCTGTGAAGGGTTAGAGGCAACTACAGCGTTTGAGGACACAGTTCACCCAAGACCGCCCTCGTTTCTGATATCAGTTACAAGTTCAGGTTTCCTCAAGACCACGTTCAGGTTTGGTAATTCACTGGAAAGACTCACAGAACTGACTGGAAGCTCTTACACCCACAGTTCATTACAGGGAAAGGATGGTTACAGACCGATCAGCCGAGGGAGAGGCGCACCGAGGCGGCATCCGGGAGAAGGGTTACACGTGCAGCTTCTGTTGTCCCCTCCCCACGGAGACAGGACAGCTTTCCCCTCCCAGCATTGATGTGTGATGCAACACCGAGTATCACCAGCCAGGGAGGCTCACCCAAGCGCAGGGTCCGAGTTTGTATGGGGCACTATTGTGTGCGCACAGCCGACCGATTGGTGGATCGCCCACAAGGTTGATCTCAGTCTCCAGATGCATTGATCCCCCGTGACCCGAAGCCCCCACCTCAGCACAATGTGGGTCTTTCTGGCCCCCGCCCTAAGTCATCCCCCTGGTCTCTCCAGTGTGACCCAAGACCTCCCGGCAAACAAAGACCCTCCTGTCTGGCATGACATCTCCGAGATTACCTCCCAGAAGTGGGGGACAAAAACCACACCTCTTTTTGGACAAGAGGAAATTCTACTACACGGTCTCCCAGTCCGTTTCCTCCAGGGAAGGGTAAAGTGCAGGAGGGCAGGAACTAGAACCATCTTTGTCTCCCTGGGGCCAGGGATTTTGCTAGATGCAAAGAGTGGAGACTACTGAAAAAGGAAATTCTTCCAGGATTGAAGTATTTGGGTCATTGTCAAGGGAGAGGGTGTGAATGGGGCTCCGCCTTCAGGGCTGCCCTCTGAGCTCTTGCTGGGAGAGAAGGCTCTTCCTCTCAACATGACCGACACTGAGCTAGAATGAATGTTGAAGCCCCCAGAATCCATATGTTGAAATCCTAAACCCCTAAGGTGATGGTATTAGGAGGGGGGCCTTTGCTCAGTGATTAGGTCATGAAGGTAGAACCTCTGTGAATGGCCATTAGTGCCCTGATAAAAGAGACCCAGGAGAGCTTTCTTGCCTTCTTACTAAGTGAGAGTACACCGAGATGTCGACCATCTCCAGGCCAAGGAGGGAGATATCCCCAGAACCTGACCTTCCTGCCACGTTGATCATGGACTTCCCAGCCTCTAAACTCCCAGAAATCAATTTCTGTTGATAAGCCACCCAGCCTGTGGCATTTTATTACAGCAGACCGTACTTGGCTGTCCCCACCATGGCCTGCCTCTCCTGAGCTCGCAGGGTATCTTCTCAACTGCAGCCCCACAAAAGAGCTCCCTAAAAAAAAAAAAGTGCTTTCTGCTCCCTAAGAGCAGAAAGGGTCCCAGGAACAGAGACAGGACTCCTCACAGGGTCACCTCCCCTGGCCGAGTAGCTTTGGGCAAATCACAACCTCTCTGGGCCTCCATTCCACTGGCTGGACTAGAATCACCTTTCTGAGGCCAGGGGGCACGTGTCCCTGGTGGTACGGGAGACACTCAGAAGGTATCAGTGCTGTGAGGCGTCTGTGTCCTTTGAAGTTGTGCTGTGTCCTGCATCACCTGTCCCCCTGGCTGACGTCCCCATGTAATGAGGTCGTGGCCACAGGGCTCAGGCTCAGCGGCTTCAGCAGGTAACAGTGTCCAGCTAAAGTGCATTTCATCACTGATTTTTAAAAGTAATTTGTTAAAAAAAATCATGGTTAAATATACATAAAATTTACCATCTTAAGCATTTTTTGGTGTCCAGTTCAGTGGCATTAAGTACACTCACATTGTCGTGCAACCATCACCCCCCTCCGTCTCCAGAACGTTCCATCTTCTGAAACTGAAACTCTGTCCCCACAAAACACTGACTCCACTTCCCCTCCCCCAGCCGCTGGTGCCCACCATCTCCTTCCTGTCTCTATGGATGGGCCTGTCCTACATACTTCATACAAGTGGAATCACACAGCATTTTTCCTTTTGTAACTGGTTTGTTTCACCCAGCACAATGTCTTCAAGATTCGTCTGTGTTGTGTTAGACTTTCCTTCCTTTTTAAGGCTGAATAATATTCCATTGTATGGAATATTGTTTTTTCTTTTTTCATTCATCCATGGATGGACACTAGGCTTGTTCCCACCTTTGGGTTACTATGAATAATGCTGCTGTGAACATGGGTGTGCAATTAGCCCTTTGAGACCTTCCTCTCAGTTCTTTTGGAGAAACACTCAGAAGTGGATTCTTGGATCATATGGTGATTCTATTCTGAATTCCTCCAGGAGCTGCCATACTGTTTCCCATAGTGGCCGTTATCACTGTTTTTACTGTTCTCTTGTAACTAGAGCAAGTGGTGCTGGCTGCCATGTATGATAATGGTAGAATTTTTTTTGAGAAGCTTCATTAGATGAAACAGTGAACCCCCTGAAGTAAAATTAAAAGTCTGCTAAAAAATCTGGGTGTTGAGGGAGACCCCAGATGCTCTGACTTTGCCTCAGGTGGACTTGTGGGCTGAATGTGAATTTTCAAGGTGGGCTTTTTTTTGTTCTTTGCTTTCAATGTGTTTTCTTTTGCTAATGGTACAAACACTTTTGTTTTATCCTGCTGTGAATCTGGAACAAACCTTCAGCAAGGGGGTGGACTGGAAGATTTTTCTGACATTCTTTCTGGTGATCTTACATATTCCATCTTCACGATGTTTCCAGGAGATATTCACTGGTCTGTCATTAAAAACACAAACTAACACAGACTTTGTAGCAGTCACATATCCTAGGAGCTGCTGGCATATTAATTTCTTCACACCCTTTTTGCCAGGATAATAGCTAGCAAGATTGCAGCTAATAGAACCAGTCCCAGCTGTCTCCATGGTAACATTGTACCGTATCAATGTCACCTTCATCCCACCAAGAACATGGTTCACAGGACCAGTCCCAGTCGTCTCCATGGTAACATTGTACCCTATCAACATCATCTTCATCCCTCCAAGGACGTGGTTACACAGAGATCAAGATAGAGCCAGAAGGGGGAAAGATACTAGTATATTTTTAATCTCTACTTAAACAATTTCCATCTCTGTAGATCAAGTTAATGACATTTAAAAACAGAAAGGCTGGGGCACCTGGGTGGCTCAGTCCTTAAGTGTCTGCCTTCGGCTCAGGTCATAATCCCAGGGTCCTGGGATCAAGCCCCACATCGGGCTCCCTGCTCGTCAGGAAGCCTGCTTCTCCCTCTCCCCCTCCCCCTTCTTGTGTTCCCTCTCTCGCTGTGTCTCTGTCAAATAAATAAATAAAATCTTTAAAAAATAAAAAAAATAAAAAATAAATAAAAACAGAAAGGCTCATAATGGGCATTGACATTTTTATAAGGCAGCATTTCAAAACAGAGTGTCACGGAGCAGTCACCTCAAATTGTACAGGCAAAAGCATTCTCCTGACCACATGATGAAATAGAACAGACTTCAAGTATGGTCTCAACAGTAGAGACTGTTAGGAATCATACTCTGAAAAAAAGTGCATTATGATGGAAAGAAATCTGAACGTAATCTATGGCCACCAGGATCTAATGCCTGGAATCCAGTAATTACAAATCATTGCTCAATGAATGGGCAGGATTTCACATTTGCAGCAACTTAGGCTGTTCTTTGAGGTCACCTCAAAGCCCTCCCTACAGAACATAAGGTACAGGATGTAAATTCATTCATTAACTACAAATAATGACTGTTGTCAACTATTCAGCCTGCTATAACAGAATACCATAGACTGGATGGCTTATAAACAACAGAAATTTCTCTCTAAGATCTGGACGCAGGGAAATAGAAGATCAAGTCATCAGCAGATTTGATTCCTGGTGAGGGTTCATTTCCTTGCCTATGAAAGTATTCTTATTGTGTCTTTGCATGGTGGAAAGAGGGCAAGAGAGATCTCCCTGGTGTCACAGATCCCATTCATGAGGGCTCTCCCCTCATGATCTAATCACCTTCTAAAAGCCCTACCTCCTGATACCATCACAGTGGGGGTTAGGATCTCAACATATGAATTTTAAAGGGACATAAACATTCAGGTCATAACATTGACTGAGTGTATACTACATGCCAGGGACCAGAGAGGTGGTAGTGAACAAGAGAGACAGATCCCTACTTCTTCTGACCTGCATCCAGTGGGGGAGATGGGCAGAGAAAACATCAGTGAGTACTAGGGAGAAAGGCAAAGCAGGGCAAGGGGCTATAGAGTGATCTCAGAGTAGTCAGGGAACACGTTTTTAAAAAGGTGATGCTGAGCAGAGCCCAGAATGAAGGGATGGAGCTAGGCAGGTATATGGGGGAGGGGGAGAGGGGAAACTTTCAGGCAGAAGAAACAGCAAGTGCAAAGGTCCTGAGGTATGACTGCGCTTGGTGTGCTTATGTTCAAGAAGAGCTCGGAACTGCATGAGCAAGTCAGAGAAGTAGAAAAGGATCCAAGGGGAGTTTTTAGGACACTTTGAATACTTTGATTACTGGATAATCTCTGCTGCCCTCATAGGCACCTGGAAAGCGTCTATCAAGTTTTGAGGGCTGAAGAAAAGGCCATCTTGAATCCTTCCTCCAATGTGTTATATGCTGAAAATTAGCTTTCTTAGATACTTTCAGAATGTGATGGAGAAAGTTTTTTGTTGTATTTTTTGTTTTTAGGCTAAAGCATGTGGTCTCACGTAACTCATGTCACCTAACAGAGTCTCTTACCTCCTGACCCTTGCATCCTCTTGTGTAACTAACTAACCAGGAAGTCCCAGGATGGATCCACAGAGGTGAACTATGTAGAAGCCATCGCCAGGACAAGGAGGAGCAATGGATAAGACCTTGGGTAGAACCAGACTGCTTGGGCCTGAATTCAGGTCCTGCCACTTTCCTGTAAGATGGGAACAGCAAGGATATCTGTATGAACAACATGGAAATATTAATAAAGAGTTAGAAAACCTTGGGGTGCCTGGGTGGCTCAGTTGGTTAAACATCTGCCTTCAGCTTGGGTCACGGTCCCGGGGTCCTGGGATCGAGTCCCACCTCGGGCTCCTTGATCAGCGGGGAGCCTGCTTCTCCCTCTGCCTGCTTTTCCCTCTGCTTGTGCTCTCTCTGTCAAGTAAATAAATAAAATCTTTAAAAAAAAAAAAAGAGTTAGAAAACCTAAAAAGAAACAAAAAAAAATTGTAATGCAGATTTGAGTAGCTAGAAGAAAGAATCAGCACAAATGAAGATAGGAACAATAGTAATTATTGAGTTTGAGGAACAGAAAGAAAGAAGAATGAAGAAAAGGAAAACAGAACTTTAGGGGCTTGTGGGAAACCATCAAGTGGACCAACATACTCTTTGTGGGAGTCCCAGAAGGAAAAGAATGAGAGAAAGAGACAGAGAGAATACCTGAAATAATGGTTGTAAACATCCCATATTTGATGGAACAAACATGAAGCTCAAAAAACTCCAACAGGATGAACTCAAAGAGACCCACACCAAGACGTATTATAACCGAACTTTTGAAAGCCAACCACAGAATCTTGAAAGCAGCAAGACAGCGAAAGGAGCAACCCATCACATATAAAAGATCATCCAGATCATGAGCTGATTTCTCACCAGAAGCTTTGGAGACCAGGGGCAGTGTCCTGATATAGTCAAAGTACAAAATGAAGAAAAGTGTCAACCAAGAATTCCACATCTGGCAAAACTGTCCTTCGAAAGTGAGGGAGGAATTAAAACCTTCCCAGACAACAAAAGCTAAGGGAGTTTGTCACCACTAGACCTGCCTGTAAGAATTGCTCCAGGGAGTCCTGCAGGTTGAATTGAAAGGACAATAACTCAAAGCCATGTGGAGACATAAAGAGTTCAATAAAGGGGAATAAATGGGTAATTATAAAAACCGGTATTCTTGTAATTACAGTTTATAACTCTACTGTTTATTTTCTATGTAAGAGACTAATGCATTCAAAAAATTATTGGTTTATGTTTTTGGACACATGATGTTTGAAGATGTAATTTGGGGACACCAACAACTGAAAGACGTGGGAATGGAGTTGTGAAGGAGCCCAGTGTTTGTTATTGTTGTTAAGCTGGTATAAATCCAAATTAGTGTTATAATTTCCGGATGTCGAATGCTATCCCCAGGGTAACCACAAAGAAAATTTTAATGTTTCACTATGGGACACTTTGGTAGCTCAGTTGGTTAAGTGTCTGCCTTCAGCTCAGGTCATGATCTCAGGGTCCTGGGATTGAGGCCCGCATCGGGCTCCCTGCTCAGCGGGAGTCTGCTTCTCCCTCTGCCTACAGCTCCCCCTGCTTGTGCTCTCTCTCTCTCTCCCTCTCTGACAAATAAAATCTTTTAAAAAAATAAATGTTTCACTAACATAAAACAGGCAGAAGATAAGGGACAAAATAGCAATGTGACAGAAGTAAGTCCCTCTCATCAGTCAGCCTTAAGCAGGAAGGAGATTCCAACACCTGCTACATCATGGACGGACTTGGGGACATCATGCTCCGTGAAAGAAGCCAGTCACAGAAAGACAAACCCCCTAATATGAGGTCCCTACAGGAGTCAAACTCACAGAGTCCAGAAGTAGAATGACGGGTGGCAGGGGCTGGAGGAGGGGTCGGGGAGTCGGTGTTTCATGGGGACAGAGTTGCAGTTGGGGAAGATGGGAAAGTCCTAGAGACGGTGGTGACGGCTGCACAACCATGTGAATGTACTTAATGCCACTGAACTGGACACTTAAAAATAATCACAGTTGTGATTTTCTTAAAGATTTTTATTTATTTATTTGAGACCGAGAGAGAGAGAGAGAGAGAGAGAAAGGGAGAGAGTGCGTGCACACACAAGCAGGGGGTGGGGCAGAGGGAGAAGGAGAAGCAGGCTCCCCACTGAGCAGGACCCTGGGATCATGATCTAGGCCAAAGGCAGATACTTAACCCACTGAGCCACCCAGGGGCCCCCACAATTGTAAATTTTATGTGCATTTCACCACAATCAACAAAAAAATATATGAGAATTTAAAAAAAAAAAGAGCTATCAAGCCATGCAAAGACATGGAGGAACCCAAGTGCATATTGCCATTGCTTAGTGAAAGAAGCCAATCTGGAAGCACTGTCTACTGTATGATTCCAACCAAATGACATTCTGGGAAAAGACAAAACTTTAGAGACGGTAAAAGATCAGTAGTTGCTGGGAGGAGTAGATGAACAGTGGATTTTTAGGGCGGTAAAACTATTCTGTATGGACTCCAATGGTGACTCCGTGCCATTATTTTCAAAGCCCATAGAATGTCCAACACCAAGAGTGAGCCCTGATGTAAGTTATGGGCTTTCTTTCTTTTTTTTTTTTTTAAGATTTTATTTATTTATTTGACAGAGAGAGATACAGCCAGAGAGGGAACACCAGCAGGGGGAGTGGGAGAGGGAGAAGCAGGCTCCCCGCAGAGCAGGGAGCCCGATGCGGGACTCGATCCCAGGACCCTGGGATCATGACCTGAGCCGAAGGCAGACGCTTAACGACTGAGCCACCCAGGCGCCCCAGTTATGGGCTTTTGTTAGTAATAATTTATCAATATTGCTTCATTCTTTATTCTTCATTCCACACTAATGCAAGATGTTAGTCATTGGGGGAAGGGGGATAGAATGGGAGGGGGGATATAGAAACTCTTTGTACTTACTGGTTAATTTTTATGTAAAACTGCTCTGTAAAATAAAGTCTAGGGGCGCCTGGGTGGCTCAGTCGTTAAGCATCTGCCTTCGGCTCAGGTCATGATCCCAGGGTCCTGGGATCGAGCCCCGCATCAGGCTCCCTGCTCGGCGGGAAGCCTGCTTCTCCCTCTCCCACTCCCCCTGCTTGTGTTCTCTCTCTGGCTGTCTCTCTCTATCAAATAAATAAATAAATAAAATCTTCAAAAAAATAAAAAAATAAAGTCTATGAATTTTTACAAAACTCATGTCCTGGGGCATCTGGGTGGCTCAGTCGATAAGCATCTGCCTTCAGCTCAGGTCGTGATCCCAGGGTCCTGGGATCGAGCCCCAAGATCGGGCTCCCTGCTCGGCAGGAAGCCTGCTTCTCCCTCTCCCACTCCCCATGCTTGTGTTCCTGCTCTCACTATCTCTCTCTCTGTCAAATAAATAAAATCTTTAAAAAATAAATAAGTAAAAATAAATAAAACTCATGTCCTTAAAAATCGATCATAACTAACTTGAATTTAAATAAAACAAAAAAAATCAGTTAGTATTTTGGCAATAAGCACTATCTTCCCTACAAAGCCTTAACAACAAAAGGTGAAGACAAGGCAGGGGACCAGTCTGGTGGCCGGTCACACCTGCATCTGAATCCACTGGGGAGCCCCCGCACGTATGAGAAGCCCCTCACCTCAGTGTGATCACTCTCTGGGTGGGTCCCTCAGACCAAAGAGAAAACCCACTATTCCCCATCGTGGAGGCCATCCCCCACTCCTCTCAGACCCTGGTTTCTGATTGAAACACACAAAAGCATCGTTGGGCAAAGAGATGGTGGCATTGCACTCATGGGAAATCAGGACTCGGGGCTGCTCTTTCTCCCTGCTCCCCCTACTGCCAGGCTCATCTCTACAGATGGCAGATCCACATGGCACTTCAGTTAGCGAACTTCTTTGGGTGAGATTGTGGACAAGCCTCATAAATGCTGAAGCAAGAAAAACCTCAATTCCAAGGAAAACAACCGGTCATGAAACCCCGGTTTTTATTCCAAAGGAAGCAAGTCCAGCTTTCCCCTCCAAGTCGTTTCGAGGTCAGCCCTAGTTCAAGGCAAAGACCAGATCAACCCTAGCGCAGGGAACAGTGAATTGAAACAAAGCGGGAAATGGTTGGCACTAACCTGGTGAGAAAAAAGGGGGGATCTGGCTCCCTCTGGTGGTCACCATGCGCCACGCACTCATCCGACTGGCCTGCTCCATTCCCACCTGCCGTCATCCCTGAGGTCACCAGTGTATCCTTCAGTGGGTGCATAAATAAACATAGTGTGGTCATCCAAATAGTGAAATAAATAAATAGAGAGAGAGAGAGAGAATCTATCGAGACAGTAAAAAGATCAAGGGTTGCTGGGGAAGGATGAATAGGCAGAGCACAGCAGAGTTTTAAGACACTGAAACTATTCTGTACCATAGTAATGGATACGGGACATTATGCCTTTGGTAAAACCCATAGACTGTACAGCACCAAGCGTGAACCCTAATGTAAACTGTGGACTTCAGTTAGTAATAATGTATCAATATTGCTTTATTGGTTGTAACAATTTTCCCCACTAATGCAAGGTCTTAGTAATAGGGGAAACTAGGGGGTAGGGCGGGGGGGCTGGTCCGTGAGGATCTTCTGTACTGTACATTCATTTTTCTGTAAACCTAAAACTGATGTCGATTTTATTTTTTTTTCTGATGTCTTTAAAAAAAAACAAACTTTGGGGCGCCTGGGTGGCTCAGTTGGTTAAGCGACTGCCTTCGGCTCAGGTCATGATCCTGGAGTCCCTGGATCGAGTCCCGCATCGGGCTCCCTGCTCGGCGGGGAGCCTGCTTCTCCCTCTGACCCTCCTCCCTCTCATGCTCTCTGTATCTCATTCTCTCTGTCTCAAATTAATAAATAAAATCTTTAAAAAAATAAAAAAATAAAAAAAATAAAAAAAAACAAACTTTGAGGCATAACTAATAGAAACACTGATGCAAAAAGACAAGTACTGTATGAAACCAGTTATATGAGGTCCCTAGAGGAGTCACATGCATAGGACAGAAAGTAGATGGTGGGGGGTAGGGGCTGGGGAAATGGGGAGTTAGTGTTTAGTGGGTACAGGTTTCAGTTTGTGGGAAGATGCAGAGGTCTGGAGGTCGGATGGTCACGCAACAACATGAACGTTCTTCATGTCGCTGAACTGTATGCTTTGAAATGGCTGAGATGGGGGGCAGGTGGCTCAGTAGGTTAAGCATCTGACTCAATTTTGGCTCGGGGTTGTCAGATTGAGCCCCACGTTGGACTTCATGTGAGGGGTGGAGCCTGCTTAAGGATCTCTCTCTCTCCCTCTGCCCTTCTCCCCCCTCTAAAAAAAAATAAATAAAATGGCTCTGATGGTAAATTTTATGTGATGTTGTATTGTACCACAATTTTTTGAAAACTGCTTTGAGGGGGAAAATAAAAGACCACACAGTTCTTTGAAGACACTATGGGAAGACCCCTTTCAGAAGTTAGTGTAGGAAAAACCTTCCTAACTGTGGCTCTAAAGCTACAGGATTAAATATTGATAAATTCAACCACATCAAAGTAAACTTTTTTGCGTCCAAAGTGCAAAACTAACCAGGAAAAATATTTACAAATCAGTCCTGAGGGAAAGGCCTAGCATGCTAATATGAAGAAGTCTAATCAGTAAGTAAAGATTAGCTACCAAAGAGGAAAAAGGGCAAAGGATGTGATCAGGAACTTCAGAGAAAGCAAAACTAACCCAAATCCTCATATAAAAATGGCTTTTCAACCCATGAAAAGATGCTCAACCTCACTCACAAAAGAAATACAAATTAATGCTGCAATTACAAGCCGTCAATTGGTGAAAACCCAAAATCAGTTTTCCAACCATCAATTTGGTGAAAATTCCCAAAACCTTGATAACGCTCTCCATGGCAGAGGCTGTGGGACGCCTTCCACACAGGTGCACACACCGCTGCCGGGAGGGAACGTGGGCCGACCCCTATGGGCAGCAAATGATAATAATGCCCAAAATGACAAACACACACACAAGTGTGTGGGGGGAAATACACATAACATAGAACTTACCATCTTAACCATTCTTTAAGCATCCAGGTCAGTGGTATATCAAGCACATTCACATTGTGCAGCCATCCCCACCATCTGTCTCAGAACTCTTCATCTTCCCAGACGGAAACTGTCCCCATGAAACACTGACACCTCGTTTCCCCCTTCCCCGGACTCGCTCCCACCATCACACTTCTGACTTTACGATCTTGACTATACTCTAAATACCTCGCACACAGCCTCTGCCCTTTTGTGACTGGCTAATAATCGCTTTGCATGATGTCCTCAAGGCTCATCCGGGTTGTAGCAGGTGTTGATGTCCTTCCTTTTCAAGGCTGAATCCTATTCGATTGTCCCCTTCTCCGCAGATGGACACTCGTGTCGCCTCCATCTTTGGCTATTGCGAATCATGCTGTTGTAAACACAGGTGCGCGCACAGCAGTCTGAGTCCCTGCTTTCAGTTCTTTTGCTTCTATATTCTATACACGGAAGTGGAATTTCTGGATCATGTGGTTATCCTATGCTTCACTTTTCAGGGACCCACCAAAATGTCTCCACAGCAGTTAGACCATTGGACATTCCCACTGGCCCCGCACATGGGCTCCCAATTTCTCCACCCCCTTGCTCACACTTGTTATTTTCCTGGTGTTACTCTTATTCTAGCCACCCTCGCGGGCGTGAATGCACACAGCCTTTAACCCAGCAATTGCACGTTGGGGAATTCACCCCAGCCTCTTCTGAAACTTGCTTCTGTTAGTTCAACACACATCCTGGATACCCTTCCATGCTGGTGCCCATAAATCTTGCTCTCTCGTTACCGACTGCGGTATTGCGTAAGAAGGATGGACCAGGGGGTTAACTATTGTTTCCTTGCGGACACATCTACTGGTTTCGGAGTTTAGACACTGCCACCCTGCACCAAATACACCCTTTATGGAGAGACTCCAAGAAATACAGTCCTCAAAACCTACTTCCAAAAATCCAGCCTTCGCTGGATTCAATTTGGGAAGCACCACTAAAAGATTGGAGTTTGTGGGCTATTTGCTCGCAAACCGTGGTTCCGTGAGCGATCTTGCATAATAATTTGGACTCTAAAGAGTCTCCTCCAAAATAATAGAGCTTTGGTGCCTGGACCCAAATTCCCACCTCATGTTTCTGCCAAGGGGACGTTAAAAAGAAAACCACAGGCCCAAAATGGCGTCACTTAGGTTAAGGCCCCAAGTCAGTAAACCAAGACTTTATATCTAACCTAACTACAGTTCAGCAGCCCCCCCCCCCCCCCCGTGCAGAAATGTCACTTCCAGCCATTTCCTGGCCAGCAGTAGGAAATTTACTGATAGACAACTTCCATTCCCCTTAAAAGGGTGACCTTGACTAAAACAATGGATTCTTTGCTGATATTTTACTTTTTTTCCACTCCCTCTCTACCTGTTTTTTTTTTAAATAACATTTTTAAAAAGATTTATTTATTATTTTGGGGGGATGTGTGTGCAAGTAGGGGGAGGAGCAGAGGGAGAGAATCTTCAAGCAGACTCCCCGCTGAGCAGGGAGCCCAGTGTAGGGCTCGAACTCAGGGCCCTGAGATCATGACCTGAGCCAAAACCAAGAGTCAGGCGCTTAACCGACAGAGGGCAGCCTTCCCCTTTGCCGTAAGTCACTCCTCTAGTAGGAATTCTTCTAGAGAGGACTGTCCTCGGTGTGGAGGGGTGCTGGGAAGGCAGAGGCACCTTCCAAAGCCCCCATCCCCTCCATTTCCCTAAAGTCTTGCCCTGTGGGCTCCACAGAGGAGGTTTTTAAAGGTGGAGAAGGGGGGCACCTGGGTGGCCCAGTCAGATAAGTGTCTGACTCTCCATTTCAGCTCAGGTCATGATCTCAGGGTCCTGGGATTGAACCCTGCCCCGGGCTCCCTGCTCAGCGTGGCTTCTGGTCTTCACTGCGTCACCCGGGGCCCCACCAGAGGCCGGGAACTAGGGCTCTCCAGGGCCTCTCGATCAACAGCCACTCAGACACTTAGAGCATACAAAGATCAATCACTGAACCAGCTTTTTGAAAGAAATCTGATTAACTAATGAACATTACTTACTATATCCTATCCAGTGATGTCCTACCATTGGGGTATCCACCGAACAGCTTACTTGAATAGACTTTTCTTGTTCCATTGAACTTTAACTTCCTGCCTTTGATGTTGTTAAAAACCAAGACTATATTTTTAACAGTCTCCGGTAAAAGTCTAGGAGAATATGTAAACTCAGGGGCATGGGACAATGGGACCTAATTTCTTTTACTAATTTCTGCATTGTTTTAATTTTATACAGTGGGCATATTGCCTTGGGGGAAGAGGAGAGTTCAAACAAAGTTTAGGAGAAAGGATATCAAAGAAATACTTGTACGAAAATGTTCGGAGCAGCACTGTTCACAAGAGCCCAGAGGTGGAAACAACCCAGATGTGCGATCTTTGGATGAGGGAGGAAACAAAACGTGGTAGATCCATACAGTGGAACATTATTCATCCATAAAAAGGAAGGAAATCCTGACCCTTGCTACCACATGGATGAATCTTGAAAACACTAGGCTAGTAAAAGAGGTCGGACAGCAAAAAGTCACACAGTGTACGAGTCCATGTAAATGAAATGTCCAGAATCGGTGAATCCATAGAGACAGAAAGCCGACTGGGGATGGACATGGACCAGATGGCTGGGGGGGAGGGGGGAGGAATGACTGCTTAGTGGGGAGAGCTTTATTTGGGGGTGATAAAAATGTTTTCAAAATAGGTAGGGGTGGTGGTCACACAACAATGTGAATGTTCTTTTGGGGTTTTTTTAAAGATTTTATTTATTTATTTGACAGAGAGAGACACAGCGAGAGAGGGAACACAAGCAGGGGGAGTGGGAGAGGGAGAAGCAGGCTTCCCGCGGAGCAGGGAGCCCGATGCGGGGCTCGATCCCAGGACCCTGGGATCGTGACCTGAGCCGAAGGCAGACGCTTAACGACTGAGCCACCCAGGCGCCCCAACAATGTGAATGTTCTAAATACCACGGCGCTGGACACCTTGAAGTGGTTAATTTGATGCTATGTGCTCTTCACCTCAATGGAAGTCAAATAGACAATTTACAAACGTGAAGCCTTACCAATGCCAACGACCCTAGCATTTTTTCCCCTTATTCAAAGTCAGTCGTGTGAGAGAAAGGGGTTGGGGCTGGACGGCCTGGGACATCTCTGACCACTGCGGTGGCACAAGGAAATTATTTCGGCAGGCCCTCTGTGGCTGCAGGAGATGTTTGCCGTCCCCTGGGGAGCTTCTGGTTCCAGCTGAGTCTCGGGGGGTTCCTGGCTACGTGCCTTGTTCTGGTCCCAGCGGGCCCAGAGACGGCCATCCTCCCAGGTACGGTGCGTAATAACGAATGGCTGTTCTTCGTAACAGCTGCGAGGTGGGGATAAGGACACGGCAGCCTGGCAGGCGGCCTCAGGGAAATCTCAAAAGGGCAAGTCCAGGGCTTCTCCTAGGGATGGCCGCGAGCTCTCCAGAAGCTCCATCTGGTAGGTCATGCATCAGTGACCGCTTACGCGGGATGCTGCTGTCTCCCGAGCTCCAAATAAGGTAACAAAAATGAAAGTATCAGGCTGCTCTGTGAGGCCCCTGGTGACATCATTGATTCAGGCATTGAGCAGAAATCCTTAGATGAGGGGCACCTGGCTGGCTCAGTCGGTAGAGCTTGCACCTCTCGATCTCAGGGTTGTGAGTTTGAGCCCCACGTTGGGTGTAGAGATGACTTAAAAATAAAATCTTCAAAAAAAAAAATCCTTAGGGGTGTCTGGGTGGCTCAGTCTGTTAAGCGTCCGACTCGTGATCTTGGCTCAGGTCTTCATGTCGGGGTCGTGGGTTCAAGCCTGGTGTTGAGCTCCACGCGTGGAGCCTACTTAATTAAAAAAAAAATCCTTAGATGAAAGGCAGAAAGGAAACCTAACGGGGGGGGTGGGGCGGTCGGCCAGCCTGAGACAGCCAGTCTCCCAACGGGATGCCTCCCAACAGGATGCAACAGTGTGCCTTGGACCCACTTGGAAGGGGCTTGCTGGAACCTCTGGAGCAGTGGTTCCCAGACTTGGCTGTTTATTGGCATCACCTGGGGAGATTTACAAACTGTGGTTGCCTGGGACCCAGCCCAGGACAGTGACTTCCCTGGCCTTGATAGGTGATGTTCCCCAGGTGGACCCAACGTGCATCCTGAGTTGAGAGCTGATTTGCAGGAACTACAGGGGTAAAGGAACGGTTGAATGGCACATCCAGCTAACAGATCCCTATGTGGCATCCAGCTCAAGATGGCTAAACCCATTTCTGCCACGGGTTGAAGGTATAGGGGCGAGGAGACTTCTCTAGATGAAAAGGGAGTTAAAACAACCAGATACAACGTGCAGACCTTGTTTGGTTCGAGATTCAAACAGATCCAAATTTAAGAAGACCTGTTGAGACTATCCGAGAAATATGATCATGGACTGGCTTCAGATGGTTCCAGAGAATTACTGCGGATTTTGTTCGGCATGACAATCATGTTGTCACTCTGAAAAATGTACATGTAATTATAGGGGTGAGTTGATGTGATGTCTGGTATTTGCTTTAAAATACTCTAGCAGGGGCGCCTGGGTGGCTCAGTCAGTGAAGTGTCTTCCTACGGCTCAGGTCATGATCCCGGGGTCCTGGGGTCGAGCCTGCTCAGCGGGGAGCCTGCTTCTCCCTCTGCCTGCCGCTCCCCCTGCTCCCCTTGCTCATGCTCTCTCTCTATCTAAAATAAATAAAATCTAAAAAAAAAACAAAACATGGCAAAGTCTTAACTGTTGAGTTGGGTGATGAGTGTGTGTGGCGCTTCAAACATACTTGTGTGTTTGGAATTTTTCAGGCAAAAGAGTTTTAGGGCTTTGTTAGCTGTTCCCAAACCTTACTGTCCTATTGGTGCTGCTTCCCAGGGAGGAAATGTGACCGAATTTGGAGGAGGGTGACTGGCTGAGAGTTTTTAAGAAGTCAGATGCACCTTCGTGCCCTTCCCCCTGTGGCTCTGAGCATCACGGCAGGAAGAACTTGTGGCGTCAGGGTGGAGCACGTCTGGAAAAGCCCACCGTGCACACACAGGTGATTACAGCTGAGCTTGCTGCAAGGTCTGGACTGAAGTTGGGAGGCCCCTGGAGCACAGAATTTAAGGAGGCACCTCCCTCTCAGGGGCAGACCCTGCACTTGCCGGACCTGGGCCATAGGCACCTCACTTGCCACACCCTAACCCAGGTCCTACTGCGTAGGATGCCTCAGTACAATTCCCAGAAAACTAGGGAACTGGACAGGCTCCCAAGGCAAACCAGGTGACCCTGCCCATCCCCCACCCTCCGCGAAGCCTCAGGGGAGACGACCAGGCCTCCTGCTAACAAGGTCGGTGCACGTGCGAGGGATGGATGTTGTCCCGCCCTGCAGCCCCGACTTCGGCCACGACCTACCTGCCATCTCTCTAAAGAGCAGTGTGTCCTCTAAAGAAGGGATGTGTGCTGACCGCATTTACCTCCACCACTGCTTCTCAGAACAAAAGCAAGTGGCCGCCAGCCATTCCCACTGGGGTGACGCCTGGAGCTGGCTCCTGAGCCAAATCTCTGGTGCCCTCTGCTGGACGCTCTGATTACAACAGCCTGCTCCGAGGACTTCGAGCCAACCCCAGGACTGGCTGGGAAAGCTGAAATAATTAAAGCTCATTAAGAATACATTTTAAGAAAAACGGAGAACTGGAAAATGTTCATACTGTATTCAAGTGTCTTTGGGCTCTGAGAGACAAGTTCCAGGCTCTGTCCATCCTCCGTTTACTGAGCACTCCCCATGGGTAGCCCTGGGCCAGTTCCATCCATGCCGGCTGGGCTCTGGGCAAGGCTGGGGCGCAGCAACCCCTCCAGGGTAACGCGGAAGGCTGCGGCATGGATTCAGAGCCATGATCTCACCCAGGCAGACACACCGTGGAATGCAAATGCATGCTGGGTACCAAGTGCTTTCTTGTGGTTTTGATTTTCCTAACAACCCTGGGCAGAAGCATTCCCATTTACAGATAAGGAACTTGAGGTCTGAAGTCATTCCACTTGTCCTAGGTCAGTCACAAGTGTGAAAGGTGAGATTCAAACCCTACATTTTAAAAAATATTTTATTTATTTATTTGAGAGGGAGCGAGAGTGGTGATCACAGAAGGAGAAGCAGAAGCTGACTCCCCACTTAGCGTGGAGCCCGAAGTGGGGCTCATCCCAGGATCCTGAGATCTTGACCTGAGGCGAAGGCAGATGCTCAACCGACTGAGACACCCAGGCGCCCCCAAGCCCTACTTTTTAAAAAAAATATACAATATCATAAACTGTAGTCACCATGCTATATATTACACCCCCATGACTTATTCATTTTATAATAACTCAAAGTTTGTACCTTTTGACCCCTTCACCCATTTTGCCCACCCCGCCCCCATCCTCTGGCAGTCACCAATCTCTTCTCTGTATCTGCGAGCTCATGTTTTGGTCTTTTTCTTTGTTGTTCTGGCTTTTTTTAGATTCCACATATAAATGAGATCATTTGGCATTTGTCTTTGTTTCACTTCACTGAGCATAATGCCCTCAAGGACCATCCATGTTGACACAAATGGCAAGATTTCCTTCTTTTTTTATGGCTCAGTAATAAAATTTATCATACACACACACACACACACACACACACACACACTGCATTTTCTTTATCCATTCATCCACTGATGTTTCCATATCTTGGCTATTGTAAATACTGCTGCAGTGAACATAGGGGTGCATATATCTTTTTGAGTTAATGTTTTTTACAGATAAATATCCAGGAGCAGAATTGCTGGATCATACAGTTTTTTTTTAAACCTTTTTTTTTTTTTTAAGATTTTATTTATTTATTCATGAGAGACAGAGAGAGAGAGAAGCAGAGGCAGAGGGAGAAGCAGGCTCCCCGCAGAGCAGGGAGCCCGATGCGGGACTTGATCCCAGGACCCTGGGATCATGACCTGAGCCGAAGGCAGACGCTTAACCGACTGAGCCACCCAGGCGTCCCCATACAGTTTTTTTTTTAAGATCTATTTATTTCAGAGAGAGAGAAAGAGCATGAGGGGGAGCGGGGGGGCCACAGAGGGAAAGGGAGACAAGCAGACACCCTGCTGAGCAGGGAGCCGGATCCGGGGCTCCCATCCCAGGATCCTGAGATCATGATCTGAGCCAAAATCAAGAGTCAGAGGCTTAAGCGACTGAGCCATCCAGGCATCCCTGGATATTCGTTAGTTCTATTTTTAATTTGTTGAGGAACCTCCATACTGTTTTCCACAGTGGCTGCACTAATTTACAATCCCAGCAGTGCGTGAGGGTTCCCTCTTCTCCACGTCCTGGCCAACACTTGTTCTTTTTTGTCTTTTTGAGACGAGCCATTCTCACAGGTGTGAGGTGACACCTCATTATGGTTTGGATTTGCATTTCCCTGACGATTAGTGATGATGAGCATCTTTTCATGTACCTGTTGGCCATCTGTATGTCTTATTTGGAAAAAAGTATATTCAGGTCCTCTGCCCATTTTTTAATCAGATTTTTTTTTGTGATTGAATTTTATGAGTTCTTTATATATTTTGGATATTAACTGCTTATCAGATATATGATTTAGAAATATTTTCTACCGTTTGGTAAGTTGTCTTTTCATTTTGTTGATGCTTTGCTTTGCTGTGTAGCTTTTTAGTTTGCTGTCATTACATTTATTTATTTTTTGCTTTTGTTGCCTGTGTTCTTGGTGCCAAATCCAAAAAAATCATCACCAAGACTGATGTCCAGGAACTTACTGCTTGTTTTCCTCTAGGAGTTTTATGGTTTCAGGTCTTACGTTCTTTTTTTTAAAGATATTTATTTATTTATTTATTTATTTATTTAATTTGACAGAGAGATACACAGCGAGAGAGGGAACACAAGCAGGGGGAATGGGAGAGGGAGAAGCAGGCTTCCCGCTGAGCAGGGAGCCCGATGCGGGGCTCGATGCCAGGACCCTGGGATCATGACCTGAGCCAAAGGCAGACGCTTAACCGACTGAGCCACCCAGGCGCCCCAGGTCTTAGGTTCTTTAACCCATTTTGGGTTACTTCTTGTGTGTGGTGCAAGATAGTGACCCAGTTGCATTCTTTTGAATGTGGTTGTCCAGTTTTCCCAACACCATTTATTGAAGAGACTGTCCTCTACCCACTGTATGTTCTTGGCTCCTTTGTTGTAAATTAATTAACCATATTGCATAGGTTTATTTCTGGGCTCTCTGTTCTGTTCCATTGATCTGCATGTCTGTTTGATACTGGTATCATACTGTTTTGAATACTGTACCTTGTAATACATTTTCTGAGGAAGCGTGATGCCTCCGGCTTTGTTCTTTCTTGAGATTGCTTTGACTATGTAAGGGCTTCTGTGGTTCCCTACAAATTTTAGGATTTATTTTTTTCTATTTCTGTGAAGTGCCATTGGAATTTTGGTAGAGTTGTAGATTGTTTGGGGTAGTATGAACATTTTAACAATATTCTTCCCATCCATGAGCACTAAATATCTTTGCATTTATGTGTCTTCAATTTTTTTTTTCATCAATGTCTTGTAGTTTTCAGTGTACAGGTCTTTCAGCTTCTTGGTTAAAATTATTTCTAAGTGGTGTTTTTGATGCAATTGCCTGTGTATACCCCAACACCCAGTCCCCTTCTCTGATCTGACAGTTCCAGTTCATGAGCTTTACAACAACTCAGGAGGCAAGAGGTACTGGAGAGGGGAGCAAAAACATGGTAGGACTCCTCTGGGAAAGGCTGACCTTCCAACCAAAGACAAAGCCATGCAGACTTTAGGCCTACACTAAGCCCCCAAATCCCTAGGAACACTGATTTGTCGTTTATTGCCAACTACTCCTCTGAGCTTCACACCTACAGGGGGTCTGCATGGGACACACCCTGGCTGAATGTCAGAAGTGGCATTTAATAACCAACTCAGGCAGTGAGGCCATGCAGCTCTCTCTCAATACTTCCGATCACAGTGAGGGGTGCCTGGGTGGCTCAGTCGTTGGGCGTCTGCGTTCAGCTCGGGTCATGATCTCGGGGTCCTGGGATCGAGCCCCGCATCAGGCTCCCTGCTCCACAGGAAGCCTGCTTCTCCCTCTCCCACTCCCCCTGCTTGTGTTCCCTCTCTCACTGTGTCTCCCTCTGTCAAATAAATAAATAAAATCTTTAAAAAAAAAATACTTCTGATCACAGTGAGAAACAAGTCTCACTTGATGCCAGTGTGTCTTAAACCTTTCCCTCAGGTTGGTTAATATTGCTTTCTTGAACAGAAACATCAGGCTTTAGGCCAAGTCTTTAGGGTAACACTGTAAGATTATAATTTAGTATCATTTGCCTTTTGTTTTCATTACATTTCTTTTTATATTCACTTATTTCGGTATTCAATTTTTATTCATGGTTAATGATAGCAGCATTTAATAATGTCTGGCAGAATGTTATTAGGATCAAATATAGGAGCCTGAGTTTGAGGATTAACGCACGGGGTTGGGAGTTACAGTTTGAATCATGGCTCTGCCATAGCCTTGGAAAAATCAACTTTTTGAACATCAGTTTTTCCATTGTAAAATGAAGATTTTGACTTACAAGATGCTCCTGTCCCCAAAATAAGGATATAAAAATCACCATGTGTCCAGCATACCCCTAGTATGAATGGAAGGTCTAAGTATCAAAACTGAATGGCAAAACACATGAACTCAAACATCACAACAAAAATGGTTGTTTCATGGGTTTTTTAAATTTCTATTTTTGCTTTTTGCTTTTTTTTTTAGTAATCTCTATACCCAACATGGGCCTTGAACTCATGACCCCAATATCAAGAGTCACATGCTCTTCCGACTGAGCCAGCCAGGCAACCCCTCATGTCCTGGTTTCATTAACTAGCCACAGGCCACCTAGGTAACAGAGGTAATCTCATTCCTGTTTTTAAAGTAGGATTATCACAACCTAAGTACCAGCTTTGTATACTAACCACCTATTCCATTCCATAGGATTCTGGGTTTCCAGGGTTACTGAAATATAAACAGAATCTATGATTCCATAGATAATTCCAGATCAAAAAATCCTTTTCCCTTCCAAATCACTTTAACATCACTGTCATATGTAGGGCAAAAAGGCTGTTTTTGCAAAAATATTCCCTGTAAAATCTGTAGTCATACCCTTGGCAATCTCCTGGTTTGGTATGGTTTATTGTAAAACATTACTATTTGGGGTAAGTTGGGTGAAGGGTACAGAGAATGCCTTTGTTCTATTTTTTCCACTTTCCTCTGAAACTTTTTTTTTTTTTAAAAGATTCTGTTCATTTATTTGAGAGGGTGAGAGAGAGGGCACAGGAGCATGGGCAGAGGGAGAGGGAGAAGCAGACCCCCACAGAGCAGGGAGCCGGATGCAGGGCTCCATCCCAAGACCCTGGGATCATGACCTGAGCAGAAGGCAGACGCCTCACCGACTAAGCCACCCAGGTACCCCTGGAACTATTTTTTAACTTTATTTCAAAATAACTAAAAATGCTACTCATGAAAATGAAAGAGGATAAACTTTTCAGCTCCAAATTTAAAATGAATATCTGAATGGTCTTAGAAGAGCTTTGGAGTCACCTGACAAACGTGATTAACCTTCGTCTAAAGACTATGAGGCTCAAAGAAAAAGGCTTATGTGTGTATGTTATGTAAGGCTCATTACTCACTCTGGCAGTGATAAACATTACGTGGTCTTGTCGCTTTTGCTCTCCCCCAACTCCTAGACGAACCAAGACCTAAACCTAGACCTAAGCCAAGCTAATTCTGAATTGGCTTCAGCTACCAAGGAACGAGAGGAGAGGGAGAGTGGCCAAAAAGCCTGTGAAAACCCAGGGAAAGAACACTCTGCACATAATTTATTTAAGTCACTCTGCACCTGAGGCTCGCTCGCACCCGCTGCGCCATCCCGGGCAGGCGGTCCGCCAGGGCTCGGGGCCCGAGCCCGACCCAAGCCTGGGTCTCATCTGGGGACTTCCGACCGCACCAGGGAGTCGGCCTCGCTCAGGGCGAGTTTGTCCTTCTTCTCCTTCTGCAAGACCTGCTCCTCCCACAGCGCCTGGTCCACCTGATCGTCCGTGAGCACGACAGGCTTGTACTTCTCATCAAAGAGCCGCTCGTTGGTCTCGGAAAGCAGCTGATGCGGCCCGACGACGCGCAGATGGGCCGGCAGGTGTTGGAACTCGTCGTCGTTGATGTCGCAGTCGCGCATCCGGGCCGCCAGCACCCACCAGCGGCCCACGAAGCCCACGTCCAGGATCCGGCCGGGGAAGTCGACCCAGCGGGGCTGCAGGTAGCGGCAGCGGGCCTGGTAGAGGCTGGCCTCGGCGTCGACGGGCGCCTCGTACACGAGCGCGCAGAGGCCCAGGTTCGCGTGGCGGAGACGGCCGCGCCCCCGCAGCCACAGCAGCCGCTGCACGTAGTCCTCGGAGGCGCGGCTCCGCGTGGCCGGGGCCAGCAGCAGGAGGGTTCCCGACGCGTCGAGCAGCGCCTCCTCGAAGGCCGCCTCGCTCGGCGCCAGCGCGCAGCAGGCCGCCGCGCCGCCCAGCAGTCCCGTGTACACGGCCGCCCGCCAGGGCCGAGCCCGCGCCGCCGCCGCCGCGTCCCCGCAGGCCTCGGCGTAGTCTCGGAGCAGCACGCGGGCCCAGGAACCTGAGGGGAGAGAAGCAGAACGAACAGGTGAGAGCAGGCCGCTGCGGCCACCCCCCGCCCCCTCCCGCCGCTACTCACCCAACCGCGTCCACACGCCCGGCCTCGCGGCCGCTGGGACACCAGACTCTTCACGGTTTCGGGACCAAAATCTCTTCAGAGCGGCCGTCGCCATTCTCTTCCGGCTTGGCGTCCCTTTTCCGAAGAGAAACGCCGGGTATGCGAAGAAAAAGGCCCGGGGCCTTCATGCGCAAGCGGCAACAGTGCCGGAAGTGGCTTCCCATCGGAAGAGGATCGAAAACGGACCGGTGCCGGATGTTGCTGTCCGTTCTGAGCGGGGTCGGCTGTGGCGGGGAGGCGGGCCGCGCAGGCGCAGAGGCCCTGGGCCACGCCGGCTGAGGAGCCTCAGGTGAGGGGGGCGGGGTGCATCTGTGGGGCTGGGGCTGGGGCTGGGGCGGGGGCGGCGAGCTCACCCCCGGCTCGGTGCCGGTGGTGTGCATTCAGCTCGAGAAGAAAGCCAGGCGGGGCTCGGGGCTGAGGGAGAGGCCTCGGGAGGGGCACCGAGTAGGGTTGGGGGCGGGCGTTATTGGCCTCTGTCCTCAGAGCGGGATGCGGTGACGCCCCTGAGCGACCATGGCGGCGGCCGACGAGCTGGCCTTCCACGGTGAGTGCGGCGGCGACGCGGCCCGAGCTCCTCCTGCCTCCGCCGGGCGGAACCTCCCGCCCAGGTTCCTGCTGACCGCCAGCCTGAATCCCGGTCAGCTATGAGCACTAACCCCGACCCAGGCACGGTACCCACCTCGGACTCGAACCCCGCGCCCAGCCTGAGCTCCTATCTCCGAGTAGAGCCTCTGTCCCAGACCTGACCCCATCCCAGAACCAGCCTTAAATCGCAGGCCCTTGCAGGGAGTGGGGGAGCACACCTTGCAACTGCTCAGAATTTAGGAAGCTGGGCCCTTCAGTGGCCCCAGTTGGAGTCTTGGCCCCCACATGAGGCGTGGGTGAAACCACATTGTCCTGACTGCCCAAACATGCGTGTGTCCCATATTCCTTCTCGATAGAGTTCGAGGAAGCTTCTAATCTGGTGGCCGAGACCCCAGATGCGGCCACGGCCAGTGGAAGCGATCAGCTGACCCCGCAGGGGCACGTGGCAGTGGTGGTGGACTCGGGTGGCAGCTATGGGGCTGAGGAGGAGGCCGAGGAGAGTGACAGGACAGCGGTGAGTCCGCGGTGGCCCTGCCTGCCCCCAGCCCTGCGCCCACCCTCTGCCCAGGCTGTAAGGGCAGCCACCGAAAGCCCATGTTGTGCAGCTTCTGCAGGAGGAGAAGCAGCAGCCGGGATTCTGGACCTTTGGCTACTATCAGAGTTTCTTTGATGTGGACACATCCCAGGTCAGGCCCGGGAAGCTGGTGGGAAAGGGTTTGCAGTCACATGGGGCTCCAGCCACTATCACTGAGCCCCTCCTGGGCACCGGAGTGCTAGTGCTATCCGGGGGGACACAAGTTCCCACGCAGGCTGGTCAGACTAACTGTGGTGCGCAGTCAGGACTGTGGTGCAACCGGGGCTCGTGGGAACACAGACACACGTGCTCAGGCAGGTGAGAGAAGGGCCTCCTGGAGGAGGTGAGGAGTGTGCCGAGATGGAAAGGAGAAGGAAGCCTCAGCTGGGCAGAGTGAAGGGAAGCACGTGTTACAGGCACAGGGAACAGCAGATGCGGAGGGCTGAAGGTGAGAACTGTCACAGGAACTACCTGTCATTTGATCTGGTTGGAGAGGGTGAGGTGGGGGACAGGCGGGCAGAAGCCAGACCACAAAGGCCTCGTATGCTGTGCTAAGGAGTTTGGGTTTTATCCTGAGGGTGCTGGGAAGCCATAGACGGGTTTAGAGCCGGAGAAGGATGAGTGGAATTAGCGGATGTGGTAAAGGACTGTGGAGCAGAGGCCCCAGGCCAGGGAGGGAAATAATAAACCTGGGGCGCAGAACGGGACATAGTGGAGAGAGATGTAGGCAGGAGGATGCCAAGGACTTGCCTGTCCCCCACCTCATAGTCCAGACATGTCACAGCATGACAGGCTGTTCAGGGCAGCCAAGCCAAGAGAAGGGAGAAGCAAAGAGAAAGATGACCGGCCCGAAAGAGTCCTTCAGAGTGGCAGCACACTGGGGTATTGAGACTGGCCAGGGGAAGGGGCTCCAGCCCATCAAGAACCTAGAGGGAACATCTGAGCCCTTGTAGGCAGAGGAGATGGGAGGTCAGCAAGGAAGAAGCCTCTAAGGGAAGGGCAGGAGGTTGGCCCTTTCCTCTGTGGGGGCTAAGGGGCCCCGTGCAGGCTTCCATTCTGGGCCCCACCTTGTCTCCAGGTCCTGGACCGAATCCGAGGCTCACTGCTGCCCCGGCCTGGCCACAACTTTGTGCGGCACCATCTGCGGAATCGGCCGGACCTGTATGGTGAGTGGTGGTGTGCATTCAGCTCAAGAATTCACTTAGCACATGTGGACCCAGTGCCGGTCTGTGGATTCCAGCTGAGAAGAAAGCAGGGGCACTCCCAGAGAGTGAGAAACGCACATTCTGTCTGGGGAGACAGTTACATAAAAGGCTGCTGAGGGCCACAGGGCTCAGAAGAAAAGCAAACAGCTTAGAGGATGTGAGTTGCCACTTTGCATGGGTTGGACAAGGAAGGTCCCCGTGAGGATGAGAGAATAGGCCTTTTGGTGGTGTGGATGGCGGTGAGGAGACCTAGGGGAAGAACATTCCAGAAGGGGGCACAGGTCCAGTGGTGGGGCAGTATTGTCATTGGAGTAGTGAGCTGCACGAGGTCACAGAGGTGACAGGAGAGACTGCGCCGGCCTTGTAGGCCTCAGTGAGAAGGACTCTTAGTTAAGGGCTCTGAGGCTTCCTCTGGCAGGTGTGGGATGGTGGGGCCCAGCCCCAGGTGGGGAGCAGCGGTTGGACTGTGGACTAGGTCTCAGAGGTGGAGCTGACAGGATTTCCTGACCCGTCAGAGGTGGGGTGGGAGGAGAGAGGCGAGGGTGGCTCCGGGGTTTTCATTGGGACTGCGAGAAGGATGGAACTGTCATTTATTGACTGGAAAAGGCTGGGCGGGTTTGAGGGGAGAGCACGAGGGTGGAGTTGGAGAGGCCTAGCTGTGCACGTGGAAATGTTGACTATAAGCTTGTGGTTCAGGGCACAAACCGGATTTGAGATACTTGGGAGACATCAGGCTAGAGGTGACATAAAGTCCTGATGCTGGACAAGATCGTGGGGGCTGAACAGATGAAGAGGATAGCTAAGGATTGTGCCCTACAGCATTCTCGTTACTAAAGGGTCAGGGAGTCACAGAGCTTGAGGAATTGCCAGGGAGGTGACGTGGCAGAAGCTAGGAGCATGAAGTCCTAGAAAGCATAGGGAGAGTGTTTCCAGGAGAGAGCGATCAGCTACAGCAAAGGCTATCGAAAGGTCAGGAAAGCTGAGGGACTGAGAGCCAGCGCTGGATTCAGCCACCCCAGGTCATCACTGGCGATGTGGGGAAGGGTAAGGTGGGGGGTGGAGGTAGCTTGGAGCTTAGAAAGAGGCTTGGGGCCCAGCACGGTTGGGATGGGACAGGTCATCTGTCCTGGGCGCCCTGGCTTCCTCACCACGCCCTGCCTACAGGCCCCTTCTGGATCTGTGCCACGCTGGCTTTCGTCTTGGCCGTCACTGGCAACCTGACCCTGGTGCTGGCCCAGAGGAGAGACCCCTCCATCCACTACAGCCCCCAGTTCCACAAGGGTAAGTGAAGTGGGCAAGGCCCCGGCCCTGCCCGAGCTGGGAGTGCCGCAGAGCCCCGGGGGTGACGGCCCGCCTCGCCCCCCGCCCCACAGTGACCGTGGCCGGCGTCACCATCTACTGCTACGTTTGGCTGGTGCCGCTGGCGCTGTGGGGCTTCCTGCGGTGGCGGAAGGGGGTCCGGGAGCGCATGGGGCCTTACACCTTCCTGGAGACTGTGTGCGTCTATGGCTACTCCCTCTTCGTCTTCATCCCCACCGTGGTGAGTGTGGCCCCGGGCGGGGGCGGGGCGGGGGGCGACAGGTGCCACGCGGAGGGCCTGGTAGCCAGCTGCCCGTGTTGCCCCCAGGTCCTGTGGCTCATCCCCGTCCCGTGGCTGCAGTGGCTCTTTGGGGCCCTGGCCCTGGCCCTGTCGGCTGCTACCCTGGTGTTCACCCTCTGGCCGGTCGTCCGAGAGGACACCAGGTTGGTGGCCGCGGTGCTGCTCTCGACTGTCGTGCTGCTCCATGCCCTCCTGGCAGTGGGCTGCAAGGTACCAGCGGTCAGGGCTAGGCCTCGGGGTTGGGGGGGGGTGTCACTGACCCCCACCAACACTGACCCCAAGGGCTTTGGTTCAGTTTTACTTCTTCCGGCCGCTGCCTCTGGAGCACCTGGCACCTCCGCTCCAGGCCTCGTCTCTGCCCCCAAAGCTGCTGCTGCCGCCCACCCCAAGGGCCAAGGCAACCTAGGAAGGCCCGAGCCCGCAGGTGAGGGGGCTGCTCCTGCCTTTCCTCCCCGAGGCGAGGAGCCACAGGGCCGCTCCCAGGAGTCTCTCTCTTTCAGGCCCACCATGAGGGGACACCTCGGCCTGCCCTGCCCCTCAGATGATGGCTGAAGGCTCCCCTGACACCTCGAGACCACTCTGCTACTTTCCAGACTTTTCTTACAAAGCAAACACTTTTATTTTCTATGCAAAGATGATTCCGAGAATTTATATAAAGGTGGGAAAGGGGCAGCTGAGCAGGGAGCCTCCGCGGTGGCTGTCGCCGCCCCCCCCCCCCCCCCCGGCCCCCTGCCAGGCCTTCTGCTTTCCCTGATGGGACGGTCGGGAGAGCAGAGGGGGTCACCCCAGCCTCAACTGGGCCTGCTCCTCCTGGGTGCCCACGGAGCAGGTCCTGGGGCCTAGCTTGAGCTCCACCACATCCATGTTCAGAGGTGTTAGAAAATGGGGGGCAGGGGGAGAAGTAGAAGAACATTGCCTCTGCTGAAACATACATTTCCTTGTTTATTTGTTTTGGGGGGGGCGGAGGTCCCTGCAAGGCCCCTTCCCAGGCTGGGGAGGGACCAAAATGCCATCATAGTAATAGGGACTGGAGCGTCTACAAATGTTGAGGGAAATACACAGGCCTAATGTGAGCTACAAGGAGAAAGGACGCCTTCCACGATGGATCCTTGAGGTTTCTCATGTCTGCCCCAAGCGGCTGACAGTGACCCTTCCCTCCAGGCCTGGGGCCCGCGGGGCCACTTGTTCTAACTCTTGGCAGGGGTGGGGGAGGGGACCTGCAGGGGCTCAGGGACAGGACAGCAGCAAGAGGCAGGGGCCGAGGACGGAGGGCCTTCCCGACAGCCGGGGTGGGTTGTACATTCAAGTGTGAGGTGAACCCTTTGGTGGGAGGGGGCCTCGGGTCTCCAGAGGCCTGGCCCCACCCCTGTCCTGAAGACTCGGCAGGGCTGCCCCTCACCACTGAGCCTCTGAGTGGGGGGAGAGGGGCTGCTGGCTCGGCCCGGCCGGCCTGGTTTTCTCAGAGGGTCTGTGGATTGACACTGGTTCTTCTCGTAAAAAAATAAAATTAAAAAAAGCAGCATGTCACGCCCATTGTGACCAAGGCCTGGTAGTTGAAGGGAAGGCCCCGCCCAGTCAGGACTGCCTTCCCCACTGGAGACAGGCGGGGGAGGGGGGCAGGCGCCAAGGGACCAGGTGGGGTGGTAGCTACTCCCCCCACCCCGCCCCTCCCCGCCGGGCCTGCAGCGGTCAGGCCTGGACACGCCTGTTACAGAAGATGTCAAACCCAGGTCAGGGGGGAGGGCAGGAGGGGAAAACGGCTCCCACGACAGGATCTTGTGTAAAATCTGGCAGCGACACGCGCTCAGGGCCAAGATGCGGGTGGGCGGTGGAGTGGGGGCGGCGGCGGCAATGTTGTGTAAAAAAGTGTCCAAGTCCCCATAGCAAACAGGGGCGTGACGGGGTGTTTGGGCCCCTCCGGCGGGGGGGGGGGGGAAACCCGCGGGGGGGGGGGGGGGGGGGGGGGGGTGGGCAGGGTCTTCATTTGGTTTCCTGGTGCTGTCAGTCTGTTGCGTGCCAGAGGGGCCTAGCTCCCATAGTGCATGGTGTTGGTCGGGATGGACATGGGGGAGGCCATGGAGATGGCGGGGCCGCCCATGGTGAACTGGCTGTTGACTGCGTAGTGGGCGCTGGAGCTGCCGCCACCGCTGCCCTGGGCGCCCGACGACCCTGTGGGGGGGAAGGGGGCATGGCACGGGCACTGAGGGGCCGGCTCTGCCCGCCCAGACCCGCGGCAGAGTCAGAGAGAGCGAGCGAGCAGGCGAGAGGGCGGGCGGGCGGGCGGCCCGGGGGTCCGCACACTCACGGCCGCGGGACCCCGCGCCCACGGCCCACCATTACCTTGGACAATCCCCGTGCTCATTATGGAGCCCATCCGGGAGTGGGTGTGATTGACAATCCCCGTGTTGGCTGCGCAGCAAGAGGGAGGGAGGAAGGAAGGGAGACGGCGTCACGGCCCCCAGCCCGGCCCAGGCTCTCGCCCCGGGGGTGGGGAGGGTGGGCGCAGCGGCTGCACAGTGAGACAGACAGGAGCGGCAGGGCCTCCGCCGGGGGCCCCCGGAAGAGGAGACCGCGGCACAGAAAGCCCAAGCCCTAGAGAGCCGTGGCCGCCCACCGCGCCACTCCCGGACCCCAGGGGACGCTCACCTAAAGGAATCAGGTTGTTGTGGCCCACGCTGGAGCCACCGGCAATAACACTGCTCAGGTCGTAGGCGGTCGGCATCCCTGTGCGCAGAGGGGGCCAGGTCAGGGCGTGGGAGACCAGGTCCTCCGGGGCAGAAGAGCCCCAGCGGGGGGCCCCCCGGGAGCGCCTTGGCCCCAGCCACACAGGGGCCACTCACCGGCCACAGCCATCCCACTGCTGAGGTTGTAGGTGCTGCCTGTGTTCCACATGTTCTCCGAGGGGGACGTGTAGTGGGAGCCGGGCGGGGGTGACGGCGTCGTGCCTGTGTATCTGCAGCACAGACCGACCGACCAGTGGGCAGGGCTGAGAGGCTGCGGGTCAGGAGGAGCACCCCCCCCCCAACTTCAGGCTGCGGGCTCATAATACCTGAAGAAGGGGTTTTTCAGATCCAGGAGGTTACTGGATTTGGAGCCCGTCTGGTCTACCTGGGCCACAATACTGATGTCATAGCTCTGTCTGCAGAGAGGGGAGGGGAGGACGGCCATGAGCTGGCTGCGGAGACAGACCCCTGCCTCCCCCAGCCCCAGGTGGCAGCTCACACCTTTTGTTGGCAATAAGCAGACATGTCCCTGAGAGCGTGTCCCCGGCCTTGGCGAACAGTGGTGACTGGAACAGGCAGCGGACCTGGTACCAGTGGGTCAGGGGCTCCGTCGGGGCTGTGGATAGCCACACTGTCATTCTGCCAAGCAAGGACAGGCACACGTTTGACCAGGCTGCAGCCACCACCCTGTGCACCTTGAGCTCTCCCCAGCCATCTCTGATGGATCCCCTGGGGCCCTGGAGCCCTGGAGCTGAGACAGGCTGGCTGCCCAGGCATCCCAGGCACACGCACGTGCACGCGCGTGCATGCACACACACACAGATCCACAGCCGTGAGGGGCCCACTCACTTGACCTCTGTGCCGAGAGACAGAGACCAGGTCCCATGAAGGACTGTCACTGAGAACAGAATAGACACCCCCTCCCACAACAGTCTCTGGCTCAAAGGGGGAGCTCTCACTGCTTTTGGAGGGGGGACAGGGAGCCTAGAGGAGTCCTGTCCTGTCCTGTCCTGCCAGCCCCCAGCCAGGCCTGGGGGTCACAACTGCAGGGAAGCCCCTGAGACCGGGGCAGGGAGGAGCACACAGCATGCTTTGCACTGTTGGACTCACATGGAGCCGATGAAGGCGACATCAAACCAGAAAGCCAGACCGTGAACTAGCCCGGAATGCAGCATGTGGAATTTGAATGGGATTTCTATCCTGGAAGGCAAAGGGCAGTGATTGCTGGGGAAGCCAAACAGGGACTGCCAGGGGAGAAGAGGGGTGGCTGGGTGCAGTGTCCCGGGGCCCCTGCCTGCCCGCCTTGGGGCAAAAGGCCTGGGGGAGTCTGTGCTGGCCCCAGACCCCAGCAGGAGCCAGGCTTAGCAGGAGGGGCATGGGTGCTGGTACCTGTGCAAATCTCCTTCTTTGGCTTCTAAGAAGTTCACTGTGTACTTGACAGACTTGGCCATCAGGATCCGGATGTCAAATGTGTCCTGGGAGAGACCACAGTGTGACTTGGCTTCAGGCACAGAGGCCAGCTAGGAAGGGGAGAGCTCTTCTCTCCTGTCTGGCCATGGCTATGAGGCCATTTGGCTAAAACCAGTTTGCCATTCTCAGACATGCTGGGGGGGAGGACGAAGTGGTTCGCCACCATGGAGGCCAATTCGGTGACGGCTCTCAATCATTCACAGCATTAGAGACGTGGCAGTTCCTCTCCTGGGAGTTTAACCTGCACATATATGTGCACGTATACAAGCTCACACCCGTTAATTAGACATACTCTGGAAACCCTGTAATTAAACCACCAATGTCCCATCCGTAAAAGACTGAGAAAGAACGAAGAGGGGGGAAGGATCTCTGAGATAAACAAGTTAAAAAGCAAGTTGGAGAACTGTGTGCTGACGTCCACACCCGGCTATGACGGAGGCTTTATATCAGACTAACGCTCTGTGAAGAACTGCATGAGCCGAATAAAATACAAAGGAAAAAAAAAGCCTAGTTTGAAAGTACTGGAGAGTAATAAGAGCAGCCTCAGCTTTGGGAGCCAAGAGCCTAGAGAGATGTTTTTTCGCCTCTGCCTTTCCCCTTGGGGCAGGACCTTCTGGTGGCCTCCCTGGATGGGGAAAGCAAAATGGGGGCTCAGGTCACCAAGGCAGCTAGGATTCAAGAGATCAAGAAACAAAACAAAAGGAAAATACAGAAACATGAAGTGGATGTTCTGCATGCAATTTCACTCTGTGGCATGCACCAGTTCCTGAGCTGCATGTGAGGTGGGGCTGAGAGGCAAAGGAATCAAGCAGAAAGCCACTTATAAGACACTGAAAAACTAAGGAAAGGTTCAGCTGGGCATTGGTGCTGGGAGGCTGGGAGAGGAGCCCCGTGAAGCACCCACCAGGCTTGCACTGAGACCACTGAAGGCTAGGACCTAAAGCAGCAGTTCCCAAAATGTCCCTTTCAGAGTACTCTCAAGGTCAAAACTATTTTCATATAATACTAAGATGTTTTCTGCCTTTTTCTTTGGCTCACTCACCTGTGATTGCACAACCAATTGAACACAGAAGCAGAATCCAACTGTCTTCTATTAAGCCAGACATTAAAGAGATTTGCAAATTAAAAATGCCAACTGTGGGGCACCTGGGTGGCTCAGCCGGTTAAGCATCTGCCTTCAGCTCAGGCCATGATCCCTCCGTTCTGGGATCAAGCCCCACATTGGGCTCCCTGCTCAGCGGGGGGCCTGGTTCTCCCTCTCCTCCCTGCTCATGCTCTCCTTGCTATCTCTGTCTCTCTCAAATAAATAAATGAAAATCTTTTTAAAAAAATGCCAACTGTTCTCACTGAAAAGTTTTGGAAAATCACTTTTTTCTTAAAAATACTACTTATGTTGGGCGCCTGGGTGGCTCAGTTGGTAAAGCAACTGCCTTCGGCTCAGGTCATGATCCTGGAGTCCCAGGATCGAGTCCCGCATCGGGCTCCCTGCTCAGCAGGGAGTCTGCTTCTCCCTCTGACCCTCCCCCATCTCATGCTCTCTCTCTCTATCTCATTCTCTCTCTCAAATAAATAATAAAATAAAATCTTAAAAAAAAATACTACTTATGTTAACATTTAATGGGCTTGTTATTTTAAAATAAATATTTTTTAATTTCTTGGGCTTTTTTTTTTTTTTTAAGTAGGCTCCACACCCAACATGGAGCCCAACGCAGGGCTTGAACTCACGATCCTGAGATCAAGACCTTAGGTGAGATCAAGAGTTGGATGCTCAACTGACTGAGGGCTTAATTTTTAATACCAAGAGTTACTGACAGTATATCAATAGCTAAAACACTAACAAAAGCTCTTCCTCCATTTTTAAGAATGTAAACAGATCACCTGAGACCAAAATGCTTAAAAACCACTGCCTTACAGGAATGCCAAGAAATAGCCCAGCAAAGTCAAGTCTGAAAAGCAGCCTCTAAATATGTCAAATGCCTGATAGGACCAAGGTGATCTATCGATATGGCTAATTGCCTGAAGAAAAGCAAATCCTTGAGAGGAAAAACATCATCCAGAGCCTCCATATTTCATTCTGGCATCCAATAACCAGGTATACTAACAGACAGAACCAAAGGATGAGAACCAAAAACTAAGAGAGTAAATAAAAAATAGAAATACACTTAACACTTACCTACATGCTAAAAGTGACCAGAAACTTACAGTATGTATGAAAAAAAAAAAAGGTAGAAAAAATGAAGAATTTCAGAGAACTGAAATAAGAAATAAGCAAAATGAGATCCTAGAACTGAAATTAAGAATTAGAAAACCAGGGGCGCCTGGGTGGCTCAGTTGGTTAAGCGACTGCCTTCGGCTCAGGTCATGATCCTGGAGTCCCGGGATCGAGTCCCGCATCGGGCTCCCTGCTCAGCAGGGAGTCTGCTTCTCCCTCTGACCCTCCTCCCTCTCATGCTCTCTCTCTCTCTCATTCTCTCTCTCAAATAAATAAATAAAATCTTTAAAAAAAAAAAAAAAAGAATTAGAAAACCAGCTTAAACAGCAAAGAGAAGATGAACTGGAAGATGGATCAGTAGGAAATATGAAAATGAAGCAATTAGAGACAAAAGGATGGAAAATGCAGAAAAGAGTGTAAGAATCATCTGAGACAAAAGGTCCTAGGAGGAGAAAGAGAATGGGGCAGAGGTAGTGTTTAAAGAGACAGTGCCCAAGAGTCTCCCCAAAACTAGTGAAAAACATCAAGTGGGGGAAAACAATATACCTTAACAAAACAAAAGACAACAAAACAATTCAAAAGAAACAACATTCAGAATAAATTTTAAAAAAAGATGATAAACTTATACCCATAAAGACCAGTAATTACATCAAATGTAAAATGGTCTCGATGTTGTAATTAAAAGACCAAAAAATGTCACTCTGGTTAAAGAACAAATCCCAAATATATGCTACTTACATGAAACAAACCTTAAGTAATAAGGACACAGAAAGGTTGAAAGTAGAAAGATGGAAAAACATATATTGTACAAAGATTAACCAAAAGAAAGCCAGAGTACCTGAACTACTAGCAGGAAAAAAAAAAAAAAAAGAAAAAAGTGGCGGCGGCGGGAGGGGAGGATGACTTTAGGGCAACTAGTACTACTTGAGAACACTTTTTGTAATGACAAAAGGATCAATCCAAGAGGAAGAAACAATAATCCTAAACCTGTATGCACCTAATAACACAGCGCCAAAATATATAAGGCAAAAACTCAGGAATGGGAAATCTACAATCAGTGATAGGAAAAAGCAGAACCTCCCCACCACCACCACCCAAAACATGAGGAGATGTAGACAAGATTTGACTGACATGATTAACTAACATGACCTGACACTATAACATTGTACTCAACAAGTGATAAATATACGTTTTTCTCAAGTACACACAGAACGTTAACCAAAAGAGATCACTTAAGTGGGCATAAAGCAACTGTCAACAAATCTCCAAGGACTGAAATCATACAGTGTATGTTCTCTGATCATAGAAAGAAAAAGAATATGTTGATTATGCTACATTTTGAGAGGAAAAAAGGTTATATACATATGGATATATTTGTGTGTGTGTGTGTGTGTGTACTTGTATATGCACATTTAGGTATAAAACTTCTGAAAAGATATACAGAAAATACTGTTTGCCTATAGGCTTTTCAGTTTTACATTTTTTTTATTTTTGAACCATGGGTATCAGTTCAAAAATCTCAAAATCAATCAAAATCAGTTCACCAAGGATCAATCTAATAGCAGCTGCATGTACTGCATGCTTACTATGTATTAAAGCACTCTACATGCATTGCCACTTTATTCCCAACATCCCTATATAAGAGTTCTGTTTAGCAGCCAAAGCAGGAACTCAGTGGGGACAGTGGCCTTCCTAGGGCTGCACAGTTTGCACAAGGCCTGACAGGAAAGACCATGTCCCCCCTCTTGTCACCCCGGAGGAGGGCCATGCCCAGTACTAACTGCAATAGTGCCTTGGGTGCCCCACTCACCACCACAGGCTGCCGGAAATACTCGTCCACCGCAGCACCTCGGAGGGCTGACAGGTCCACTCCATGGAAGGATGGCTGGTACCTGCAGAAAGCCCCCATCCCCCACAGCAAGGTCACCAGCAGCAGGAGAGACAGGTGGAGCAGGCTGCCTTTTCTCCCAGCTGGCCCTCAACCAGCCCAAGTCTTTCAGGTCCTACTGAGGATGAGGAGAAAAAGAGAAGCGGGCTGTCCCTGAGAAGGCAGGACACCCAGGTCACACTCACCAGAAGTTGGCCTTGGTGAACTGCTCCATGTAGAGCTGTTCATCCGTGAAGGGTGCAAGATGGACGTCACCAATGGTGGGGAACATGTTTCCTGGGAGTGGGGGGCAGGGAGGGGTGCTGGCGTCAGGGTGGAACATCCCAAAGGGCCTGGCAGAGTTTCCAAATGGCCCCAGGACCCCCAAGCCTGGGACTTCCCAGCCTCTCTTTCATTCATTTGTGCATTCGTGCAACACAGGTATGGAGCACCTTCTCTGCCACCGGCCAAAATGAACACTTGACACGCACTGACTCATTAAACTTGGACAGCCAGCCAGGGAGGCAGGAAGGCCTGTCCTTCTGTTCCATTACTGGGGCTGGGACATGGGAAGGCACCTGCCAAAGCCTCAGGGGTAAGCAAGTGGTGCGTGGGGTGCAGCCAGGCCCCAGGTCCTTGCTCAGTCAGCCAGGCAGTATCTCTCAGGTGCTGTTGTCCAGGGACAGATGTGCAGCCAGGGAAAGTGAAGCCAAGCTCTCTGGACAGAGCAAAGGCGAGCCCTTGGCTACACTGTCAGGGCCTCAGATGAGGCCAGAGGCTGGGTCGGGGGAGGGGGGGTTAGCCGAATCCCAAGCTCTGGCAAACAGGGTGGGCCACTGGGCTGCCCTGGTCTGGCACATGGCCTGAAATGGGAAGGGGCGGGAGGGCAGGATCCTCTCTTGGTGTGATTCAATGAATAGACTGACGGGTCTAAGCCAACGGCAGAGAGCGCCAGGGCTCAGGAGGCCCCACCCACCTCGGGAAGTCCAGGGCCCCAGGTCACCTGGTCTCCAGATGTGGGCCTCCCTCCCTCCTTCTATGCAGGAGAGGGGGGCCCTGAGGCAGGAATCTGCCTACTCTTCAATCCCGCAAAGGGCATCCGGAGATGGAAGGAAGACGTGTGTACAGGCTGGGGGCAGAAGGGCAGTGCTGGCCCCGAGCCTCATCTTGGGCAGGCTGCCTGACAACCGCGTGGGTGTGCAGCTGCCACCAGAGCTGGCCTCCCCTCGGTGCTGACATCCACTAAGGAGGAGCCCCCCCTCCCCGCCAGCTTAGCCTACCTCCAGGATGGAAAGGGAGGAGAGCGGGTCCGGGACAACCCCCGCCAGGTGGCCTGGCTTCCCGCGCTCACACCTGTGACATGGGCCACAGCTGCAGAAAGTGCAGGCCACATCCTGCCTCCAGTCCCTGCAGCCCAGATCCAGGGAGGCCAGAGGACCAAAGTGGGTGCTTCCCCACCGAACCGCCCATCCCCTGGTCCCCATGGGGCCTGCCAGCCCACTAGCTTCATATGTTCTGCCCTGGCCAGGGTCCTCCTGGGCCACGTGCACGCCTGTGCGCGCGCGCGCACACACACACACACACACACAACCCCTTGCTTGTACAGAAATACTTGAGACACATACGCAAACCCCAAACCAAGCCCAGAAATGGGACACACCAGCAGATGTTCCAGGCCCCTGTGCACAGACCCCCAGTGACCCAGATAAGTAGCTCTGAACAGCCAATGACCCAGGTGAGTGGAGGGGCAGGCACAGAGACACAGACAGGAGGCCACAGAAGGCACACCTTCCCAACACAGACAGCTGCTCCCTGATACTCGAGAACCCCCCCAGCCCGCCCTCATACACACAGACGAACTCCTCTGTCCCCCCGGCTAGGGTTCGGGGGGCGGGGGCGCCGCTCGGGGACCTGTCAAGCTAGGATGAGGTCTGTATGCCAGGAATGAGGACAGAAGGCAGACTCCCCGGGAAGGTGCCCGCCACAGAATACCTTCTGCACCTACCACAACCGCCATCCCCAGCTAGACACTGTCCCCACAACACCAGGGCACAAGATGGCAGAGGCAGCCTGGAGGCTCTCTGGGGACCGGAGGGGAACCCCCCTCCATACTTGGGCCGGGCCGGGCAGGCGATGTCTGGCCCAGGACTCTTGAAGCCAGCTGGGGTGGGGTGGGGTTCGGGGGTAAAGGCCTAGATGCCCCCCAGGCTGCCAAGAGAGGCAAGCAGGGAACAGAACCACAATCGTACCGACCCAGCAGCAGCCAGCGGCTCTGCAATGGGACCCCGACATGGCCGCCGCCCGCGCCAGCAGGAACACTCACCCCCGGGCCTCAGGTACTTCTTGGCATGGAGGTAGCTCTCGAGCATGCGCTCATTGAAGAGCATGTAGCCCATGGGCTCCGAGATGATGATGTCCACCTGCTCAGGGAGCGAGACTTCCTCTACCTTCCCGGGGATGACCACGATGCGCTCAGTGAGGTTGTTACTCTTCACCAAGACCTGCAGGCGGGTGGGGGTTCCAGAGGCGTCACGGGGACCCCTGCACCCAGCCACACCATGGGTCATCACCAGATCCCTCCTCTCAGGGGACAGCTTCGACCCACGCACGGCCGCCAATCCCCTGCCTCCCCGGTTGGCATCCTAACCACGGCCATTATCAGCCACGGCCTGTCACGAGCTCACCGCAGCCCCAGCCCTCTCTCCGAGCCTTTCCTGCTGCAGCTCCCCGGTCCCCTGAGGTCACCTCTACCCTTCGAGGACAACAGCGGATGGGAGCACACAGGATGAGCAGGCTTTGCTACAGCCACCAAAGCTAACCTTGGACGCACCGTCCAACCCAGCGATTCCAGTGCTAAGAACGTGTCCTACAGACGCGACCGCACAGGGGAGAGGGAACACGTGTGTCAGGGATTCGGCGCAGGAGGTGTTTGTACTGCAAAGACCACAAAGTGGCCCAAAGGTCGAGGGCTGCCTAACGGCATCTAAACAAACAATGGTGCCCCCCCACCCCGGGGCAAAGGGATGCTCTGCAGCCACTCGCGAGGGGGAGGAAGCTCTTTCTGTGGGGACACAGACCATCCCAGACAGGCTATTCAGGGAGCAGAGCACTGCGTGTGCTGGGCTGTGTCAGAGGAAGACACAGGCCGGCGCTCGGAGGCCCGGACAGCCCAGGAGAGCTTCCACAGGATCTCTCCGGCTCCTGCACGGCGGGCTGGGCGGCTGGGAGCCGGCGCGGGGGCGGGGGCGGGGGCGGGGGCGGGGGCGGGGGGAGTATCTGTAGTTCACCCTTGCGGCTTTTAGGTTCTGAACCTTGTGAATAAAGGTTTCAGTGCAGGAAAAGGAAAAAAGAAAATGAAACCCTGTTGTTGCCCACATTCCACAAACGTAGGAGGTGGGGCTCGGGGGGGAACCACTCGCCTGGACAATCCACTCCCTGAAACAAGAGGCTGTCCAGCCTCTGAAGACACCAGACGGGCCCCGACCCCGTCGTGGAGGACACACCACCTCAGGTCCAGCCCAGCCCTCCCTCGATCAGTAGGTTCTGGACACAAGAGACCAAAACAGAGAAGCAGCATGCCCGGGCCCCCTGGATCCGGGGGTCAGGTCCCCCAGCAGAGCTGGCTTCCTGGGCTGGAAAAGGCACAGAGCTCGAGGACGAGGACAGGCTGGGGTCCTTGTGGGCTGCTGACCTCTGCGTGCTGGGCCATGGTGCTGGCCTCCACCGCGTAGATCTTCCTCGCTCCAGCTTGGGCGGCAAAAAATGAGAGGATCCCAGAGCCGCAGCCGACGTCAAGAACGATCTGGAGTAGGAGGGGGCGGTGAAAACAAGGCACTAGTGAAGTGATGGTGATCGTAAGGGATGAGCCTGTCCGGGCCGCTCCCTCCGCCTGGGCCGCGCAGCCCACTTCCCTGCAACCGAGGCTGACTGCGCCCAAGGCTGGTTTCTGAGAGCCACCCGGAGCGCGTGGGAGCCCCTAGTTTGGATCGAGGGTGACAGGCTGGGATTTCTGAAGACCGCTAGGCTGTTAAGACCACGACACTTTCAGGCCAGATTCAAAAAGGAAGGGTTTGGGCTGTGATCGGTCTACGCAGCATGGCGGACACCAGGCGGTCAGGAGCACGCCTGTAGCTTCTCTGGGAATGAGCCAAGGGACACCTCTGAGTCCTGCTGCACGACTGCCAGGGCTCAGGGCTGACGAGCCAGGCCTACACACTGGGCAGGAAGTGGGCGGCCGCTGACCCCTGACCCCACAGGGCATCCTGGCCACCCGGGGAAAGCTCCACTTGGACCCAGGCGCAGATCTCCTGACCCGCTGGGCCACGGGCTGTGATCCTCTGCAGAAGCTAAAAGGGGTCCTTCCAGGGCCTCAGCAGCCCTAGCAGGGAGGGAAGGAGCCCAGGGAGGGGGTGCTGTGGGGTCGGTGGCAGGATCTCCAGGCTGTATGTGTGGCTCGGCTGCTGCGGGGAAGCTGCCCACCACCCACAAGGGCCTCTGGCCCCCAAGATGTGGACCCTTAGAAGAGTCTAGGCTTGCGTGTGGCAGGCTGCCCCAATCCTGGACTGGACTGACTGCTTCCTCAGGGGCCGAATCAAGTAAGCATCTCCGGCGGTGCTGTGCATGAGCTTTCTGGAACAGAACTGCTCTGGGGGCAGCAGCAAGCCCAGCGGGGGAGCCCAGTCGGGGCGCTGGGACTGTCGGGGGGCGGGCGGGAGGGCCTGGCGTGCTTCTCAGAGCTCTAGAGGAACCAGGCAATGGGTCTCTGCACTGAGAGAGCTGGGAGGATGTTGCCAAAGGCGCTTCCCAATTCCCAGTGCTATTGCAACGCGGCTCACACCAGGGCCCAAGACGAAGGGCAGGCTGCTGGGCTGGGGGGCTCGGGCCCCAGAGGAGGCAGATCCACATGGACCATGTGGAGCCCCTCCAAGATATGTGGAGAAAAACACTCTCCCATTTGGGTTCAAAAGGGAAAATAAATCCCAGGCCCCCTGCAGGGAAGGGAATAAACTTTCACCTTTGATCATACATACTCTGGACTGCTCTTTATTATTATTATTATTATTATTGTTTTAAAGTAAGCTCTAGGCCCAATGTGGAGCTTGAACTCCTGATCCTGAGATTGAGAGTCACATGCTCTACTGAGTCAGCCAGGCGCCGGTCTTTCTTTTTAATCGTGAGTGTATGCTACTTAGTAATAACAAAAAGATTTTTAAAGCAACTAGGAAAATACCTAGATAAATTACAATGTATCCACAGGACTTACTAGTACGTCCAAGACATAGCATTTCATGGGGAAAAGTATTTGGCAGGAAGAGTCTACAGAATAAGATCCTATTTGTAAACCACTTAATTAGTTACCTAATTCTAAAATGCATACACCGATAGACACACGGGGAAAATTTGGGAAAAAACCCTTGCTGGTGACAGTGGGTTTGGAGGTAACTGACAGAGGCTTTTCCGTGCCTACATTACACACACTGCGAGTGCACAGAGGAGTCCTCGCCGTGCAGTATTTCCAGGTGGGTACTTGTCACCCTCCCCGTGACAAGTATAAAAAAGCAGAGTTTGCTTTCGTAATAAGAAAACACTTAAAGATCAAACCAACAAGCAAAGAAAAACGTAACTGGAGCCGTGGACACAGCGCAGCAACTCGGGGCTACAGGGAAGGGGCCGTGGGGGGTGGGGGGGAGGCAGGGCCCAGCCGGCGGGTGCCGGGCCCGCTCACCTTGTCCTTGAAGTCTGTGTGGTTCTGCAGGATGGCGCGCTGGTAGGTGCCCGTCCGCACATAGTCCTGCATCATGTTCTGCTGCTGGGACAGGTAGCCATAGAACTGGAACAGAGACAGGCCAGTGGCACAGGGCACGTGGCGGCGCAGACGGCCGAGGCCCCGGCTGGCCCTGTGACAGAGGAGGGCCCACCTGGGGCACGAACCTCCCTCGGGAGGCTGCACCCCCTGTGCTGAGCCGGGCCCCTGCTGGCAGCTGCCGACCACTCCAGGAAAGGCCCCCGGGAAGGCCACCGCCACCGTCACCATGGCCAAAGTATGCAGCTGCATGCTGCCTGGACCTGGACGCCACCCAGGAGAAGTCAAAATTTGCCCCGGGAGGGGTTCTGGGATGGGGGGCCGCCTGCCCCATCTTAGGGTCCCCAACGAAGCAGAGTTGTCGATCAAACAGAACCCTAGAACTCAGAGCGCCAGGCAGGTGAGGTGCTGCGGGGTCTCTCTGTAAGACAACGGGCGAGCGGGAGGCAGCGTGGCACCTGGGCCGGGGCACAGGCTTTGGCATCAGGCAGACCTGGCTTCCCATCTTGGCTCTGTTGCATAATAGCTGTGTGACTTGGAGCAAGTCACTTAACCTCTCTGAGCCTCAGTTTTCTCATCTGTAAAATGGGGACAGTAATAGTACTTACCTCCTAGGGCTGTTGGGAGGATCAAGTGTCTCTGTGCGTGTCAAAGCGCTTAGACCAGTGCCTGACCTGCAGCACAGGTTCGGTATAACCGTGCTGTTGTTACTCAGGACGCCCGTGGGCCTGAGCTGCACCTGCACTCACATTCTTCCAGCAACCCTCCTAGGCAGGCCCTGGTATCTCCGTTTCACAGATGAGGAAACTGAGGCCCAGCAAGTGAAGGACACCTGCCCAAGGTCACGCGACTAGTAAGGGGCAGAGCCGGGACAAGAACCCAGGTGGGCCTGCCCTGTGCTGCGCGGCCTCCCAGGGGTCACCCGGTGGCGACAGCCTGGCCGGGGGGGGGGGGGTGTGTGTGTGTGTGTGCAAGTACCCACCTGGAAATACTGCACGGCAGAGGACTCCTCTGTGCGCTCGCTGAACACCGACCGCTCCAGGGTGTGGCCCCGACAGGTTTTCAAGATGTTATAGAAGGAACAGAAATCTGGAAGGGGGAAGCCAGGTCACGCGTGGGCATCTCGGGGAGCGGTCTATAAGTGCACAGCCCGACTCCTCTACTTTGAGCACTCGTGCTCGGCGATTTCTTTTTCCCAAACACAGTGCTGAAACTGACGAAGAGGAAGAGCAGCCAAACCTGCCACTTGGTGGCCGGCACAAGAAAGCTGGTGTCCTGCATGCTGGGGCGAGCGAGCTCCGCGCGGCCGGTGGGGCCAAAGCCTTGGGAGGACGCATGCCGGCCGAGCCAAGGTCAAGGCTCGCGGGTCTGTCCCAGCCAAATAACCGTGAGCCCATCCGGGGTCTGTGTGGGGTGGACCAGGGTGGGGTGGGGGCTGAACAACAACGTAAAGATATTTAATACCCCGGAACCGTACGTTCAAAAATGGTTACGAGGGTAAAGTTTATTATGTGTATTTTAACACAGCGTTTTCAAAGGAGAACAGTATTTGTAAGGAAAACAGTCTGGGAAGATGAAGAAATCTTGGAGGAGGACAGTGGGGATGACTGCGCCACAGCGTGAGTGCACGAGAGGCCCCCGCGCTCTACACTCAGAAAGGGTTAAAGTGGTACATTTTTGCAACAGGTACTTTACCTCGATTTAAAAAAATACTGACAGAATTAAAAGGGAAAAAAGTCAACTCTAAATATTCATCGAGTAGAAGCAGACCGGCAGGACTTACACCGGCTCGTGATGCGCACCCCCGGGGCGGGTGTTAAAGGCAGACTTGGGGTTGTTTATGCAAGGAAGGACACGGAGCTGAGGAAGACGGCCTCTGCGGGGAGGTGGCCCGTCACCTTGCTCCCCCACCGGGGGCACCGGGACAGCCGAGGGGGCTCCCGGACATCGGTGGTGGTGACCAGGCCGGGCTGCTGCACCTTCATGAGCTCTCCAGCCCCAGGCGCCCCGCCACCTCCACTGCCGACCCCCACGAGCCACCAGCAGTGGCCTGGAGCTCGACAAACCCTCCTTAGGAACCGCCTATGTCCACTCGGGAGCCCGAAACGGGTCTCCTCAGAACCCTCCCGTGGCTTCTCTGTGCACTCGGAACAGAGCTCCGCACGCCTCAGGATCCTGTCTTGGCCCCCTCCTCCGCTGCTAGGAGGGCCAGGGCCCAGACACGCGCCCACCCCCCCGGCCACGGGCTCCTCCATGAGGCCTGGGGTACAGCCAGGTGGCCAGGACAGGCCTCTCGAAGGAACGGATGTATGAGCCGAGCCCAGAAGGACCCAAAGGATTCGGCAAGGGAAGGTCCAGGGCGAAGCGTTCCAGGCAGCGAGAATGTACTCCTGCCACGGACATATCTCCGCACAGGAATCATTTGTGACAGCCTCCTGGGACAGAGGGACGGGCCTTGAGGTCCACCTCCGGCCGTGGCTGGCAGCCTAAGCGGCCTGGCTTCAGGCTCTCTGGCCGAGCGCCGCCAGGACGGAAGGGCCACGTACCGTTTGGTGTGGCGAACTGGATGAGGACGCTGTTGCAGCCCAGGGTGATGATGAAGGACTGCTTGCCCACGCGGCTGCACTCCGTCTCCCGGGACACCGAGCACTTAAACACACACACATCTTCGTCTGCGGGAGGAGGGAGGTGAGCGTGAGCCAGCAGGTCCCAGGGCCAGCCGAGCGAGACTCCTGTCGGCCAACTTTGGGCAAGTCATGTCCCTGGCCCCCCCCAGAGTCTTCGGGGGTACCCAACAGCCCACCCTGGAAGTACTTGCCACGTGAGCCCTGCCCGCAGGCCCAGGCCAAGGAAGAGGGGACGGCCGAGCAGGCGGCAGGGACGCAGAGACAAAGCGTGGCCAGTGGACAGGAGGGCTGTCCACGGAGCGACCAAGGCTGAGAGTAAGGTGAGGGGTGACCGGGCGCCGCGGGCCCAAGCAGGACATCCCGGCAGGGCCCCTCTGCCAGGACCTTCCCTCACGGAGCACCTCCTGGGGCCCAGGCCCCGGGTCACCTGGTGGCACTGAGATGGGTCCCCTGGGCCCCGCTGAGGGAGTCTGGCATTAATTCACCAACTCTGCTCTGTTACATGGGGGGATGGTCAGCCTTCAGCCCTGAGCGGGGGTGGGTGGGGGAGAAGAAAGAATTCCCAGAGGTGCCTCTGTTTCCTTCACCCGAGCCCCTTCCCGCTCAGAGTGACGTGGTGCCGTGATTATGAGCGTGGCCCCTGGAGCCAGATGGCCTGGGCCCATGCCCCACCCGCACTGCTCACTGTGGGACTTGGGCAGGTCACTTCGCCTCGCTGAGCCTTGGCTTTCTCACCTGTCAAACGGGGCTAATGGGGGGGCAGGTGCAGGGCCCAGCACACGGGGAGCACGGCATCCACAAGCTGCCACCATCACTAGTCCTGCTCCTTCATTCGACAAGTATGTGGCACTCCCGCCCCCAGCCACACGGTGAAGCTCAGCAGCACCAGAAACAGGACAAACCAATGTGCCACCGAGGCCCTGGGGTGGGGCAGCAGGACCGACACGGCATTTGTGTCGTATTCTTGGCAAAAATGTTCACCCTGGTCCTCGTGTGATGGTGCCAGATCATGACAACCTTTTCACAAGCTACAGAGAACGGGGGGGGGGGAACATGGGTGTGCACCACAGGTGTGATAACTTGAAATGACATGGGCGTGACAACAGCATGTGGTTCTGCAGAACCAGGCTCTCATTCTTCCACGAAGTGGGGAAGTACTGAGAATGCATTCTTGTGATGTCTGCAACGTGCCTCTGAGCTCATCAAATAGACAACTACGAACTGTACGTATAGACAGCAGCACCAGTATAAACGTGGCGGCGGCATGTCCCAGCCCCTCCAGAAAGCCAGAACCACCTTGAAAAAGAACAAAAGCGCCTCTTAAGTTTATTTTTTTTTAGTAATCTCTACACCCAGTGTGGAGCTCCAACTCACAACCCCGAGATCAAGAGTCGCATGCTCCACCGACTGAGCCAGCCAGGCGCTCCTGACATTCAACAAGGTGCCAGAGCGTTCAGTGGGAAGAAAATCATCTTAACAAATGGTACATGGACAGACAACTGGATGTTCACATGCAGGAGAATGAACCTGGACCCCTACCTCACACCACTTACAAAGACTGACTCCACTAGATCAATGACCTAAATATAAGACCTAAAAACTATAAAATTTCGGGGTGCCTGGGTGGCTCAGTGGTTAAGCGTCTGCCTTCGGCTCAGGTCATGATCCCAGGGTCCTGGGATCGAGCCCCGCATCGGGCTCCCTGCTCTGCGGGGAGCCTGCTTCTCCCTCTCCCGCTCCCCCTGCTTGTGTTCCCTCTCTCGCTGTCTCTCTCTGTCAAATAAATAAATAAAATCTTTAAATAAATAAATAAATAAAAAATAAAAACTATAAAACTTCTAGAAGGAAACAGAGTCTGAGTAAATCTTCCTGAACTTGGATTTGGCAAAAGATTCCTAGGGGTGACATCAAAAGCAAGAGTATCAAAAGCAAAACTAGATAAACTGAACATCAGAACTGAAACTTTTTGTGCACCACAGGACACTATCAAGAAAGTGAAGACTAGGGTGCCTGGGTGGCTTAGTCAGTTGAGCATCTGCCTTCAGCTCAGGTCATGATCCCAGGGTCCTGGGATAGAGCCCCGCATCGGGCTCCCTGCTCAGCGAGGAGTCTGCTTCTCCCTCTCCCTCCGCCGCTCCCCCCTTGTGCTCTCTAACTCTCTTTCAAATAAATAAAACCTTTATAAAAAAAAAAGTGAAGACCATCTACAGAGTGGGAGAAACGATTTACAAATCATACACCTGATAACGATATTGTCCAGAATATATAAAGAATTCATTCAGCTAGAAGATAAACACCACAATTAAAAAATGGGCAAAGGACCTGAATGGACGTTCCTCCAAAGAAGATACAGGACTGGCTAACAAGCACATGAAAAGATGCTCAAACCATGAGTCATCAGGGACATACAAATCAAACCACAAGGAGACACCACTTGACACCCACAAGGATGGCTATAATTTAAAACAAATAGGGGAAAATCACAAGTGTTGGCACGGATGTGGAAAGACTGGAACCTTCACACCCTGTGAGGGACATGGGAACGTGAAATGGTACAGTCACTGAGGAAAAGCAGCTGGTGGTTCTTCCAAAAGTTAAACATAAAATTACCATCTGACTCAGCCACCCCACTCCTGGGTATGTACGCAAAAGAACCGAGAGAAGTAGTCAAACGAATACCTGTATGCAAATACTCAAAGTAGTACTATCCTCAAGAACCAAAAACTAGAAACAACTCAGATGTCCATCAACTGATGGATGGACAAACAGAATGTAGTCCATGCAATGAAATGTTATTCGCCCATAAAAAGGAATGAAGTCCCGGGGTGCCTGGCGGGCTCAGTCAGAAAAGAGAGCAGCTCTTGATCTTGGGGTTGTGGGTTCGAGCCCCACATTAAGTGTAGAGATTACTAATAAAAAAACCCCAAAACTTAAAAACAACAACAACAAAATGGAATCCTGACAGGCTACAACATGGATGAACCTCAGAGGTATTACAACGAGTGAAAGAAGCCAGACACAAAAGGTCACACACATGTGATTCCATTTATACGAAACGTCCAGAATCAGCTAATCCTCAGAGACAGAAAGCAAATTGGTGGCCGTCAGGCGCTGGGAGGAGGGAGAATGGCGGGGGGGGGGGGGGGGGCTGCTCAATGGATTCAAGGTTTCCTTTTGGGGTGATGAAAACGTTCTGGAACCAGACAGAGGTGGTGGTTACACAATACCATGAATCGACTAAATGCCACTGAATTGTACACTTTAAAGTGGTTTGTTTTTGTTAGGTGAATTTTATAATTTTATCTCCATAGAAAAAGAAAAACGCGGGCGCCTGGGTGGCTCAGATGGTTAAGCGTCTGCCTTCGGCTCAGGTCATGATCCCAGGGTCCTGGGATCGAGTCCCGCATCGGGCTCCCTGCTCCTTGGGAGCCTGCTTCTCCCTCTGCCTCTCTCTCTCTCTGTCTCTCATGAATAAATAAATAAAATCTTTAAAAAAAAAGAAAAAGAAAAAGAAAAACGCTCCCAGTGCATGAAAAGAGATATGAAGGGCCTATGGATGTTCCCTGGCTCCCCCACTCTCCCCTTGTGCAGTCTGAGCACCGGACCTGGGCCCAGCCTGCCTCACCCCTCCAGAGCCAGGTGTCCCCCCTTCTGGGAGGAAGGCGTGGCAGCCCCCTGGCCCCAGGCCCGAGATCAGAGCACACCGGCCGGACACCGCCACGGGCGCACAACCGCACCGCACTCATGGGGAGCCCCAGATAAGGTGCTCCCGAGTCCAGCCGTAAGTGGGTCCCGGGAAGGGACCCTGGCATGGTGCCATCACCCACGGCCCTCCCAGGGCAGGAGATAAAGCCAATCTGTCGGCGGCGCCAGGGGAACAGCAAGCACACTAAGGAGGGCCTCTGTTTCTGGGGCAGCCTGGCAACCCGACCAGTCGCCGCCCGAGGCGCCCCCGCAACCTGGCGCCGGGCAGGCGACCACGGAGATCTGTGGCCAAGGGAAGCTTGGCTGCGTCCGGGGAAGCCGGGCCAAGGGTGACCCGACCTGTCCCACCATGGCAGAGGCAACCATGGCCCGTGGAGCCTGCCTCTTGTGAGAGTCACAGCTGTGCCACCCCACAGACCAGTCCCTGGCACACGGGAAGGGCTCAGTAAATATTTGACAAATTAAAAAAAATCAAAAAGCTAGACCATATTCTTCCATGTATTTAAAAGACGCAGAAATCCAAGCTCTTGGAAGGCCCTGCGTGACCCATAAGCCCTCCAGCCCCGCAGCGGGCCAGCTCCCGGCCTTGGCACAAGCCTCTTCCCCTTCGCCCGCTCTGCCCTCTCACGAGGATGGGCCATCCGGACAGGGGTGGGGTGGCGCTCTGTCTATCCCTCCCAGGGGACAGCCCACACGGGGCTCCGGCTCACCCACTGCCCAGGGTCCCCCAGGCCTGGATGCAGCAGAGCCAGGATGCACACCCTGTCTGCTGGCCGGCTCCCTGAGATGGGAGGGAGGGATGTCCTGGGAGAGAGCTTCTCCCCCCCAGGAAAGAGGTCTAGGGCCTGAACCCTACAGGGCCTGGACCCAGCAGTGACGATTAGGTACCCATTCCCCCACCCCTTCTCTCTCTCACACACACACACACACACACACACACACACACACACACACACACA
>NC_058403.1:206817246-206828304 GCF_002201575.2 Neomonachus schauinslandi
CACACACACACACACACACACACACACACACACACACACACACACAAGTGCCTCTGTCTGCCAGGAAACCTCCTGGTAGACTCAAAGGCCGGCACTTTCCTCTCTGGTCCCCCCTTTATCCAGCCATCACTGGGTGAGCCATGGAAGAAGCAGGAGCGACTCCGTGCCCAGCCTCCAGAAACCCACTGAGAAAACCGACCCCATCACACCGGCAGCATACTGAGGGGCTGGGTGCATGGGGCCCAGAGAGGTGGGGGACAGGAAGCGGGAGAGGGCTTCTCAGGCGGCCGTGATGATTTGCGGTGGGGGGGGTGACCACAGGGAGGGCTGTGGGCCCGGAGGCTGCGCTGGGTTCCTGCCGATCGAGGTCAGCGGAGCTGGGGTTTCTTCCCTGCAGTAATATGATCGGGTGACAGAGCTGGGAAGGGGCCCCCTCCCCGGGCTGTCTTCTCTGGAGAGGCTCTCCCAAGGCAGGGTGTGAACGGAGGAGTGCGTGGCAAACACCCCGGACTCGGTATTCATCATGCCACAGACGTGTCCGGCCCACGCTTGGCTCCCCACCTGCTCCGCTGCAGGGTGTCCAGCTGAGGCTCCGAAGGCCGGGGACTGGGGGCCAGAACACCCAGGGACAAACACAGGGCCAGCACGCTCAGGGTGTGCCGGTGGGAATCCCGGCGCAGGAGAACCTTCCCGCACCCTGCTCCCGAGGAAGGCAGGCCCCTATAGCTCCGTGTTCCCACTCACCCGCCCACTCACCCCTTGCTTAGACGGGGATAGGGCCGGGACGCCCCACTGCACCAACACTTTCCAGGTGCCACGCTCGGTTCCCGTGCTTTACACAGACCCCTCAGAGCACCTCTGTGCCTACCGTTCCACTTATCCCTGAGGAAACTGGGCTCGGACAGGTGAAGGATCTCACTCAAGGTCACACAGCAAGCGCATGGCCGAGCCGACGGGCACCAGGGTCTGTGCTCCTAACCAAGGCGCTGTACGACATCCCTGTGCTTCCCAGAGGAGGTGTTGACCAACCCTCCCCGAAAAGGAGCAGGGAGTAAATATTTTGGGCTGGGCAGGCCGTAGAGTCTCTGCTACTAGGACTCACCTCGGCCACAGAGCGTATGCAAGCGAGTGCGGCCGTGTGCTGGTAAAACTTTCTGACAAATCAGCAGTGCGTCTGGAACCACAGGTGCAGAGAGGCTGGGCGCTGAGCCCCCTTTCCGCCCACTTCCTTGTTGGCTCACTGGACATCGAGAAGTGGAGACACTCTCCCCATCCCAGAGGCGGTGAGGACAGCTGGGTAGCCGGTGATGAGGACCCCCAAGTAACGGGCACTGCTACCAGGGGAACAGGGGCCCCAAGGGAGCCTGGAGATGGCACCTGACCGTGGCTGGGATAGATAGTGGCAATGAATTCTCCAGCAAGAGGAAAAAAGGCACATGGGAAGGCAGGGAGAAAAGGAGGCTGTGATGTTGTGATTTATACTGAACAGATACCTGGCACAGAGCTCCTAAGACCCCGGGAGTGCCCGAGGTGATAAGAACAATAAAAGGGTCTTCTGTGAGTCAGTCAAAGCCCCTTTCGACCACTTGAGTTTATGTTAATGAGGTGACTCTCCAAAAGCCTCTAAGGATGGGGGCTGGTTGCCAGGGGGACCAACCAAGTAATTAGAGGGTTGGAACTTTCAGTCCCCCTCCTAGGCCTCCAATGGCCAAGGACTTAATCATTTCTGCGTATAAAGTCTCCATAAAAATAAAACCCAAAGGACAGGGCTCAGAGAGCTTCCTGGCTGGTGAGCACGAGGTGCTGGGAGAGGGGCGCCCCTTCCCCACACCCTGCCTTACACCTCTTTTCCCTCTGGCTGCTCCTGAGTTCTATCCTTTCTACATTAACCACCGATCTAGGAAGTAAATGGTTTCCTTGAGCTCTGAGCGCTGCTCCAGCAAATTCAGTGAGCCTGAGAAGGGGACCCTGGGAGCCTCAGATTGATAGCCGGGGGCGAGAAGCACAGGGGACATCCTGGACTCATGACTGGCAGTGGGGGTGGAGGGCGACAGTCTGGTGGGACCGGGCCCTTATCCTGGGGGGTCTGACACTATGTCCAGGCGGGCGGGCAGTGTGGGAACGGAGGTGACTGTAGGCCACGCAGCCGGTGTGGGGAGGCCCCCACCCACACGCTCAGTGATCGGAAGTGTGCGGTATCAGTACTCAGGGTGGGGGAGACACCCAAGAGGCATGCTTCTCCTCGAGGGGCCCAGTCGGGAGAAGGAGGGGACCAGGGCAGTGTGGCTGTGGCCGGGGAGGTTGATGGGCTGGACTCCCAAGCCGGATGGGCAGATCTAGGTCTCGAGAGGCTGGGGAGTCCGGCCGCTCCCACTGCCGTGGGCGGCACCTGGAGGGACCAAGTGCTGAGACGGCCTTGGGGACAGGGCTGGAGGAGCTGCGAGCCAGGCAGAAGATGAGGGAAGCTGGGAAGCCAGCGGCTCTCGGGGGGACAAAGCTGCCTGCTCCCCACGCATCAGAGAACCAACCCAGATACCCCCTCCTAGATGGCTCCCTGGGCAGAAGCTGGGGGACCCTGACGCACAGGGGCCTCCCTGGTCCCAGGCTTAAGGGAAATGCCCTGCTCACCACCTCACCCTGGGCTGACCCCAAGGCGTGGCACCCAGAAGGGCCTCGAAAGAGCTGACTGATTCAGGGAGCGGCAGACACAGGGAGGCCTGTCTCAGCGGAACTAACCAGATGGTCCCGGGGACACATGCTCGGACTCCGTCACCTCCCGGTCACAGTGTATAACGCGGCCAATCTGTGGCAGCCATTCTCCTGCTTAGACCTCCCCATGGTTTCCCCAGAGCCTTCTGGAACAAGTACAAACTCCTCACGGGGCTCACGAGCCCCTCCTCCACATCCCCAGTCATGCCACGCTGGTCTTCGCCACCCCCAGACCACGGGCAGGACTTCTCACTGGCCTCCATGGCTCCTGAGATCCACAACGCCCTACCCCTCTTCTTCTCCTGTGTCGCTCGCTGTTACCTCCTCGAGGTCCTCCAGCACTTCCTGGACAAGTCCTCCGTCACACAGCAACTCCTTATTTAACACCCCCTTGCTCCCCAACTGACGACCCAGAGAAGCACAGACCCAGGGCTCCGCACGTGGCTGGCACAGCGCCCAGACCCGGGGGGCACTTGGGGGATGCCCACCTGCGTGGTGGCCCTGGGGCATGGGGTCCAGGAGGTCAGGCCCCTTCCCTAAGTGCAGGGGGTCCAGGTGCCCAGGCCCTGACGGCACGCGTGGCCTCGGGAAGGTCACCTACCACTCGAAGATGTTGGGCACTGGGCACCCACACGGTAACCTTCCTGCCCTCACTGCCCTCCTCCTCCCTCCGGAACAAGCAGTAATGGGACACGCAGAGGGTCACTGGGTCCTTCGGACTGGTCAGACCTGGGTCAGAGGGACCCAGTGGAATAAGGACAAAGGCCTGGAGTTACACTCTCCCCCCCGTGGAACCTTCCATCCTCACGCAAGACGAGGGAGGCTGTGGAATGGAGAACAGAGGTGGAGGACGAGATAGGTAAGCCGTCACCAGCTCAGGGGGCAACGGGCCACATTCCAAGTCCCTGCCTCTTGGGGAAACTATCACAGCCACCAAACGAGGACTAATTAAAGCTATTTATCTTGGCAGACTTGGAGCATAGGGGGTTGGGGATGGGGGGTGGGGAGAACAGCTTGTCTAAATGTGAGGTCTTTTACTAAATCACCTCCTGCCGCCAAACACAACACAGGCTGTGCACCTTCCAGAGGAAAATATTCGACCGCAAAGAAAGGTAGGTGAAAAGGAGGACGAGGCATAGAGAAGTCAAGGTGCTTTCCTCAGCCTACCCAGCGGCGAGCCTCTGCTCGGGGCCATCTGCTTGGTGGGCAGCCCAGGGGCCCCAGCCTTCCAGCACTCACAGGTGCCGGTGGGAGGCAGAAGAAGGCAGGGTAAGAGGGGAGGGGGGCTCTGATACCCATGGAGGCGGGGTGCAGATTACAGCCTGCCGCGGGGTGGCGACATCCCAGCCAAGTCAGGCTCTGGGTGATGCAGGGCTCACCTTCCTGGAAGAGCCTCCCATCTCCCAGAGACACCCGGTACCTGGTGGCAGGAACCGAGTCTCCAAACTGGGCACCAGAAGCTGCCCCCCCGTCCCCGTGGCCAGGAGGGAAGGAGGTCACTCTCGGCTCACCCTGGAGGGAAGACCGACAAGGGCAGTGATGAAAATGATGGGCATCTGCTGAGCACTGGGTGTTACACGTGACTAATGAATCGTTGAACACTACATCAAAAACTAATGATGGGGGGGTGGGGGGATGGGTTAGCCCAGTGATGGGTATTAAGGAGGGCACGTATTGCATGGAGCACCGGGTGTTAAACGCAAACAATGAATCATGGAACACTACATCAAAAACTAATGATGTTGTGAATTGTGCGAGACTGTTGAATCTCAGATCTGTACCTCTGAAACAAATAATGCAATATATGTTAAGAAAAAAAAAAAGAAGAAGAAGGTAGCGGGAGGGGAAGAATGAAGCGGGGGAAATCGGAGGGGTAGACGAACCATGAGAGACGATGGACTCTGAAAAACAAACTGAGGGTTCTAGAGGGGCGGGGGGTGGGAGGATGGGTTAGCCTGGTGGTGGGTATTGAGGAGGGCACATTCTGCATGGAGCACTGGGTGTTATGCACAAACAATGAATCATGGAACACTTCATCTAAAACTAATGATGTAATGTATGGGGATTAACATAAGAATAAAAAAAAACCCAAAAAACTAATGATGTATGGTGACTAACAGAACATAATAAAATAAAATTATTAAAAAAAAAAATAACAGGGCGCCTGGGTGGCTCAGTCGTTAAGCGTCTGCCTTCGGCTCAGGTCATGATCCCAGGGTCCTGGGATCGAGTCCCCCATCGGGCTCCCTCCTCCGGGGGAAGCCTGCTTCTCTCTCTCCCCCTCCCGCTGCTTGTGTTCCTGCTCTCGCTATCTCTGTCTCTGTCAAATAAATAAATAAAATCTTTAAAAAAAATAATAATAACAATGGGGGTGCCTGGGTGGCTCAGTCGTTAAGCGTCTGCCTTCGGCTCAGGTCATGATCCCAGGGTCCTGGGATGAAGCCCCGCATTGGGCTCCCTGCTCTACTCTCCCTCTCCCGCTCCCCCTGCTTGTGTTCCCTATCTCGCTCGCTCTCTCTCTCTCTCTGTCAAATAAATAAATAAAATCTTAAAAAAAATAAAATAAAATAACGATGTACTATACGTTGGCTAGTTGAACATAATAAAAATAAATAAATAAAAATAAAATGATGGGGATCAAAGAAGACCAGGGTTCAGGGCCAAACTTGCTATTCTCCGGCTGTGTGGCCGTGGCCCCTCGTTCCCTCATCTATCAAATGATGATAACGACACAGCCCCCGGGGTGACAGGACATGACCCACGCGGAAGCCTGACAGGCGCCCCACCACCTGCCTTCACCCTTGACCTCAGGAAGCCTCATCTGGGGAGCACAAGAGCACAAGGACCCCTCCTTGCCCCCCAGATTCCATGAGAAGATGGGGGCGCAGTACGTGTACCAACTACTCACTTCACCCTTCAGCAGATTGGCGCCAGTCTCAGAAGGGAACCCAACCCCGGGAAGCCTAAGCCGGCCCGGCCTCCCCCTCAGCCAAGTAACCTAAGCCCGCTCCTCCTGGGAGACGCTCCACGCAGCTGCCCGGCCCCGGGGTGTCTGAGGACCGGGAGGTCACCCTGGGCTCCTCTGTCTGGCCCGGCCCCGGGGGGTGTGGCGGGGGGGAGGACTCCCAGCCCTCCCCGCGGGCGGCCCTGGTCTGCACATCTCTCCCCAGGGCATCTGTCCGCACCTCCCCACCCAGAACCCCCACCCCACCCCCGCCCAGCCCTTCGGGGGCCTTATCCCAGAATTCCACCTGCCAGTGTCTGCGAAGATACACCCAGACCCGGACTGTCCAAAGCAGCTGAAAAGCAAAGCGCCCAGTGAACGGAGAAGGGCGGTGCAGCCGGCAGCAAGCCGGCAGGCGCTGGGAGAGCCGGTGGACGTCCAGGCGCCACGGGTACAAGACGGCCGGCGGGCCGGCCAAGCACACCGCGTGCCTGGGGGCTTTTCTGGAAAGAAACACTGACAGAACGGCTTCAGGGGCCGCCTCGGGGAGGCAGGCGGACTTGGCGCCGCGCACCCTTCCTGTCCCGCTGTTGAACCAGGCACAACTTCCGGCGCAGCGGGCTCCCGGAGAGACTTCTGTAGGAAAATCCAGGCGGGCAGGTCACACGGGAAGCTGACGGGTGATGTGGGGCGCGGGCCAGGACCAGGAGGGAGGAAGAGAAGGACTTTTCAGGTTCCACCCTCCTGAGCGGTTTGAGGCTCTGCCCTGCACACAAGAGATAACGGGACAAACGGCAGTCGTGACGGCCGGGGAGGCCTGGCGCCCACTCAAGTCGTCCGGGGCGTCCCCCGAGAGAGCAGGTGTGACCACGGACCTCCCTCAACTTGCTGGAGGGCCAGCGGGGTGGGAAAGGGCCTGTGACCAGAGGGTCCTTCTAAGGCAGGCGGATGATGGCCTGGACTTCTCAGCAATGGCTCTCGGCCGGAGCGCACCCGCAGCGCTCATAGTGTGATGGAGGAGGGGCAGCGACCCCAGGGGGACTCGGGTCTAAGCCAGGGGCAGCAGGGCCTGCATGCCAGGAGCTGTCAAGCGGGGAAGGCCTTCTCCCCGCCTCAGGGAGGCCACGAGGTGAGGCTTACCTCCCAGAACTCCAGCTCACATTGGACCCAGGTTTCAATCTGGGCTCTATCACCTGGAGCCTCACACCCCCCACCCCCAAGCCTCAGCTTTCGTGTCGAGAAAGCTAAATGAACGCACCGCTCACTACTGTCCTAAGGACTAACACCCCCTTTGTATCCAGCCCAAGACCCACGGGGACACAGTAGGTATTACTGGCACAAAACACCCACCTTGGCTGCCATGTCCCCAAGGCATTCTGGCCCAAGGAAGAGAGTGGAGTCCCGGAGAGAATTCTGGCCTTACCGCCCCACCCCCCCCAGCCCCCATCCGGCCACTGGACCAGCTCGACTAAGCGCTCCTCGGGGACATGGGAGCGGCCAACTGGCCGAGAGCGCGTGGCCAGCTTCACACGGTGCCTGGGAATGTCTTCGGTTTAGGCCCCCGCAAGCTCCAGGACGGGTCTAAATTGAGGCCACTCACCACAGCCCCTTCTAAAGGAGCACCCAAGGGGTGCCTGGGTGGCTCAGTTGTTAAGCATTTGCCTTCGGCTCAGATCATGATCCCGGGGTCCTGGGATCGAGCCCCATATCGGGCTCCCTGCTCGGCAGGAAGCCTGCTTCTCCCTCTCCCACTCGCCCTGCTTGTGTTCCCTCTCTCGCTGTGTCTCTGTCAAATAAATAAATTCTTTAAAAAAATTAAAAAATAAAAAATAAATAAAGGAACACCAAGTGGATGGAACACACCTCCTTCCACGTTACCTCCCTGGGAGGAGACGAGATAGGGGCCCTTATTTCTAACGGCAACGGTTTATTTCCTAAGGTAGGGATGGGATCACACGGTGTGTCCATTCCTTTGAGAACGGTCACAACTCAACAGCAAGCCACCTCTGTGGGCACAAGAGGCTCACGTTGGGTGGCGGGGTGGACGGTGTACAGGGTAGCCTGAAAAATCCAAAAGCTAGGTCTACTTCAGGAGGGGCCCTGAGAATACAAGTCTGAGGAGGAAACTTCCCGAATTCCCCAGCAACAGGATGACAGGACACCGGGGAGGTGCACGGGTAGCGGGGAGGATGGAAGAGAGGCAGCCATCTGGGGGGCAGGGAGGCTCCCCCCCAGTTTCCTGCTGGCATAAGGGGAAGCAAGGCCCCCCGCCCGGGGCCCCTGGCACCACTTGGGCCACAGGCCTCCCCCGCTGCTGCTGGGTCTGACCTAGAGCTACCCGTCATAGCAGCACCCCAGTAAGCAGCGAGCCAGCCCTCACAGCCCCCGGCTGACTCCGGGCTGGAGAAGGGCCCTGCGCTAGCGACACCAAACCTTCCTGACCAGCGACAGCTCCGTGAGGTCAGAGCCCTGCAACGGGGCTCCCCTTAAAGGGCTCACCCATGGTCGGGTGGGGTGGAGGCCAGCACCACCTCCAGGCCCCGCAGCCTTGGTCTCAAGGAGCCCGAAGAGGAGTCGAATTGTGGGGTGTGCTGAAGGGCAACCCCAAGAAAAGAAGGAGCAGACAAAGAGTGAGCTTGGCTTTTCTGAAAAGAATATGAGGGGCACCGACTGGGCGGGAGCTATAACATGCAAATGTCTCCCCCATCCATGCTAATCAGCTGCGCAGCCCCGGGCTTTGTGAGCTACAAAAGGGACGGCAGATGTGAGCCAGGGTTCCCTGGCCCCTGAAAGCATGGGCTTAGCGGGTGATTACTGGGGGTGGGGGAAGCAACAAAACCAGCAGCCCCGGCCCCTGGGTTCCTCCGGCCAGGACCTCGAAGCTGTGATGCACCCACTACTGGGCAAACACCTGAGGACGTGGGGTGCCTCAGTTACTGCTCCCGACCACCTCCCTTTCAAGGGAGGAAACCGAGGCACAGAGATAACATGCTCAGGGCAGCTCAGCCCGGGGACCCGGCATCTTGTGAAAGTGCCAAGCCCCATCCCAGCATCCACTGGGAAGGACGTGGGTTCTGGGCCCTGGCAGGTTGACGACAGGTGCCATCCCTGGGCCACCACCCCAGAGAAGGCGGGGGAGCTCGCGTCCTCGGGCTGTGAGGGATTACTAAGGGTCTGCACCAGCCGTGACGCCAGGAGCTGGGCGGGCAGTGCTCGCGGGGGACCGCGGTGGGCAGGGGAGGCCCTTGGCAGAGGGGCCACACGGGGAGGCCTGGAAGGCAGGGCTGGAACGAGGCATGTCAAGGGGCAGCAGGACACGTCGGGGAGCCCGACCCTCAAAGCGGTGAGTACATGGAACCTCCTGGCCCCCATGAGGCCGGGGCCAGTGAGCTCAGCCTGAGCAGCTGAGGAGCGGGAATGTGGTTCCTGGGGGTTCTGCCCTGGGGCCAGCGGAGGGGCCTCAACCCACAGACGCGGTGGCTCCCAGAAGGCCCGACAGGAAGAGGCGGGAGGACGGGGCAGGGGCAGCCTCAGCAGAGAATGACGGGCAGCCTAGGGGCTGAGCAGACTTGGAGGCCGCCCCGGGCCCAGCTTGAAAGAGAAGTTTGCCCACCGCGCGGAGGTGAGCCAGGTTGTCCGGGGCCGCGCCACTGCTTGGAGGGCCTCCACCAGGCCCCTGGGACGCGGGGAGCCCCTACGGCACCACCTGGCTCAGAATTAGGAAGGCCCTGTGGGCCCGCCCCTGCCCTCAGGCTGCCTCACCGAATGTGACTCCAGATGAGACACGGGCGAGAGGGGACAGAGGCTGCCTCACCCCAGGATGGAATCGGCAAAGTGGCAGGAATGAGGAAAGACTGGCTCTGGGCCCCAGAAGAGTCTTCCGGGGCCACTTCTCCGACACAGGACAAGGACCAGAGGGGGCAGGTGGGCGCCCCCCCACGCAGTGCGCAGTCTCCTTTAGGGCGCGGACGCCCCCCCTCCGCCCCCCGCGCCTGACAGGTGGCGCGGCTAAGCGGAGGGGCGGAGCCAAACCGGGCCAGCATCCCAGCGGCTACCTGCCCCCGAATGCCTCAGTTTCCTCGTTTACAAACCAGCGGGAGGGGCTGTGGCTACTGCGGCTCCCCGCAGGGTGTGCGTGGCTGGGGGAGCAGGGAACTGGCTGGCTCCCCCCGCACTCACACCTCCGCCCAGCACCCTTGTGCCAACTGCACACGGCGGCCAGCCGGCCCTTCGGGGCTGCTCTCATGACGAGGCGGATCGATGACCATAAAGGGCCTGGCACGGTGCCCGCCTGGCACATGCTCGGGCCTGAGCGCAGTAAACATCAGCTATGGTGGGCCTTGGAAGCGCTGATAAGCAGGACATGGGGGCGTCAGGGCCAGGCATCCCGTCGGTGTCCCCCCACCCGGGGGGGGCCCGTCCAACACGGGGACTCCACCCTCTGGTCACAGAGGGCCCTCGGAGCAGAGCCAGGTTCTGCAGAGGGCCCCTCCAGGGCACACAGCAAGTCTGGAAACTCCAGGCGGCCTTCGCCTTCCCCCTCAGCCCGAGGAAGAATGCGGCCAATTTTCTGGAACGTCCCTCTCAGGTCTGCAAGAGGCCCCCCAGTCTGTCTGTGATTACTTATTCACATGCCCCCTGGAGGGGATCATGAGCGCTCCCCTTTCACTGATCTGCCAGGCCCCCCAACTGTCCCCACCTGGAATGTCACCCAGGCCCACGTCGTCAGGTGGGCTTCCGTACACGAAACCACTCCACTCTGACGTGTGTAACACATCCAGCGAAAACGAACCCCAGCCACAGGAACACAATTAGTGGGGAAGCAAATCCGCCAACGATCTTAAAGAAAAACAGCCCAGACCCGCTCTTGCCAAAGCCGTGGGTGATGAATTGCTTGAACGAGACACACAGAAAGAGGGAATAAAAGGGGGTTCCCTCTCTCTGTGCAAGGAGTGGGGGCGGGGAGGAGACAGAGCCCCCTCCCGCAAACCAGTCTGGCCCTGTTTCCAAGAACACCCCGCCTGACAGAACAAAAAGCACCCAGAGGCTGGGGGACACGTTCTAGATCTGGCCTCGGGCGGCGGCTTCACGAGGCGCAGAACTGTCAAAAGCACCGAACAGAACCACCTGAGGCTTGGGCATCTGTGCGTGTTGATTAAACAACAATTAAAATAAGTCATCAAGAGAGCATCACGAGGCCACAGTTTCCAGATCCAACTCCCGCAGGCCTGGGGTAAGCCTGGTCTCACTTTCCTTCCTAGAACTGGTTTTCGGGGAAACAAAGGGAGTGGGGGCAGGGAAAGTCGGGAACTCCAGATTCTTCAACCAAAAGTCAGGGCAGGTGACGTGGTCTCTCTGGGCGGGGGAGAAGGGGCCGGCGGGGGAGAAGGGGCCGGCGGGGGAGA
>NC_058403.1:206828314-206838189 GCF_002201575.2 Neomonachus schauinslandi
GGCGGGGGAGAAGGGGCCGGCGGGGGAGAAGGGGCCGGCGGGGGAGAAGGGGCCAGCGGCCCCACCACACAGTTCGCCTGCAACCCTGAATCCTGAAGCCTCCCAAGCGAGTCCCCAAAGTGAGAAAGTGGGAGGGTGGATGGGCAGGGGTTCCCTCCTGAGTCACCAGGGGACCAGGCGGGGCGCCACCACGGTCCTTCCCAGCCCTCGAACTCTCAGGGCTTTCCGGTCACAGGCACCTGGCGGCCCACACCTGGCACACAGCTTCCCTTCCAGACAACACGGCAGGTTTAGACCAGTGACCTATTATGCTGTGTGTTATTACTAACCCCGCTGTGTGCTGGGCTAACACCAACCCTCAAGCTGCCCTCTATCCTCCTAGAGGAACTGGAAGATGAGCTGCAATCGCCTGGCCCAAGTCACAAGGTCACATCAAGGTGAGGCTCCACCGCCTATACTAATCATGACCTCCAGCAGCTTCTGACCCAGACAGGCTGCCGCAGTCCCGGAGGGGGAAGGGAGAACATCCATTCCAGCCAGGGAACGCAGAGAGACAGGGACCCAGGAGAGCAGGACTGACCCCAGCCCCTCCCCCCGAGAGCCACTGCCCCCTTGTCCCCAGGAGTTTCTTCCTTTCCACCCCAACCCTCTCTGCCCAGGCGCCCCCTCCCCGCGCCCCGCCCAGGCTCAGCTCCTCGGCTGCCATGCTCTGCAGGCTGGTCCTGGGCCATGTCCCCCTCAGCGGGGAGATGGCGTTCTTCGTCTACTTTCTCTCTGCTCCCCGGGACTGGGAGTACGCGGGGTGGAGATCGTGTCCGGCTTGTGCAGAGCTATGCCTCCAGTTCAGGCACACCTGCCACCAGCTAAGCCCCTCGGTGAAGCCTCCCCACCGACAAGGAGGCGGAGATGCAGGAGACATTCGCCAGGGATCACCCTGCAGGGCAAGGCCAGGGGACGGAGCTGGGCTGGGGCCCCGGACACGGCTACAGGTGTCACTTCCCTCCCCAACACTCTTGGAATAAACACCACCGACCCCCTAGTGAGGCCTCCCCTCCCCCCTGAGCGTCCAGCTCCAGCCACACTTGCGGCTGGCTGCCCTGGCCAGGCCCACGCGCTCGCTCCCACCTGCCAGGTGCGATTTTAAATATTTCCATTAACGCACAACAACCCGCACAACACCCCTCCGAGGGAGGTGCCATCAAGAAGCCCACTTTACAGTGCAGGGAACAGAGACACAGAGAGGTCACGCCGAGGCGCAGAGCCGGGCCTGGGCCCCACCTGCTCTTCTCTCACAAGCTCTGGCGCCCAACCCAAGCAGGGCCCCCCACCCCCGCCAAGCCCCCCACCCCGCCCTCCCTAGCATTTTCAAGCCTCTGCCCCGTTCACTTTCTTCCCGAGGACACTGAGCGCTAAGTACAACGTGTTTAGGTGACTGTTGACTTAGCGCCTGTCACACAACCCCCCAGATCGGCAAATGTGGGAGCATGTGCTTGGCTTGGGGCGTCACCGTATCCCCAGCTCCTAAAACAGTAACTGGCACACAGCAGACGCTCAGTCCGTTTTTGCTAGCTGTTTAAAGGCAGACGAAAGGTAACCTACCACAATAAAAAGACAGCAAGTCCCCCGCCCAGTACACGCTTGTGGCTGGCTGGATGGAAGGTCAGGTCTCTCCATCTTCAAAGAACCGTGGGTAGGCCCTGGGGGCCTGGGCAACGTGGGCCCTCCCTTCCTCCTCTCTCCTGGAGACTCCACCCCCCCCCCCCCCCCCCCACCTGCCATCTGGCTGGGTCCCCTCCCCCAGCCCTCCAAGGGGCTGCCCCTCCTGATCAGAAATCCAGTGACCTCCCCTTGGCTCTCACGCACTCTGACAGCCATCGCTGACCTCTCGGGGCTGCCCAATCGGAGCCGCGCCCCGGCCCAACAGGCCCAGGGCCCCCACCTCTCCCACCGACCACCCCCATTCCTCAGAAGCCAGAGGCATCCACTTCACTTCCCAATCCAGGGCTATCCTCCAGTGACGCTCCGCCTTTCTCATGTCACAGATCCCTCGGAGGGCAATCAAAAGCGGGGAGCCTTTCCCCAGAAACATGCAGAGAGAGCCAACAGCAATGCTATGGCCATGGTCCATCGGGTAGACACACAACGAAGAAGCTGAGGTGTGTTCCCTCCAGACAGGTGCCAACGTCACCCCTTTTCTCCTTTTTGTCAAGGAGGCTGGTCCGAGGTCACAACCACTGACTCTTGTTCCTCTAGTCTTCTGCAAAACTGCATCCTCTAGTCTTCTGCAAAACTGAGGACTTCGAATTAAGAGGCCTGTCTCAGCGCTGCCCGAAGCCCCTCCCAGCCTCCACTCTCCACAGGGCGCAGCAAGTCTGTCCCAGGTCTGGAACCTCCATTCCACCCTGTCCGGGACGGGAATGTCCCATTTGTCCTGGCAAATTCACCACCTCTGCAGGTGGTGAGCAGATCCCGGGCATCGAGCAGGCGGGCTCCCCAGGAAAGGAAAGGCACCTGCCGGGGAAGTTTCCCAAGCCTCTCCCATTCTGCTAAATCTGACCTGGTCAGAGGCCTTGCACCTCAGTTCCCGCCGTTCTCCTTCTGCCCAAAGGCCCTGCCCACCCACCGCGTCCAGATCCCCACACGTGACGTGGTGCATGCCTGCCAGGTGCGGCTCGGGGCACTGGCCACTTTGCACCTGTGATCTTAGACACAGGTCCCCACAACCCCAAAAGGTGTGAACAGTCATACTAAATTGGATGCACAGAGATTGTAAAGAGCCCCATGTGGCAGCTCAGGTGGGATTTTGCCAACCTAAGAGTTTGGGTCAGGTTAGGTTTTGCTGTCAAAGAAGCAGCAAGCTAGGCTTTCAGAACTTCTGGGTTTCCGGGGGCGCCTGGGTGGCTCAGTTGGTTAAGCGACTGCCTTCGGCTCAGGTCATGATCCTGGAGTCCCGGGATCGAGTCCCGCATCGGGCTCCCTGCTCAGCGGGGAGTCTGCTTCTCCCTGCGACCCTACCCCCTCTCATGTGCTCTCTCTCTCTCATTCTCTCTCTCAAATAAATAAATCTTTAAAAAAAAAAAAAAAAAAGAACTTCTGGGTTTCCAAATGGCCAAGGAGGGGCTTTGGGCAGGTAGAGAGGAGGAAGGGGGGCTGGGAGGTGGGCAGCGGGCGGGACCTAGGACTGGAAGCCAGATCAGCTTAGGACTTGAGGTAACAGCCCCCCACTCCCATGGGGCTCCAACTCAGATGCCCAGAGGAAGGGGCCAGGGGCCGAAGGAGGGTGCCGGCTAAGGGTAAGGGACATTTTCCCACACCCGAGGGCAGCCTGGGTTCACAGAAATGCCTCTCTATTTTAAGAAACAAACCACTGCAAGTGGAAGGACAAATGGCTACTGGCACGAAGTCTCTGTGCTGGGGCAGTGACAAGCAGGAAGGGGGGAGGGGGACTTCGGGCAAATTGGGGCAGCATGCCCCTCCCAAAGGTGGCACCGCTCTCCAGCTCTGCCTCGGGGCACGTAGGCCCGGGTCCGCCAGCCCTTCTGAGGTTTCACAAGTACAGAGTCAGATTTTGACGTGAAATCACACAATTTAAAAAATAGCGGGGGGTCTCCTTTTATTTCAACCACATAGGGGGAAGCAAACCTGAGAGCAGGTCATTCACAACCCCTGGCGGTGGGTCATGGCCTTTGCCCTGGGCAGAGTTCACCTTCTGTTCCATAACACAACTTCTGGGCCTCTGACACACTTCTGGGGCAGGCTAAGGTGAAACTATTCAGTTACATTCCTGTTGCATTCTCTAGTCTGGAAGCTTCCACAGGCCCCTCTCTCCCTGCTCCCATACTCTGCAACCTGCTGCCACAGTAGTCTTCAGAAATAACATTTTATCATGTAGGCCCCTCCGGGGAAAATGGTGGGCAGCTCCTGATCATATACAGAAAAGGCCCTGTCGTTGGTAAAACATCACTTGGACCTAACCTTGCTACCCCCGCTTTGGCTCCTCCATTCTTCAGAGAGACCCCTTTGCCCCACACCAGGCTGCTGCCCCCCACCCCCACTTGAGCCCTCCATAAACCAGGAACACCCTTCCCAACTCTGGCTACGTCCACATCCTACCTACTGTGGCCAAGGTGACTGACCGTCTCCCAGTGTCTGTCCTCTCTCCTACAGAAAGAGAAACCCTGAAATTAGCTGAGCTGAGCTCAGCGGACCGCTCAGACTACAGACTACATTTCCCAGCCTCCCTTGCAGCTAGCGGTGGCTCCGCAACTGCCCATTCTAGCCAATGGGATGAAAGCAGAAGCGCCCAGAGCCAGCTTCTGTGAACTCTCCTTAACAGACACCTGGCCCATGCCCTCGGCACCTTTGTCCCTTCCTTTATCCTGCTGTCTGGACACCAGGGTAATAGCTGGACCCCAGCTGCCATGTTGATCCACGAGGACAGGACCTCACCCTAGAAATGGTGGAAGGGGGGGTTAGCTGGAAGGACCTGGGCCCAAGGAATTCCGGAAGCAAAGCCTCCACACCAGCCCTGATCTGCCACCCTCCGGACTTTAGCGTGAGCACAATAAATAAAATGTCCTGTTGTTTAAGCTACCGCCACTCTGGATCTCTGTTATGCATGAATAAATGGAATCCTGACCACCTTTTTTCACTGAACCATTCTGCAGTAAAACAATGAGCGGGTCCAACAGCCACGACCTTGAAAGCCAGCTCCCCTGCCGGCCTAGCCACGTCACCTGGTCAAGCCCTTTCACCCGTTTTTCCACCAATCAAATGGGAGTAGTGTCCCTGACCTCCCAGGACTATTCTAAGCAATAACACAGAGCAACGGCCACACCTGTCAGTCTAACTGGCCCACAGAGTCCAGAAAGTGTACTCTATGGGGCCTGAGTGATCAGGACACTCCACAATCAAAACAAACAGATGTACCCAAAGAAAGGCTTTTCAGCTTCTCTTAAAAGATCTGGTGAGCCGGGCTGGGGCCAAGTTCCCACCGTATCCCCTTCTCCTCCTGCCTGCTTCGTTCATTTCTCCCAGGGGTCCACAAGCTTTTTCTGTCAAGGGCCAGCAAAGTTAACATTTTAGGTTTTGCGAGACTGTCATTAAATATTCTTACTTCAGTTGTTGGGGGTTTTTTAATAGATCCTTCAGAAACGTACAAAGCTCCCTTTCGTGGTTTAAACAGAGGCCCTGCTCTGGCTCACAGGCCATCGTCTGCCCATAGACCCTAATTTATGCTCTTATCCTCTCCCCAGCTGCCCCCAAGGTCAAACATTTGAGTCTGTCCACACAGGTTCACACAGAGCTCGGTACCCAGTAAACGTTCAATACAATGACAGCACGCAGGAGCATCTTATGGGCACCACTGGAATGGGAATGCCCCTCCGGTGTTACTAACTTCCTGGGGTGTCACCCCAGCTTGACACTGAAGGTCCTAGAGCCTGGGCACGTGACAAACTCTTCTGTCCCCCCCCTCCCCCCAGCTGCCAGGGGGCTACCATACGACTGTGACTGGAGGAAGTCACAAGAGCTCCCGGGTCTATGGCAGCAGGCCATTCTCCACCTTGTTTTTACAAGGGGTTTTTTCTCTGGGGTTTCCACACCCTGGCACGCCCCCCACAAACTGAAACGTAGCCCCTATCAGAACCAGTCTGGCTGTACATCGCTTCCTAGCCAAGGGGGCGGGGAGAGTCCACAGAACCAGGCAAACTGACTCACACTGACCAAGAAAGAAAAGTGACACAGTCATCTCCAGAAAGGACTCGTGGGCCTGAGGAACTGAGAGTCTGTTCTGCTCTCTGCCTTGGCCGCCCCACAACGGGCTTCCCGAGAAGCTGCCTCCTTTCAAAGGGAGGGCTCCCTGCATCCAAGAACTCCCGCGGCCTTGCCAAAGCTTCCTCAAGGCCCAGGACATCTGCACCTCTGCCCAGGGAAAACGGCCTCGTTTGGTAGCTGCCATTTAGCCACTGCCATGGACACAGGCCAGGGTGACTTCAAACAGCGAGGAGGGGTGGGGAGGGTTATCGTTCACTGCAGGGTGACAGGGACAGGGCCTTCTGCAGCTGTCATCTTTCTCACGTGGGAGGGTGTCGAAGTCAAGGAACAGGGTTGTATGTTGGCTACCCACACCCATCTCCCCAGCCCCACCCCGCACCCCGACCCGAGGTGGAAGTTGCAGCCGCGGGGTCCCTCTTCTCTCTGCCGGGGGTGCGAGGCTGCAGCTGGACGGCCCTGCAGCATAAGGGGCTCCCTCCTAGAAAAGCCAGCTCTTCATCACTCCATACCAATACCCACGCCATCGTCGATAACTTCTATAGGAATATTTACTGTTTACCACGAGATACCCCTGCTGCACACTCCCACGTTCCGCTTCACCCAAATTTCTGGGCCCCAAGTGGTATCATTCCCGTTGCTGAGGGGGAAAGCGAGGCTGCGCCCCAGCAGGTGCAGCTGGAGGTGAGGAAACAGGCTCAGGGAGGCGAAGTGGCTCATTCAAGGCCGCACAGCCAGTGACCCACGCCAGTCAGACCCCGCGTTCAGAACCCTTGCCAGCACCCAAGCATACCTCAGGCTCACCTCCCACCCGAGCAGGGGGAGATTCGGGTCTTGGCCAAGCTCCCTGTCCCTACCCACACACAGATTTGAATCCTGGGGGGTCTGGAATCACACGTAGCTCACAGGACCCTGCCTCACCAGAGACCGGTGAGCAGAACAGGGCTTCTGCCACCTTCTCATCTGGCCAAAGCAATCAGGTCCCAGAAGGGTCCAGACTGGAAAATGTGGAGGCCAGGGAAGGAAGCGCATCCCAAGACAAGGCCTAAAGCTCCTAGCAGGCCCCAAGTGCCCCTGGTCCACCCAGCCGCCGCATCCCCGCACATCCCCACAGTGGCTGGACCATCTTTGACTTTCTCCAAGGGACTGCGGGCTAGCAGTCTACACCCGGCGGGCCAGGCCTGCTCGCAGATCCAGGAGCAGGGTGCACCCCCACACCTCAGCCCTGGTACTCTACACTCCCCCGGGACACTTCAGAGCGACCCCTCCCTGTGCGCCCCCCTCTCCATGCCTGCTCAGGAACCAGTTCTGCTTCACCCTGCACAATGACCCAGCCAAGTCTGAGGTCACCGCCAGGCCCAGCCTGTAATGGGAGCAGGTGCTACCACCAAAAAAGTATGAGTTTATTGAGCAAACACATGATATGCCACAAAGTCCTGCTATTACCCCCATTCTACCGATAAACACACTGAGGCACAAAGACGGATACTAGTAGGGCACCGATCTAGTCCATGTAACAGACCCTGAAAATATATGTCCGAGCCCTAAGCACCCCCTTAGGGCTCTCAAAGATAAAATTGTTCTGGATTTAGAGTGAGCCCTAAATCCAGTGAGAGGGCTTTTCTTATAGTAAAGACAGAGAGACACAGAGGGGAGGCCATGTGAAGACAGAGACAGAGACTGGAGTTCTGTTGACAAAAGCCAAGCAAGGCCTAGATCCAGAAGAAGCTGCTTGAGGTAGGAAGAGATTCTCTTCCAGGGCCTCCGGAAGATGTGTGACCCTCCCAACACCTTGATTTCAGACTTCTGGCCTTGAACTGTAAGAGAATATATTCCTTTTGTTTTAAGCCATCACGTGTGGCATGGCAGCCCTGAGGAACGAACAAAACCAGGGTTCTGGCTGACTCCAGAACCCAGGTTCTCAGCGCCACATCAATGTTACTTGAGCATCAAGGGGGAAACATTCTTTCAGACCCCTGAGACTATATCATCCCTGACTGAGGATCTCAATCTGAGAAATGCGGACTTTCCCCCTTTCACAAATGCCTCAGTTACAAATTACTTCCAAAAGACAATGTTATCTTTATAACTAGTAACAACATCGAGATTACCCACAACACAGAAACACAGAATGTAAAAACTCTCCTGGAGGAAGGTGTTAAGCTTAGGAGACACCAGGTGTGGGCGGACGCCAGGGTGGCTCAGTTGGTTGGGCGTCTGCCTTCGGCTCAGGTCATGATCCCAGGGTCCCGGGATCGAGCCCCGCATTGGAGCCTGCAGCTCCTCCCCACTGTTAGTGCGTGCTCTCTCTCTCTCTCTCTCTCTCTCTCTCAAATAAATAAATAAATAAAATCTTAAAAAAAAAAACAAGACACCAGGTGTGGACTCTATCAGCACTCTCTGTACTATGTCCCCAATAATTCTATAAATCAAAAACTGTCCAAAAATCAAAAGAAGTTATTTACCAAAAAAATCCAACTGTCCTGGAACTGCCTTGAGGATTAGCCCCGGGACCCTAGTTGGAGAAACGCTGCTCATCTTTATTCTTTATTAATGCTTGCCAAACGAATGGCCATGCTTATCATCTGGGAGATCCTGCTGAACTTAAGATAGAGCTTAAGTGCCTGTCCTGAGTTCTGACGCCCACCTGGGAAACCCTTCTCTCCTCTCATTTGGTCCCAGAAAACCCAGCTCTGCCCCAGTAGAAAGAGCTGTGATACTTGGAAGGGAGGCACAACTCCACAAGTCTGGGTTTTCCAAGTAGAGGTGCAGGGAGAACCCTGTGTGAACCAACTGCTCCAGATACTTTCCTTTGGCCCACCCCCTTCCCAAAGTGGCAAAAAAAAATTCACACAGGCCAAAGCCAGGAAAGGCGTCCTCCGTGGCGCCCAGAGCATCAGTGCAAGAAACCCTGAGACAAAGCTGAATGAAACAGAATAGCAAAATGTGAACAAGCAGTCAGGAACCAGAACAGATAAAAAAAGAGTAACAGAGAAAGAAAAAGGATGAACTACAAAGACTCAGGGGCCTTGGCAAACACATTTGTGATTTTTTTTTTCCACTGAAATGTCAGTTTTGAAACTAGCTTCTGAAAATGTAACGAGCTTCTCACATCCCCAAAAAGAAAGATCGGAGGACCGTGGCGAGGGCGGAGGCTGTGTTACCTCTTACTTCGGAGCCGGACATCAAGAAGGAGCCCTACCCTTCCACGTTTCCACCAGGAGCACATCCAGCGGCTCGCACCACCCGGGCAGGGGCCCTCTCCCCAGGTCTAGAAGTTTCCCACACGGGGATCCAGAACGCCAAAACGCTCCCGATGGGTGGAACCAGGTCCTCCAGGCCACCCCAGGCCGGGCACCACTTTCCAACTGTCCTTAGCAGTCCTGGGAGTCCCGAGAGATGGCCAAAGGCTGCCCACACCCCTCCCTCCCTCCCCTAGGGCGGCCACACCCGCCCCGGGGACTCCCACCTCTCCCATACCCCAGGCCCCCTTCCCTCCCACCCAGCCCCCAACCCCCCACCCCCACCCCCGGCTACGAATTCACCTTCCCGGGTCGGACCCCACTTCCTGCCCACCCCCTCCCAATCTCAGGGCCCTCACTCCCCCATTTCCCGCTTCCCACCGTACTCCCGGCACCTCACCTCTGGCCACCACGCACGCCCTCTTTTCTCTCTGCCCCTTGACATCTTTCCTCCACTGCCCTCACTCGGGGGGCCCCCCTCTCCCATCTCCCTCGGCCCGGCGCCACGGACCCCACACCAGGCCCCCACGGCTCAGGGCCCCTCACCCTCGGGGCCCGGGGCCCCTAGCTGCGGCCGCGTCCCTCCCGCCCCGGGTCCCCCGCCCGGCCGGCCTCGTGGGCAGCCCCCGCGCTCAGCCCAGCCCCGGGGCCCCGCACTCACGGCTGTAGAGGGCGATGCCCGCCGCGTCCGGGCCGGCGCGCACCTCGAGGCGCAGCGCCTGCTGCTCCGCGTGCCGCTGGATCTCGCCGTTCGCGTCGCCGATGGTGAGGAGGCGGGCGCCGGGGAACACGGACACGGCCGCGCAGGGCCCCGCGCCGCCGGGGACCGCCGCCCCTGCGCCGCCGGTGCCAAGATCGGAA